>NC_081194.1:46304821-46671488 GCF_902713425.1 Acipenser ruthenus
AGGGCGTCTGCTAAGAAATAAATAATAATAATAATATAATAATGTAAACAGCTTATTCCGAATAAGTCTTGCATGTAAACATAGTGATTGACAAGTTGAGATTGGTTGGAAAAGATAGGGTTTGTGTTGTGTTCAAGGGTGGAAAGTACTGAAGTAGAAATACTTAGAAATACTTCGTTACAGTACTTAAGTATTTGTTTTCAGGATCTGTACTTTACTTAAGTACTTTATTTTTGGGATACTTGTACTTTTACTCAAGTATGTTTGTTTAGAAAATATTGTATTTTTTACTCCACTACATTTCCCAGAAGCATCTCGTTACATGTTCTTTCAGCACACTGAGGGTACGTAGAAATGCAGGAGTCAAACTACGTTGAAAAAAACAAATAGCCTATCCACAAATGTACTCATATCAGGGGCATAATTTATTTTGAGACTTTTGATTTTTTTTATTTTGAGAATGTTATACAACCTGCTTTTCCCCCATTGTATGAAGACAACTACAGCTTTTTCCCCCCAAAAAAACAAAACAAAAGAGAAAAACAACACAATGCCACAAAGTATATTATCTACTACTAGTTATTTTACAAAATGTGAAAGCAGTAGATATGTTTAAGGAAGTAAATATATCACAGCTGAAAAAAATTAAGGTACACCAGTAATGGTTGTGTGCAACAATATGGCCAAGGTTACCAATGCAGCGTGCCAAATAAGCAAACTTTTTATATGTATTGCATTGTGAATGTTTATTTTAATGTAGTTTAGCATTTAAATTCTCAAACTCCAGCTAAAAAAGGTTCGCCATCCCTGACATAGTATGTTGATGCCCAACCAGAGACCGTTTTGATTTTTAAAATAACCAATCAACAAACACAACAGAACTCCCAACAAAGAAGAAGATACTGGGTGCCTTCATGGAGATCATTCTGTGCAGGTTCTGTGCAGAATATGACCAGTTCTTAGAAGATCATTGGCTAATTAATTGGTCAGATTCTACACAGAATCTGCGCAGAATGATCTCTGTGAACGCACCCACTGCTTTTGAGTAATTGACTCATCTGTGTTTATTGTGGTCCCTCTTATTTAGCTGCAGAGGATGCATTTAGCAGTTTAGAAGAGTAACGGGAATCTACAAGCAGTTTCAACACAGGATTTCACATTTTTACAATTGATCCTAGAATTGTTTCATGAATTGTGTTTTATGTATATGATAAAGGTTGTGACTAAAATTTAAATTCCTGATTTGAGATTTCAATGTATATTAGTATAGGTGTGTGTAAAATAGTAGTGCCCCCTGATACAGATTTCCGTGGGTTGAATTTAAGGGCGGCTACTTTTTACTTCTGATACTTGAGTACTTTTAAGATACGATACTTTTGTACTTTTACTCAAGTAGTTTTCTAGAAACATACTTTTACTTAATTACATTTTTTTTTCCAAGTAACAGCACTTTTACTGAAGTAATATGTTTGAATTCTTTTTCCACACCTGGTTGTTTTTGGGCTAGCTGTGTGAGAATGTGCGGAAATGATGGCTGTTGATTGGTGCCATGTATTCTCAATCAGCAAGTGGGTGCGTCTTTGTTTTTAAAAGGAAGCTGATAGCTGAGATGGTTGAAATACAAAACAAAGCTTTGTTCTTGTGCAAACGAAGGAGGGTCAGCTACAAGATAAGTAGGTTTTGTTAAACTGAGTGGCTTGAATCTCTCAAGAGATAATGAGGTAAGTGAGCAGGGAAAAAAGGGTTTTACAGGGTCCCTGAGTGGCTCACTTGAGGGAGCAAGAGGACACTCTAAATAAAAAAGAATATATATATATATATATATATATATATATATATATATATATATATATATATATATATATATATATATATATATATATATATATTCTGTATAACATTGTATAGGAACTAAGGGTAATGTTCCTTCCTGCTGCTCGACTACACTTTAAGTATTATTACTACGGCTACTAATAACTGTTTAGATTAGAAAATACGTGACACTATCAACATTTTCTAATATAGTGGTTTGACTTTATAATTATTTATTTATTTTACTGGTTGAAAATTCTGCAGGCCATCAAATTTGTGTTCAGAAATGTAAAACACTAGCTTGCAGCCACCCTATGGATGGTCCGTCCCACAAATTGTCCATTGTCTATTGTTGTCTATATCCATAGCAGGTCTGTAACCATAACAGACTTCATTTCTTTCTTATAGCTACACTTATTTACAACCGTGGTGTTGCTAAGATTTTTTTTTTTAATTTCTTGTTTTTGTACACAATGTGTCACAAACCAGACCACGAGGTGTACATTTTAAATTGTAAATACTATTACTGCTTATAGGAGTCCCAAATGAATTCGTTTTTTTTAAGAATGTTTATTTTTATGAATACAATCCATTTAATATTTCTTACGCTGTTTTAGACTGTTGTTAAAGAAGCAAACATAAGTAAGTTAAATAAATAATTATAGAGGAAGTTATAATAATAACATGTCTTTTTTTAAATATTTAAAATGTGTTTTTTGGCAGTCACATTTTACCCCATAACATTTAAAATTCACTTTCACAAATGTTGCACATCAATAGTGTATGCATGTAATCTGTACTGTATTTCTTTATTTTAATAATTATTATGTGCGCCACTAGTGCTTGTGTGTGGTCAGAGCTGTAAGAAGATATACCTGTACAGTGCTTATGAAAACATAAATGTACTGATAGTTAAAAAAAACTTAAAAAAACAAGTTTAACTATCAGGGAAGTGATAAAGTGATGAAAAACATAATCAAACAAAGAAATCTGAAAAGAAGCTCTTTTCTTTTCTAACCCTTTTCTTCCTCGCAAGACAGTGATACTCCACCTTAAATAAACACTTCATGGCTTTTCTTTGAAACCAGTTTCTGGTGTAGTTTTGCCTCAGGGAGAGCTTTCTGATTTAATTTCTTAACATGAAAAAAAAGTTACCGCAGGCAAAACAGAAAGCTTAATATAGGTTACACCTTTTACAGGTAAAATAAAGGCAAACCCCTAGCTTTGTTTTGCCTTGGCAGGTGTACAGGTGAGTTCCACCCTTTGCCGCAGGTGAGTAAACATTTAAAATGCGGTGGCTGGTTAGTTAGTCAGTATGGAAAGTAGGGCAGGCATAGAATGCAAAAATAATAACCATATTCCACAGATGGTGTCACTGCAGTGACACCCCTTGCCCAAAGGGCAAATTAGGTTGATGCAATTAGATTGTTCAGCCCAGACAGTTGGTGTTGTAAAGTTGTGACTCAGCTTCCCTCTCCATCTAATAATGCCACTGGCTGCCTCTGGCATAGTAAGCAAATGAGCTGTGCACTGTATCATGGGATAGGTTGTTGTTTATGGAAACTGGAAGCTGGGAGGCCTTTGAGGAAATAGTACAAAATGAGCCAAAGGCCAATGGATCTGGTTATATAAAGGTTTTAGAGGACAATACTCTTTTTTTTTTTTTGGTGGAGAAGGAATTTGGCCCTTTAAAGCTCCTCTTTCCAGCAGGGCTTTTTAAAAGGCTGTTAAAGGTCTTCTCCACCCACTATTGCACAATAACCCTTTGATTTTTGTAACAAGGTACATTCAATGTAGATTAATAGAACACAGTATGTTTCCTGCGCTTCAGAGTCAGTCAGTGAGTAGTATTTTTTTAATAGAATCCAGTGTTCCACTTAAGGGGCATTATGTTTATTTAAATAATTATTTACCAGTATTTTCCTGTTAAGGTAATAACTGGTTTATAGGTGTGCCTGAAGGCCTGGACTACAAATCAGCACACATTCATTTAATTACTTAACCATTTGCATGAGAGTTTACAAAACTATCATGGAGCAACTTGAGAGTATTTATTTCAACACCGTTCTAACTGGTGTCTTTGCGGGGCTCCGGCATCCCTGAGCGGAGCCGGCGTGGCATCCCTGAGTGGTGCAAGGCCGGCATCCTTGGGCAGTTCAAGGCAGGCATCCTTGGGCGGTGCAAGGCAGGCATCCTTGGGCGGTGCAAAGCAGGCATTTTTGGGCGATGGCGAACTGGCATCCTTGGGCGATGGCAAACTGGCATCTTTTGGCGGTGCAAGGCAGGGCAGCGGCGGTCCCTCGGGAGGCGATGGCGGCAGCGGGCCCTTGGGAGGCGATGGCGGCAGCGGACCCTTGGGAGGCAACGGCGGGAGGGGAGCCCCTGGCCACGAAGGTGGCAGCAGGAGCCCCACTTCTCCAAATGCTGGTAATGGAGGCAAAGGTAGCTCCTGCTCCTCTCCTCTTGATGGCAAAGGCGGCAGGGGCACCTCCCCTTCTGGCTGCGAAGGCGGCAGGGGGTCCTCCCCTTCTGGCTGCGAGTGCGGCTCCTCCCCTTCTGGCTGCAAAGGCAGCTCCTCCCCTTCTGGCTGCGAAGGTGGCTATTCCCCTTCTGGCTGTGAAGGCGGCTCCAGGGGCGGGTTTGTCAATTTTGTGGCCCCAATCAAAGCTCAGTTTAGGGGCCCCTCCTCCTCTACCTGTCATGACCATTTTAGTGTTACAACACACAAGTGTCTGCCACAATCCTATGTCATTATAAGGGTGGGCTACATTACCGACAGTGCACTTGAACTAAGGTATTCTCTTGTAAGTTAAAATAGGATAGTAAAAGACATTTTCTTACCTTCTAGTAGCTCTTGCTGCAATCAGAATCTAACCATCCTGGCATTGGCTTCAGCAAAAGCTTTGATAACGTCCTCCATATTCAAGGATATCTGGACTCTCTGCTCAATAGAGATCATTGCTTAACCATTCAGTCTTTCCTGGGATATAGTTGACCACAAGTACGGTTTAATCAGCTTCAAGGAGGAGAAACCTCTCACCTGAGGCGACAGTGACGGGCAAAGTCAAGAGTAAACGCAGGGCAATGCTCAAATTGCCATACAGCTCCAACAGATTCTCCTTGTAGATGTAATCCAGCATTTCTGCTGGAGAAGAAATGTGACCTGGAAAAACAATGACAGCTGCCCTCACTTCAAGGACCAAGTCCTGGCTGTCAATGTCCCCTAGTGTCTGCTCCAGGTTCCTGCATGACTCCTCCAGTGTGTTTTCTTGAACGGCTTTCTTCATGTTATCTGCTGAATATAAAAATCCAAACAAAGAAAAAAATTGGTCCACCTGTGTGAACCTCTCACTGACATTATTCAGTGCTATATCAACCAGGGGAAGGAAAAAAGCTTAAAGCACTGTTCTGGTGTGAATTGAGTTTCCTCTATGCCCTCATAGAGGAACTGGCGAGTTGTTCTTCTCTGTCTCTCCACTGGGAATGTCATGTCTATCTGCATTTTCTCAGCTATTTCTCTTGCATCTATCTGGGCTGAGGCAAGTCCACCATCCCTGTATTCCTGGAGAAACTGTTTAACACCATCAGTCTCCCTCTTCACTGTCTCAATCGACACACTGGGGCTTTGCAGGAGTTTGCTGACGCGGTTTACCTGATACAACACATTGTACCAGATCACAACACAGAGAATGAACCGCCATGTTGTCAGCTCCTTCCACAGGCTCTGTGATGAAGACAATGTCTCCCCATCCTTCTTCTCTGTTGCGTATTCACTGAGTGCAGTTAAAGCCTCCGCCACTTCAGGCATTTGGTAGCGAAGTGCTTTCACACTGTCAATGTGGCACTCCCATCTTGTTGTTGACAGACTTTTCACTGTGAGCTTCACATGATTTTGTAGTATTGACCAGTGCTGTACTGTGGAGCTGAAGAGGTTGTAAAGGCGCTGAAGAATGCCAAGTACAGATGACTTGGCTGCATCAGACACAACAAGGTTTAGTGTGTGACTGCTGCAGGGAACACACATGGCCTTACTGTTCAGTTCCAGCACTCTTTTCTGGACCCCCTGCTTGTGACCCATCATATCACTTCCATTATCGTAGTATTGCCCACGACAGTCTGCATTGTTCAATTTCAAGTGGTTCAGCTGCTCAAGGAGGGTATTGCACAAGCCTTTTCCTGTGGTGTCATCAACACTGATAAACCCAACAAGTGCTCTGAGATGGAGGCCCCCACAGATGACTCACAGTTCACAATGCGTAGCACCAGGGACAACTGTTCTGTGTGGCTGATGCCTGGGGTGCAGTCCATTATGACTGAAAAGTATTTGGACTCTTTCACTTTCTGCACAATTGCATCACATGTTTTTTGTCCAACTAATGCAATTAGCTCATTTTGGATGGTGTTACTCAAGTAATGATCCTTGATTTCCTTTTTGTCAATCCTTCTAAGATGTTCGCTCATTATGGGATCAAACTGTGCCATCAGCTCTATCTGTCCAAGAAAGTTGCCATTATGGGGCTCAAAAAGTTTCTCTGAGTGTCCTCTTAACGCCTGGTTGCGTTCTGTTAAATGGCAAACAATGGCAATTATTCTGCTTAACACAGCCCTCCAGTGCTGTACTTCCAGAGCCTGTAATTCCTGACTGGCACTATCAATGGTTTTGCCAGATTTCAGCCTTTCATCTAATTCATGCCAGCTCTGCATATTGGCACGGTGCGATTTGCCCTTTATATACTCTTTCAAGTGGCTATGAAGATTTATCCACAAACGAAATCCACTGCTGATAAGAGCATATCTGGTCCCTCTCAAACAGCTTGCAGCAGAAACAAAATACAGAATCACTGCTCACTGAGTAAACTAACCACTTACGATGTATTTTCTCTCAGTTTTTCATTTTCTTTTGGTAATTCTCTTCAGTAAAACGACGTGGGACTTTGTCATCGTCAAAATCCTTAATTTGAACTGGCCCCATTTTGATCAGCTGTCATTTATCTTGGTCGGTAAGCTTGTCTGGCCAAAGCACTGAGTCGTCCGAGAGAATGACAGTTTCACTCATCACCCAGTCATCATTCGATTGTTGTTGCGAGGATTCGGTGAGACGTTGGCAAGTTCAGCGGCAGGTGGAGCTGCTTCTTCTGAGCAAGTCGCTGTAGCGTTATCTGGTAGGTCTGTGCTAACTGTGCTGCTGCAACAAGCTGAGGTGGTGGCAATATCACGAGGAGGACAAACATTTTCCACCTCCTCCTCATCGGATGATTCCTTTGCAGTGTTACTCTTAAAGAAACTAGTGAGCTTCTGCAAACTTTCCTGTCGAGTTTTCAATTCTTTTATCTTCTTTCGTTTTTGAGCTCCACTTTGCTAGCTTTCACTGACTGAAGCTGGCCTAGTTATGGTAGCTCAAATGTGTCCTGATGTGCGCTGAATGAAATTATCTTTTGTAAATTGGTAGACGTGCAGACAGGGTGTGTGTGGTCTGTGAAATCAAACATGTATATTATTTTACTTTATCTGAGAAAATAAGGATTTTGTGTGCCTCTACAGTGTGGAGGAAGGCCTCCCAGCTGATCTCCTCTGGTGGCTGGGGTGGGGCCAGCAGACACTCTTCCCCTGCAGGTACCGGCTTGGGCTGTGGCTGTTCGGGCTCCTCCCTCTTGGGTGTTGGCTGGGTCTGGTCTCTCGCCCAGAACCACTCTGCCACATCCCCAACCAGGCCCTGGTTCATACTGAGGGTCTCCACAGGGGCAGTCTTCCCGGACGTGCCCAAACTCGCCACAGGTGTCGCAAAAAGGAGCCCCTTCTTTCCTCCACTGTTCCTGCTCAGCTGCCCAGTCCAGGGGTCCAAATGGACTGGGACCCGGGACCACCACCTCTTGCCCCGCTGTTCTGGCTGCTGCCGCTTTTGCTGCTTATTTATTTATTTATTTATTTTTTCCCTCAAAGCACAAAAGAAAAAAAATAAACAAAACAAAAAACCTGTAGTACCCGCGCTGGCCTGAGTCGGAGGCTGTGGTTGATCCCACGAGGACACCACGTGTGGCAGACGGTCGTGTGGTGACGTCAGGCCAGAGTCAGGAAAGAAAACACAAGCAGTACTGCAGGCAAAAAACGCGGCATTGCGCCTTTTATTTTTAAACAACAAAAATTAAATAAAATACTTAAACACAAAACACTGCTCACAGAGCAAAATAAAAGTTTAAACAAAATAATCACAAACACAAAAGAACGCTAAGGTCAGGCTGAGCAATTTCCTTCACTGATCCTTACGTTTAGTTTTAAATAAATTTCTCTCTCCTCTCGATCTCGTTCTTCCTCTGAACACCCACCCCGAGTGCAGAGAGCTGCAGGTTTATATGCAGGTGACCATCTCCCGATTTAGCAACAAATTAATCACTTAAAATGAATGGAGCAAAAGTACAGAGAAGTCCTTGAGGAAAACCTGCTGCCCTCTGCAAGAAAGCTGAAACTGGGACTGAAGTTCACCTTTCAGCATGACAACGACCCAAAGCACACAGCCATAGCTACACTGGAGTGGCTAAGGAACAAAAAGGCAAATGTCCTTGAGTGGCCCAGTCAGAACTCCAACCTAAATCCAATCGAAAATTTGTGGCATGACTGGAAGATTGCTGTCCATCAATGCTCCCCAAGGAACTTGACAGAGCTTGAAAAGTTTTGTAAAGAAGAATGGTCAAATATTGCCAAATCTAGGTGTGCAAAGTTGGTAGAGACCTATCCCAACAAACTCACAGCTGTAATTGCTGCCAAAGCTGCTTCCACCAAGTATTAACTCAGGGGGTGGAGACTTATCCAGTTATATTTCAGTTTTGTATTTTTAATATATCTAATATATCATTTTTTTTCTCAATAAAAACTTTTTTCCCCTTAACAGTGTGCAGTATGGTGTGTAGATAAGTGGAAAAAATCATCATTTAAATGCACAAAATGTGAAAAAAGTTCAAGGGGGTGTAGACTTTCTATAGGCACTGTGTATATATATATATATATATATATATATATATATATATATATATATATATATGTAGTGGGAAATGTGGGCAGATACACTGTATATGTTTTACGATTGATGTTTACGGGGATTTCAATGTTTTAGATGCACACTTTAGTGATGCGCAGGTCGACCCGGTTCTCCAATAGTGGTGTCGGGTGGGTTTAAATAAACTTCGGGTCGGGTTGGGTGTGGGTCAACATTAATTAATTTGCAACTATATATAATTAAATATAATAATAATAATAATAATAATAATAATAATAATAATAATAATAATAATAATAATAATAATAATCATATTTTTAAGATTAACAGGGTGTGTACTTCTGCGCATTAATAATAAGGAAATGGAATGAGCCCATGCGGTGTAGTCAGCACAGTTTAACCTTGTTAAATTAAAAAATTTAAAAAAACAACATCTAGCAAATTCCTTATTAAAATAATGGCTTCTGAAATTGAAAACATTTGTAAAATGTTGCACTCAAGAGAACTTAAAACTAGATGGAGAGAGACATAACTCTCAAATGTGGAGCAAATTTGTCGTCAATGCGGAAAACAATGAGTACAAAGGCTTTGTGATGTGCTTGCAGTGTGATGCCCTTTATGTATGATAGTCATAAAACTGGGATTTCTAATATGTGTCGGCATGTTTGTGGACGTTAAGGAATCAAATTAGCCAGGTCACCACATACAGCAGTGGCAGGGCAAACAAAAGAGTGTACTTTCACGAACATGAATTAAAGATTAAATGTTGAACAGCATTTTGGGATTCGTTATTTTCATTATGCATCAAAAGATAAGCCTGTGTTTTGTTTTTTTTTTAATATATTTTACACATGTAAATGAATGATTGGTTATAGCTAAATGCAGTAGCTATATAGGAGTAGTTATAAAATGATAGTAATTAAAAGGGTAATGATCACAAAAATGATAGTTGTGTCGGATTCGGATGAATATTAATATAACTTTAATTGGGTCGGGTCAGGTGCTGGTCAAGGCTTAACAGATTCAGGCATCTCTAGCACACTTCCTATAGAGCGTGGAATGTGCGTGGTATGTGCTGCTACACACAAATAGTGACTGTGGAGAAAGAGTATCGACTTTCTAAGCTGCATGGAAACTCATGTGTCAGACAGAGCAGTCAAGACAAAAAGCTTTGTCATTCTGACTGCTTACATTATTATTTCTTTCTTAGCAGACATCCTTATCCAGGGCGACTTACAATTGTTACAAGATATGACATTATACATTATACAGATATCACATAATTTTTTACATACAATTACCCATTTATACAGTTGGGTTTTTACTGGAGCAATCTAGGTAAAGTACCTTGCTCAAGGGTACAGCAGCAGTGTCCCCCTCCTGGGATTGAACCCACAACCCTCCGGTCAAGAGTCCAGAGCCCTAACCACTACTCCACATTGCTGCCCACATTGTATGCTAAAGGTCTGCATATAAATGTACTCAAAATATTATATTTTTCTCTAGGTTTTAATACACACAGATAACACAACTGATTGTCAAATCCCTTACCAAAGTAAAGACAAAAGAAGCACCGTGTTCAATCCACAAGCAATCTGACATGCTGTGTCATGCATGTGCGCCCATATGATGCAGTGCTCTGCAGTGTATATGGTTGAGTCCCAAACAATCAGCAATCAGTCTTCATGGAATAATGATATATTAGCAGATGCAAAGACTGATTGTAGAATGAGTTGGGATTCAGTTGTGAAAACCAATACAATTACATTAAAAGATTGATAGCATCATATGAAGTTGTTTGAATGAATATGTACAATGTGGGAGTACAAGGGGATACAGAGAATGGCACGGTTTTTTGGGGGGATCTTTGATTCTGCGTAAGCCACCATTTGCATGTCATTAGGGGAACTCACATCTGCTGGTGATTTCACCCTCTGAATGGAATTTCATGTTTCAGCAGTCTTACTTAAGCTTTCCACATCAGAAATGAAGTAAATGTTTGATGACAGGGAGCTTCCTTGTGCTTTGAGTATCAGTTGTACCACACATGGTTTCCATTACCTTATCTTGACTGCTGTAAAATTTTCAAAAACTCAGTAGTCTTAGCCACCCAGAAATGATAAAAATGTCTGCATAATCATTGTCAATAATTATTTCTTATTGGGAGACAAGGAGACACCAGTATCTAATAGCTAAATTGGCCTGGATCGGCACATAGAAACTAGGATTTGCAAAGGGGCCTACATTTTTCTGTCAAAAAGACTGGTGGGCACAACTGCTTTACTGGGACTTGAACACAGCTCATGAAGATGCACACTAACAATTGTTAATCAAATGCACCAATCAGATGCACTGGATGGGAAATCAGCAGTGTGGAGTAGCGGTTAGGGCTCTGGACTCTTGACCGGAGGGTCGTGGGTTCAATCCCCAGTGGGGACACTGCTGCTGTACCCTTGAGCAAGGTACTTTACCTAGATTGCTCCCGTAAAAACCCAACTGTATAAATGGGTAATTGTATGTAAAAATAATGTGATATCTTGTAACAATTGTAAGTCGCCCTGGATAAGGGCGTCTGCTAAGAAATAAAATAATAATAATATTTTCAGATCACAAAAGCCAGGTGGAAGATTCAGTTGTAATATTTTATGATTCATGTCCTATGGACTTGAGTCAAGTTTGTACCAGCTCCTTCCGGAAAAGGCCTGCCTTTATCCTGTAACATGCATGAGTGTTTAGAGGGTGGGGGTTGGGGATGTGGAGAAGATAAAACAAGCTTTTAGAATTTGAATGTTTTTATATAAGAAAGGGGAAAGAATGACAGAGGCCCAGGCAGATTGACTGCAGATGGAACTGATAAACAAGCTGGATCAGTCACATGCAAATTGTGCTGTACATGTATGCCTCATTTCCCCGAATTGTTGTTTTCTGTTGCAGTCAGGCACGCCCACCCATCAAAGCAGCCTTTCATAGTCACATGGTTGTCTGTTTTTTTTAATGACTCCCTGTTAAGAGTGGTGTCAGGTCACCCGGTTGTTTGTTCAGATGGTGGTGAAGAGGAAATGAAAACTCTGAGCAAGTTTAACCCCTTGCAGGGCCATGCCGGCATTCAGCCTGTACTGTAGTTCTTTTTTGTTTGAATATTTTGCAGCTTTGTTGTGGAGGGGCGTCCATTGAAAACTCTCCAGGAAATTTACAACTAATCAGTTGTAATTAGCTTCTACTGGTTATAGGTTTGTGTTTGTACTTTTAACTACCCTTTTGGATTGCTGAAGTGGCACACCAATATATATATATATATATATATATATATATATATATATATATACCAAAATGTGCATAATATCAAATAGCCACTGCTTGATTTTATTTCAGTTTAATTTACTCACAGAATCAAAGTTGTCTGGGTTGTCATCAACTGGTTACTTTTGAAGACTACTTATTAAAATGACAGGGTCTAATTGTGATAGTGCTTTGATGATGATATACAAAATTTAAAAATGGCAGTAAATCTGAAGCACTTGGCATTCTTAATTTTGTTTTGGTAAGAAGCTAGATCTTCCTTGATATTATGATTGGTGTTATTAAAACACACTGGCTAAATTGAAAAGAAAAACAAATGAAAAAGTAAATCGAGATAAGATATTAAAAGCAATGTAAACAACTTCTGCACTGTTCTGACATAACTCATTTTTCATCAATATATGAGACATTTTATAACAGTATATATGAGATAAAAGACATAATTCAGAAAAAATGTCTTATTTTACGCATATGAGATTGCGGCTGCACCACATAGTATTGTAAAGTAGCAAAGAAAATATGTGGTGCAACCTTCTGCGTCAGCACTTTTTCATTAGAGCTCACTCTGTATTCTGGAAATGTAGGTTAATGCTCTGAAGAGCTTTCCATATAACTGCAAGTAGTGAGGTCTGCTATACTACAATGTGGTATGCTGTTGTTCCCAGATATACTGGAAATGAGAGTGGCTAGGTAATGCATGAGGCTGAGTCATTTCATGTAGGAATGAGGAATACCATATATTTGACCAACTTTTGGTTCCACCGAATCTATTTTTATAAAACGTTCAATTACTTATACAAGTAACACACATCTTAATTAATCCTTGCCTGATTTGTTACTTTAAAGTGTGTGGTAAGGTTTGGCAAATCTGAAGTCAGGCATCATGAATAAATGAAGTATGCCAATGAAGGACATGCCCAACTTCATCCTGCATGCCCCCATACTTGATGCACTCAATCCTTACAGTACTATGCCCTTGGTATTTTCATTATTAAAAATAAACAAGACACAGAATGAACTAGCCTACCACATAAACATTAGGAACAAAGATCAAAGCACAGTGCAATAATACACATCAAGAGTACATAGTTAATCCCCTGGGCCACACCTACCCTATCATTTCCTTCAACACATATTCTGTTAATCAAGCTGAAATACAGGAAATACTCATTTCAATTTTGTGCATGGGTCACAGCAGACAACGCTCATCTCATTCTCAGAGTTCTCAGACCCAAAAGCTTCTTCTCAAGTCTGGTGTGCCTATGAAACAGCTCTTCTGTATCAATAATGTTTTTTTTTGTCTTCAGTAATTACTGATTTTCTCCCATACCATTTTTTAAGTGTCTGAAGATAATTTTGTACATATCTATGTTCATTAAAAATCCAAAATTGAGATCTCATGTTGAAAAAATTTCCATATCACTAAAAAGTTAATACCATTGTGCTGATAAAAAAAAAATTATATATATATATATATATACACACATACCAACTGTTGTAGTACTGAATTTTTTTGTACCATTTTATTACAAAAATAAACCATTGCTATTCCTACGTCATTGATAGTCATTTGATAAGGGTATAACCACTTGTTATCATCAATAGTGTCCTCATCTTTCGATCACACAAGCAGATTAACTTTTTTCTAACAGAAAAACTATGTTACTGGGATATTTCTTGATGAACTCAGATATCTGTTAAATATTTGTATACACGTTTGCTTGCATATTCAATGGCCCTTGGAAAGATGGATTGGCTTATTATCAGAAAAAAGGTGCATCATTCATCATCAGTGCTGTGTTCATAACCAATATCCTCCTCCCTGTCATCAGATATTTCTTCATCACCCAAATTGATGCATGTTTTTTTTCAGACACAGAACTTAAGGTCAGCTTGTACATTAATAATATAAAACGGTAACCCATCAAAAGGTTAAAAAAATAATAATTAGTTTATTCACACTGTGATTGGGTAGCGTCGGCAAGGAGACTTAGAGACCAGAACTTTACAGTTTAAGTGCATTTATTTACAAAAAACAAAACAACAAACACAGCACTGCACTGTCACTGTCAGCATCACTATCACAATTCTAAACTAACACCCATGATCACCCTTTTTATACACCTGTGGCTTATCATTTAATCATTTATTCAATTACGGCTCCAGCCACATTCCCATGTGTTTTTGCAGGGAGGAATTTAACCCCGTCTCTGCCACCCAATATTCCCCACACACCTGTGCACCGACAGGGCTTTCACCCTGCCACACTGCCACATACCTCCCCTCATGTGCGCAGCCCACATGGCCGACATTGGCCACCTCCCCTCATGTCCATCTTTCACCACATGAATTCTTGTGGGTGGATTGGTGATCGGGGCTGTGGTGGAGGTGGTCTCAGCACAGCACAGTGACAATGCTGACAGCAGCGCAGTGGGCCTCTTCTTGGAGGGGGCAGGTGAGCACAAAGTGGCTCTTGGGCAGGCCACACCTCCCTCGCTCACCTCTGAGACCGGCAGCTCCTCCCCTTCTCTCCCTATCGGGCTGACGTTGGGAGAGCCTTCAGGCGGAGCCATTCCTCAGCTGACTCCACCTCATTCTTCGAAGCCGTGCCTATAGTCCCCACACAAAGAAGCCTCTTCTGCCTTGTTACACGAGTCAACTTACTTGCCACTTTTGCGACCATATCCCACAAGTACTGTCCTGTGTAACACCCCTGATAACCTACTGACAATGCTCTGGCAACCGCTTGGCAACGCGATCTGTCAAAGTAGACAGCAATCCTGTTCCAGGCGATATCTAATCAGTGCACTGATATGTGTCACATGACTGTCTGCTCTAATGAAACAACGGTTAAAAATGGACACCACAAAAGCCGTCATTACCTGGACTCACGATAAAGAAATACTGCTCATATAGTTTTATGAAGGTTTAGGAATTTATTTTGAAGATTATAATTATGAAAGCCTGTTTCCACCACAAAAAATAAACAAATAAGGAAAATAAGTAAAAAAATAAAAAAAAAAACATTGAAATACATTTTAAAAATAAATTACTACTTACTATCTAATAATTATTATGACTGGCTAAGATGAAGAGAAAAAAAGTGAACAGTCGCTTTCTGTACATCCCTATGTATTGTGTATACAGTAGCATCTAAGTAATTTTTGGGTGATTAATGTTTTGTGCTGTTTTTTTGTAATGCAGGTGACTTTAATTATTCTAATTGAACTGTTTGAGCACAAATTCCTCTGTGATCCAAGGGATGAACTTTATTTTAGAAGAGGAAAATGAGAGGCAAAACTCTCCGAACTGAGTGGCAAGGGAACACCATTTAACAGTAGATATTTTACTGCGTTATCATTCAGATGTATCTATATGTAGTATGTTAAATGGGTAATTGACTGGGTTTTCGAGTTAAATTGAGTAAAAATCTAATCCAGTCCAAACTAGCTGAAAAATACATTTTCCTCTGTCTTTCTTTAAATATATTTTATATAATTTGTTTCATACTTGCTTTTATTCTGTAAACGTTCGTACTTTATTATCAATTGTTCATTCATTTAACAGATGCCTTTATCTAAGATGACTTACAGTTAGTAATACTAAATAATTGTACTGATGCTTGGTATTTTGGAACTATACATTCTGAACAGTTTCAGATATCAAAGAGAAATTTAAGAACTTGCCTACAGCATTTAGCAGAGAAAATAAAAAGGTGGAGGCTATGGAAAGGTCTGGGGCAGGGACAGCCCAACAGTATGTGCAAACATGGATGCACTACAATCATTTGACTTTCCTGAAGGAGGTCCTAAAAGCAGGAATCAGCCAGGACAACATGAACAGTGAACTGCACATTCAGTCAGCATCTTCAGCAATAGGACCATTTTTGGTTAGCCTTGAATTAAAATTAAGCTAAATATGTATTTTAAACTGCAGTGTTCTATGCTCAGTTTTACACTAAAATATTCTCTGGTGTCTGTTTACAGCATTATTCTGTACTGTAGCTTTCTCTGTGTTGTACTTTATCAGAAACAAACCTTGTTTACAGTTTGCTTGTTTATATCCCCAAAGGTAGTTTTAGCTTCAACTGCCCGTCCGCCTCCCCTCCCCAGGACCTCGATGAATGCAATGATTAATTTACATGAGTGTAATTGTTATGAAAAACAAAAGTTCGATTTAAAAAAAAAAGACATGTGGAGGCCAGCAGTGTGGAGTACTGGTTAAGGCTCTGGACTCTTGACCGGAGGGTTGTGGGTTCAATCCCAGGTGGGGGACACTGCTGCTGTACCCCTGAGCAAGGTAATTTACCTAGATTGCTCCAGTAAAAACCCAACTGTATAAATGGGTAATTGTATGTAAAAATAATGTAATATATTGTAACAATTGTAAGTCGTCCTGGATAAGGGTGTCTGCTAAGAAGTAAATAATAGTAATAATATTGTAAATATGTATTTATTTATGTGTATTTTGGGAAATAAAGAAGCACTGAAAAATAGAATACATATGTAGCATTATGATAAAAAGAGAAAGGATCAATGCTGTAAATCTCCCTCCCAACTAGAAAGGGTACTGTGTAAAGGTGAGGGTATGCTGCCACCTAGATCTGCCACCTCGGTGGTAGGTGGAAACCGGAAGGTGACCATATTAGGAGGGGCGTGTAGCTGCAAGTACTCAGGACGATTCCATTGCAGTCAACTGCGGGGCAGCCCTCTATTGGAAAAACCATGGCGACGCGTTGACTGCAGGGAGGAGTTTGCTGGGTACAAAGGGGAAGCAGCTACGTCAGTACCTACCTTTGCGCTGAGAGAATCAGCCACCAGCCGGAGCTGTTCTCGTTTTTATTTTGTGTTATGTGCTGTCGATGTTTGTGTCTTTACAGCGGAGGAGTAGGAGTGAGGGGCTGCAGCCACTGAGCCAGCACAGTCCCCGGAGCACTTTCCTCACAGCACGACACCAACCACTCACCACAATCCCTGGAATATCAGAGCACAGCTTTCGTGAACGGAGGATCGTGGATTAGGAGTGTTTTACTTTTGTTATTTTGGTTATTTTGTTTTTGGACTTTATTAATAAATCACAGACATTTTGGGAGAATCTGGTTTGGACATTGTAATTATTGCACCACGTCACTCGCATCCTGTCACAAGCATATTTATTCACTTCCAGTTAGAAGTGATGTACTGTTTATAGAATCTAGAGAATTGTGGCAAATTTTAATTAAATAAGTATTGCTATTAAACATTTAATAAATTATTAAATAATTCTTGCCATAACAGATTCAAAGTCTGTAAAAAAAAAAAAAAAAAAAAGTAAAATAAATTTCAGGTGGTCTCTTAAAAGAGGGCCCATAACTTATGAATTTTCTATTTGTCTCTGACATGCTTTCCTGTAATTATGTATGTCCTACATACACTGTAAAAGCCAGAAGATGTAATATGAACAAAAGGAAGTATATAATTTAATAACATTAATTTAGATCATGCATTTACAAAACAAATTCTTTTGTGAAAGTAATGAATGCTTGCCTGTCTCAGGTCACACAAAATGTTTTAAATCCTTGAAAAAAATGATTCATTGCATCCTGAAACTAACGCCAGCATAAGATTACCACACACGATTACCACACACATTGTGTTCATACTCTTATAAGCATGGCTTGAGTTTATTTTTCTTTTAACAGTTTGCATTTAAGTCTTAAGCTGCTGCATTCTAATCATAAGAACATTCTGTTAAATTAGCGGGAAAGAACAACACAACACGAAACTACCTAGTTCCCAAGCAAGTGTGAGAACGAAATGCAAGTTAAAGTAGCATCTGGGGGAAGTGATTAATATCACTGCTTGCTCTTGTGTTCGAATAATGAAGAAGGTGAAACAGAATCAGCAAGTCAATCAGGACATCAAGGTAAAAAGATGCGACTTTGTTTAGTAATTAATAGTTTAATTAAGATATTGAATTGGCTCAAAACACGGTCATTTCAACAAAAATAAAAACCTAAAAAAAAAAGTTATTTCTTTTTCAAAATGCTGTATCTGCGTCTTTCTAGCGCCGTCTTTCTTACTGTCTTTACAAGTTTAATAACTTTAATTCTGTCATCTAGGGAGTACCTTTTGTTTCTCCACATTTTCTCTCTTCCTTTACAAGAGAGCACTGTTGTTTTATTGATTACAGTTTTCGTGCACGGAGGATTACGGATAACAGACTGCTAAAATGGTTACCGTATTCCTTTGAATTATTATTATTACTATAACAATAGCCCTGTGTAAGGGAGCTTAATACAGGTTTGAGTCCGTTGCTGGGTAAAAGAATTGTGGTTGCTGGTCGCATTAGACAGGTGGTCGCTTACTATAGTTAAATAAAAGCACAAATATCATTGGGAGGATTTTAAAGTGGTCACTTAGACCAGGTGGTCGTTAAATAAAGGTGATCGTATGAGCAGGTTTGACTGTATTTTCACTTTTTCTTTTAAATTTAGTCGTCTCCAATGGTTTTTACCCCAGTTTTCTCCCCAATTTGGAATGCCCAATTATTATTATTAGTTCACCGCTGCAACCCCCGGGTGACTCATGGAACGGAGGCTGAAACACGCGTCCTCCGAAACGTGTTCCTGCCAATCCGTCATTTTTTGCACTGCAGATCCACAGCGAAGGCACCAGACCTATAGTGCCAGAGGACAACACAGATCTGAATGGCTCCACTGCAGACCCGCAGGCACCCTATCAGCCACAGGGGTCACTGGTGCGCGGTGCACCATGGATTGTCCTGCCGACCTAAGCCCTCCCTACCCAGGCGGCGCTCGACCAATTGTGCATCGCCCCCTAGGAACCCCCAGTCACGGTCGGCAAATACATAGCCTGGATTCAAAACTGTGGTCTCCAGGCTATAGGGCGCATTCTGCACTCCACGCAGAGTGCCTTAACTGGATGCGCCACTCGGGAGCCACTATTTTCACTTTTTTAATGCCCTGACCTGTTGGTTTTTTGTTTTGTTTTTTGGGGGGTTTTGGCATCTTTTTGTCTGGTATCACTTGAATCCATATCTAACTAGCTAGCTAGAACACGGAATGCTATGTGATAGAGTAGGTAAATGTTTTCTTGGTACAATTGCAGAATATCAGTAACCAACCTAAACAAACATACATTCACACTCACTCACTTCCTGGTTTTGTCATTACTTACTACGCTGCATTGTGGAGATTGCTTTGGAATGTGTGTGACGCGCTTCAGTTCTCCAGTATGAAATCAATTGGTTCTTGTAATATAATGAAGTGCGGCTCTAACGCATACTTAATTTCAATTCAATTTGGCACGCCGCTGGAGCATCAGTTTGAAGCAGGGGATATGCACCAATGCACCTTGGAAACTCCAAAGTTTTGCAATTCCTTGCCAGGCAGTTTCAGTACTTGGCACTGACAGGTACTTTTCCTTTAATACTTTGTAAAGTGCTTCACAGGTCTCAGTTACAATATTTGAAATGGCAAAACGGCTTATCCTAAAACTAAAAGCAAGAGAAGTGAACTGTTCCCCAGTTGCTAAAAAGCACAGTGTAACTGCCAGCCGTTCAGCAAAGTTGATGGACTCGCACATTGTATTTTTTTTCTGGACGAGTGGAGTCACCATGTTGGAAAGCTGTTCAAAACAAGCATAATCCATGCGAATATTATATAAAAGTGAAATATTTTAAATGTCTAATAAGACCTATTGCATTGCCTTCCAACAAAGTGTTTATTAAAATGTATTCTTATAATACAGTTTACATTTGGAAAGCCTATTGGGCATTGTGGCAGGGCAGAAGAGAGCCCTGCACACTATTAAAGGAGGCAGGGAAAAACCCTGCTGATTTAAAATGTATTTGTTTGGTTTTATTATTATTAAGAGAGAGAGAGAGAGAAGGGAGAAAGAAGCCAAAATGAAAGTAAAATGTGATTATAAGATCAGTGAAGGCAGCTGCCCAGCCTGACCTAAATTTTGTGTCTGTGTTATGTGTTCGTGACTTGTTTTTATTTCCTATGTTCTTTCGCTCTGTGAGCAGTGTTTTATGTTCAAATCTTTTATTTTTGTTTGTTAATAAAAAAAAAATAGTGCCGCAGTGCGCGTTTTCACTCCAGTACTACCTGTCTGTGTAGTTCCTGCTTCTGGCCTGATATCACCACTCAGCCGTCCTGTCACGGGCATATATGTGAAAAAAGAGCATCCCAGAAGTAGAAGAATAAACATCATATGAGGGATCAACATTGCTGTCATTACCAATAAGTCAATATGGGGAAAGGTAAAGAGCTATCTGAAGACCTTAGGCAGAAAATTATTTATTATCATAAAGCTGGAGAAGGATACAAGAAGATTTCCAAGCATCTGAGTATCCCAATTTCAACTATTGTTTCTATTATCAAGAAGTACAAGACTCATGGTACTGTCACAACACTCCGTCGGCCTAGAAGACAGAAGGTTCTTTCACCAAGAACAAGTATAAGAATTGTGATGAAGGTTAATAACAATCCGAGATTGACTGCCAAAGATATTCAAAGTGAATTGGCTGCAAATGGGACTGGGGTTTCCATTTCAACCATGACTGCGATCCAAAGCACACATCAAAATCTACTTCAGAATAGTTAAACAAGAATCAAATCAAGGTTCTGGAATGGCCTAGTCAAAGTCCCAATCTAAATCTGATTGAGAATCTCCGGTATGAGTTGACGAATGCTGTGCACAAGAGAAATCCTTGGAATTTGAATGAACTGGAACAATTTTGCATTGAAGAATGATCAAAAATCACTAAAGAATCATGCCAAAAGCTCATTGACAAATATCATAATTGTTTAACATAGGTTATTGTTGCTACAGGTGCCTCAACCAGTTATTCATTTCATTTTCCTTGTCAGGGTATGAATACTTTTGAATTAGCATTTTTGGAGTTTTGCAAACATCTTAGACATCTATTTCTTGTAACTTGTTTTCCTCATCCACAAAGGCAAAATTTTTGCTACATTTTTTCTTCTAAATATTTCCATTGGTGTATGTAAACTTTTGACTACAACTGTATATATATATATATATATATATATATATATATATATATATATATATATATATATATATATATATATATATTTAGCTCAAAGAGCCAGCTGCCCAACGTTTAGATATGTTGTACATATCTTTCTCAAGGGAGCCTGTGTTTGAATCCAAACATTGGAGGTATTTATAGGTTTTTGACGGCATGACAACTACTTGTTATTGTTTACATTCAAATTCATGATTTATTCTTACATGATGTAATGGTGTTCTATATATTGTGACATCATTTTTACTTCTATCTTTGAATCTGTATTAATTCTAATTAACACTACTTTATATAAACTTATATTTTTATTATATCATGCAATGCTGGCTTTGAGGATCAGTCTAGATTTGGCCTCCCCAGCGCATCAGCATGCACAACTTTTGAATGAATTTTGTTTATTTATTTAAATGTTATATATTTATTGAAGTTAATTAGTTCATTCTTTTCTGTTGAGTCCCGCTGGCATAATCGTGTTCAGTCTATTTATCCATTTACTTTCTTTTATTCTTCTATATGTCGCATTGTCTAATTTGAGCTGTTCTAATACTACAAACTTTACATCATTTATGTCATGTCCCTGACTGGTGAAGTGCTGTACTATTGGTTCATTCATTTTTTTATTTCTAATTAATGAAAGGTGGTTCTGAATTCTTTTATATAAAGTAGTTCCAGTCTCTCCAACATATTTGATTTCATCACATTTTTCACAGGCTATTCCATAAACAACATTGCTATTTTTACAGTAGGTATTAGTTTTTAGTGGATATGTGGTGTTCTTATGTTTAATTATATTTTTAAGTTTGTCTATGTATTTACACACTTTACATCTACTAGTGCATATGTTCGTAGAACCTATTTTGTCAATTATTCTTTTATGTTTACTGTGAACTAAAATATCACCTAAATTAGCTTCTCTTTTGAATGCTACAACTGGGGCCTTAAGAAATACTTTTTTTAATTTTTCTGAATTATGTAGAATCCGCAAGTGTTTCCAAACTATCTTAGAAATATTGGGCAAAAGTTTAGAGTAAGTCATTATTAATGGGACTCTTTTGACCTTTTTATCTCTATTTTTATAATCTAGTAGATCATCTCTTTTTAGTTTATCCACTTTTCTTAACTCCGTCTCTATAATTCTTTCTTTGTATCCTCTTTTTTTAAGATTTGTTTTTAATACATTTTTTTGTTTTACATAGTCACTTTCTTTTGAGCATATTCTTCGTATTCTTATTCCTAGACCCTTTGGGATTGCCCTTTTAGTGTGTATCGGATGTGCAGAGGACATGTGTAAATACTGGTGCATGTCAGTATATATATATATATATATATATATATATATATATATATATATATATATATATATATATATATATATAGTGACAGATAAGGTAGGTTTTCAGGAATAAGTATGTTAAAATGGTGGGGTTTTAATGATTTATTCCTTTTATGCTGGAAAAGGAACAATTTTCAGTTGTTTTAAAATGTCTGTATGTGGATTGGGTGAGATTTTGTAGGCTAATAGAAAAAAACTACACAACCCAGAACTCCCAGCATCACCTGACAGGAACGACAGGCATTTGGGGATATATAAAACAGGAAGTGATACTACACGAGACAGCGTGTAACCCTGGTGGCTGGTAATAAGCAAAACAGCATGGTCCTTGTGACTGGTGACTGGTAACTGAGAACAAGAAGTGTTGTCTAGCCTGAAATCTGGAAAAGAGAACAGTAAATAAGTGAGTAAAAGAAGAGTCTGGTTTCACTGTGGATGTTTCTTCCAACAAGTACTTTTCCAAGGAAGCAAAAGGACTTGTTAGGGATCGCTAGAAGGTGGCAAGGAGGTGAACTGGGAGTGCAAACTTCGAGAAGATCACGGTGCAAATACAATGTTTGGAGAGAACTACAGGTGATCCAGAGGAGTCAGAAGGAATTTGTTTACAATGAGCGGAACCAAAGTTATATTTTTTCCATGTAGGGAATTGTATTTTTAAAGACTTACCAAAAGCACCTGAGTCTGGGACAAGAAGGTTGAGGAAGAGTAAAGAGTAATAGTGGTTTTGGACAGAGTACAGTGTAGGAGAGAGTGACTATACTGATTATTGAGTGAAGAATATTTAACCGACAAAGTACAGTTTAATAAAGAAATAAACTACAATGTTGAAGGGTAGTTTGGAATGTTTTTTATTTAACACTGCAATCCAAGAAGTGCCATTACAGGTTTTGCCAGTAGAGGTCCTCAGAGGGTGGAACAAGGGAACTAAAATAATCTCCTGGAGAACCAGTATCCACCAGAGTGTTGCCAAAGGTACGGAAAAGGAACCTGTGGGAAACCAAATAAGAAACTGTTTCAACAACAAGGCTAAATCAAAAAAGAGAAATAAGTAGATGGACTTTTAAACCAAAATTTACCTTTGAGATTGATCCGTAAAAGAATACAAACCTGAGTGACAAAGTGAAGAGCACGGGAGAGAAAAAGTCCAACATCGTGTTATTTTGACTTTTGTTTTATTGTTTGGAGCAGCCAACCAATAAGTATTAGAGATTGTTCAAGAAGTGAACTAGTGCCCAAAAACTGGGTTAGGTTTTTATTTTCATTGAAAGTTTTTGTTTATTTAACCCCTATAAATAAACTTGCCCTGCTTTGTTCATTTGAACTACTGCCTACTGATCTCTCATTGCAAGTAAACGGTCACAGATCCAAACAATTAGACCTAACAGGTCACTATATATATATAAATTTATACAGTGCCTTGCAAAAGTATTCCGACCCCTGACCAATTCTCTCATATTACTGAATTACAAATGGTACATTGAAATTTTGTTCTGTTTGATATTTTATTTTAAAACACTGAAACTCAAAATCAATTATTGTAAGGTGACATTGGTTTTATGTTGGGAAATATTTTTAAGAAAAATAAAAAACTGAAATATCTTGCTTGCATAAGTATTCAACCCCTGTGCTATGGAAGCTCCCAGTTTACACCGATGAAAGAAATTGCCCTAATGAGGATACAATTACCTTACCATTGGCCTCTACCTGTGAACCATTAAAGTCACATTTTCTGGATATAAACCCCACTGTTGAAGGATCATTGGTCAGGCTGTGAATCTGAAGGAAAATGAAGACCAAAGAGCATTCTACAGAAGTTAGCGATAAAGTAATACAAATGCATAGATTAGGAAAAGGGTACAAAATAATATCCAAGTGTTTGGATACCCCAGTGAGCACAGTTGGATCAATAATCAGGAAGTGGAAGCTGCATCACACCACCCAGGCACTGCCAAGAAATGGCCGTCCCTCAAAACTCAGCGCTCAAAACAAGAAGGAGACTTGTGAGAGAAGCCACAGAGAGGCCAACAATCACTTTGAAGGAGCTACAGAGTTCAGTGGCTGGGAGTGGAGTAATGGTGCACCAGTCAACCATATAAAGAGCTCTGCATAACACTGGCCTGTATGGGAGAGTGGCAAGAAAGAAGCCGTTACTCAAAAAGTACCATCTGAAAGCACGTCTGGAGTTTGCCAGAAAGCATGAGAGTGACCCAGCTGCGATGTGGGAAAAGGTTTTGTGGTCAGATGAGACCAAGATAGAGCTTTTTGGCCAAAACTCAAAGCACTATGTGTGGCACAAACCTAACACTGCCCATGCCTCAAGACGCACCATCCCTACAGTGAGGTATGGTGGAGGCAGCATCATGCTGTGGGGATGCTTCTCATCAGCAGGGACTGGGCATCTTGTTAAAAATGAAGGAAGAACGGATGGAGCAAAATACAAGGAAATAATGCAAGAGAACCTGCTTCAGTCTACTAAAAAACTGAAGCTTGGGAGGAAATTCACCTTTCAGCAGGACAATGATCCCAAGCACAAGGCCAAAGCAACATTGGAGTGGTTCAAGAACAAAAAGGTGAATGTCCTACAGAGGCCCAGTCAAAGTCCTGATCTCAATCCCATTGGGAATCTGTGGCACTATTTGAAAATTACGGTCCACAAGCATCGTCCAACCAACCTGAACAACCTGGAGCAAATCTGCCAAGAAGAATGGGCCAAAATCACTCCGTCACTGTGTGCAAAGCTGGTACATACTTATCCCAAAATACTTAAAGCTGTTATTGCAGCGAAAGGTGGCTCTACCAAATATTAATGTGTGGGGGTTGAATACTTATGCAAGCAAGATATTTCAGTTTTTTATTTTTCTTAAAAATATTTCCCAACATAAAACCAATGTCACCTTACAATAATTGATTTTGAGTTTCAGTGTTTTCAAATAAAATATCAAACAGAACGAAATTTCAATGTACCATTTGTAATTCAGTAATATGAGAGAATTGGTCAGGGGTCTGAATACTTTTGCAAGGCACTGTGTATATATATATATATATATATATATATATATATATATATATATATATATATATATATATATAAATATATAAATATATATATATATATATATATATATATATATATATATATATATATATAATTACATATGATGTAACTACTGCTTGGAACTTTCTGTCTAAAAAAAAAAAAAAATCATCACAATGCACAAACAGCATCCCCAAACCGCTGTCAGCCATGATGCTAGAACAGAAATAGAACTAAAATGATTTCGTGAAAAGGCTAAAATCTCTTCCACATCAAACACGCTGAACGGATGGTCAAAATTCAGTATTTAAGTAAAAGACATGCTTTTAGGATATTCATTTGTTAAGTGTGTTCATAGAATGACGTTTTCTCTTTTGAGTTGTAACAAATGCATTTGTACTGTGGCCTAGGTTTTGAGATGCATGTGTGCGTGTTTTATTATTATTATTTATTTATTAGCAGACGCCCTTATCCAGGGCGACTTACAATTGTTACAAGATATCACATTATTTCACATTATACTGATATCACATTATTTTTACATACAATTCCATTATTTTGTACACATTATTTTTACATACAATTACCCATTTATACAGTTGGGTATAAATGTGTCCCCACCTGGGATTAAACCCACGACCCTCCGGTCAACAGTCCAGAGCCCTAACCACTACTCCACACTGCTGCCCTTTTTATAGAAACATTTACATACAAACTTGTTGATAACATTAATATAAAAATCCAGTTTATTATTATTATTATTTTTTTTTTTATTTCTTAGCAGACACGCTTATCCAGGGCGACTTACAATTGTTCCAAGATATCACATTATTTTTACATACAATTACCCATTTATACAGTTGGGTTTTTACTGGAGCAATCTAGGTAAAGTACCTTGCTCAAGGGTACAGCAGCAGTGTCCCCCACCTGGGATTGAACCAACGACCCTCCGATCAAGAGTCCAGAGCCCTAACCACTACTCCACACTGCTGCCTATGATTAATACATTTTGTGACTAATTTTGAAGCTATTAATATGTTTCAATATTAACTAAATCAAGTTATTAATCAAATTGATTAATCTTGTTACATAATTGATTTATTAAAATGTTTGGATATACTGTTACTTGATTGATTACTGTCTTGTTAGAATACGTTTTGTTGAAGGAAAAAAAATGTTTTTCACTGATTCAGATCTTGTATCAGTATTTATTTTAAAAAGGTTTTCTTTAGGTTGTGCTGCAGCAGCGCTGTGTGTTTTTTTTTCTTTTTTTTGGGGGGGGGGGGTCTACTTCACAGTCTTGCACCAAGGCCCAGTAAACCTTAGCTCCAGCACAGTGTTTATGGGTGTGCTTTATATTATCTTGTAGCTTTCTTTTTTAGGATTAGGATCTTCCTGTGTTATTTATAATTATAAGCATGCTATATGTAATTAATTGTTTACAGTTTCTGTTAATAAATGCACTGTTATTAAATGAGCACATATAGTTAAATCAATTAGAAACAATGGCATTTTCAGATTATACTCGTATTAGTATTCATACTTGTCACCGGACATGAACGAGGCTAAAACTATAAATGCCATCAAAAGTAGTATTTCTTTTTTTAACTTCTTTATGTGTGAAGTACTACTTCCTCCTCCTTCTAGTGTGGATTCTTTATAAATTGACATTGTCATCACAATAATCATAACAGATTCCCTATGAACAGAGTACTCAGCACACCCCCAGTGTAAATGACTGTGTTTTTCTATTACGTTCTAATTAAAATTCCATCCCCTCTAATCATTTTGTTCATTTCAGGTATATTCTGAAAGTTGAATAGTTTGTTGATTTGCTCCCCTCACCTCCACTTTAGAACAGTACATTCTTGGAATCATGGAATACAAAATAGTTTTCTCTGGCAAAAAAAAAACAAACTAAACATATGAAGTAATTAAGCACAATTTCTAATCTGAAAGAATAAACAGGATGAACTTGAAAGTAAACTCAGACTGAGTGGGAGCAAAGATCAGTAATGTCCCATATTATGGGTTAGAACAGGAAACTGAAGACAACACTGAGGGGACATTTTAGTCGTAATTTTCTTTGTGTTTTTATTTTAATAGGTAGTTCATGATCCCTTGATAGTACAGAAACCCTGTTCCTATGGTAAGTCACTGTTCAGACCACCTTTTCTACCCAGATAAGTTATTTAGTGGCCATTTAAATAAAGTCAGGCACTTGTAGAAGTTTTCAGTACTATTAGTAAACCTTTCATTATATATTAAGCCTCTTGGGTTGGCTTCTGTTTAAATCAACAGTTGAAAGCCCATTGTAATGAAACTTCTTCCTTAATCCACTGCTCTGTATTATCTTTTTGAAAAGGTTTCATTAGAAACTGAGCTGGAAGACAAAAGTACATTATGGAAAGCCATTTCTTTGTCATGAAAATCATGAGCAGTATCAATTTCAAAGTGCTCCCATTTCATAAGTGGAAAAAATAACACTTGCCTTCTATGTGACACATATCTCAATACCAATAAGCGTGACAGATCCCTCAGTTTTATGAATGTGGTAAAATCATAAGAATGACAAAGGCATTTCCACACACTGCGGAATGGATACAGTATATAAAAAAAACAATGCAAGAAATAACAGAAAATGAGAAAATAATACAGTTTATGCTAAGCATCATTTTTCAATCCAAGGAAACTAAAGCCATGGATAACTAAGCTTTTATTTTAAAGTGATAGCACACGGTGACAAGAAAAAAAAGAAACTGTGTAAATACCACTTCTTTTATTTCACTAACAGCTGCAGGTGTAATGTCCTCCATCATAATAATGTTTAGGCTTCATTGGCCAGCAACTACAACACATTTTCAAACACCATAGAAACCTGCAAACCTTAGATACCTTAGTTTGAATGCAATATCATACCATGTTTCTGGAACCAATGTGGGATGATTCTGCTAACCTGATCCTACAAAAAACATTTTTATGCTGAATTACCATGACACAAACTCAGCAAAATCACAACAGCATTATATATCTGCAAGAATGAAATATCAAGTACCATTAACAATACTGATAAAGCATGTTATTATAATAAACCAGCTACAGTTCAATGAGTAGTTGGTTAATATTATGCCAACAATAACAACTTTAATCTTGTTGTACACAAATACGTTTGGGTTGTTTTCAGTTAACTTACCATTGGAATTACAAAAACATCTCTTACTTTAGTACAGGTGTTGGTCTTTAAACAAACAATTTGATTTATTTAAGAAGAGTACCAGTGAGACTTAACATCACCAGGCACCTCACTATTAAGCTCTGCTGTAACACGATGAGGAGGCACAGGCCTTGTCACTTTTGACTCCCTAACCCATGGGAATTCCCAGTGAAGACCAATGACTGCACAGCCCGGATGCAAACCTGTGCTACCCTGGCTGGATGACTTACCCTGCAAGTGACACGGTTGTGCTTATACCAGGTGAGCCACTCAGGAATAGGCTCAAGGCACATAGTACCATGACTACCTGCTCAATTACCCACATTAGTCAACATCTGTCAGCAAAGATGTCAATCCATCATCTAGCAGGAGCATCTCAAAACATATCTAATCATAAAAACGAAACCCTCAGGGCCTTTACTAAGCTATTGAAAAACATGTCTAAATACCAACCAACCAAGCATAATGATGCAGGTCAATTGTCCAAACAAAAGAAACACCAATCTAATAGCACACTTATAACTAGAGCCCAGTGAGATTCTTTTTATTTATTTTTTATAATTTTTTGTTTTATTTTTCACAAATTTTGTTTTATTTAATTGTATCTGCAAAAAATGTTGTTTTATTTAGTTTTATTACAGATACACATTAAAATAACTCAAATAGATGTATATAAATAAAAACAAAGTATACATCATGTTTTAACTATATACATGTTTTTTACTAAACATTATCCGCTTTTTTTACATTTTGACATAAACAGACCTTGCACAGAAAAAATATTTAGTTAACATAATTTCTCATTAGCGGCAGTGTGACAGAATGAGAAGGAATCTGAGCTGTAAATCTCCCTCCCGACCAAAAAGGGCACTTTGTAAGGTTGATGGTATGCTTCCTCCCAGATGGTAGGCGGAAACCGGAAGTTGATCATATTAGGTGGAGCACGTAGCTGCACGTACACTGAAGGACTCCATTGCAATCAGCTATGGGGCAGACAGCGATTGGACAAACCATGGTGCTGGGCTGATTGCAGGGAGGAGTTTGGTAGTACAAAGAGGAAGCAGCTACGGAAGTACGGCCCCTTAGGCAAGAGATGAAAATACGCTGGAGTGCTGTGATTGTTTTGTTTGTTATTTGACTTGTTTGTCTTGCAGAGGGGGATTAGGAGCGAGGAGCTGCCACCATTGAGCCAGCACAAATCCTTGAGCACTACCCTCACTGCACAACGTGAACACACACCACTTTCCCCTTGTGAAGAGCACAGTTTTGTGCGTGGAGGATTGTGGGTTTTGGAGTGTATTTACTTTTTGTTTGGGATTGCATACCTGCCATGTACTCCCCGATACCATAGTTGGTAGAGGGGCGGAATATAATTTGGTTGTTTAAATAAACACATACATTTTGCACTGGGAATACTGTTTGGACATTGTATTTGTACACTGCACCACGCTCACCCTGCCACAGGCAGTAAAGATAACGTATGTGAAGTCCCCCACTCTTTAATTAACTACCTATTTACAGTAAATACTGCCCATGCCCTCTGTAAAAATACAATAAGATAAAATAAAAAATATATATTTATACTGCTCTACTACTGTGGGGCTGTCATAATAATTGCACATACAGCAATCTACCCATTAAAAAAAACCAATAGAAACTGTATTTCAATCCCATTGCACTGAAGCAGGGCTCCAGTATACAGCAAGCTTGGAGTCTCTCAGTATTTAAACACTAAGCAAAGCAGATTCATTCATTCAAACCAAAACAGCATTTGCTCCAGTGCAAAGTTTGCACCACTTGAAATAAAACAAATAATTAGCATACTAATACAAGATACAAGTAAACTAGCCATATTTTCCTCAAAAGGAGTAAACAGCTAATTCTTATCGATGGCATCTTTCGACTCCCATTCCAGCCGACAGCTGCAAAATCTGCACATCATTATTTTGTCACCGTCAGCGTCATACATCCCCTCGCTCCAAATTATACATTTGTGCAAATGCTAGACAGAGCTTTCCCTTCAGACTGTGTCTATGGTAACGGGTGAGCCTTGACAACTACGATTGCAAGTATTTAAAGTATTTTTTGCATTAACCTCTCAATTTAAAAATGTAATTCTGTTTGCTTTATAATGGTTTTTTGTTTTATTTAGTTTTATATGTTGTATTTATTTTATTTCGTATTTGCCTACAGTATGATTCAACATTATGAACCTAACCACAGCAGTCCAGTAAGTAACCAGTTGTTAAAAGGGCACTCAGCAGCAACAGAGATTCTAGAGATGATCTGATCAAAGGTGACTAACAGCTGATCATCTTTGGCTTTTTTTATTTGGCAAGTGGGATCATTATACCCCACTATAACCCAATCAACAAGGTTGAATATTCTCTATATTGTTAGAAATGGTTATTCAATTTTTGAGGGTATTAGAATGTCGGGCCTACTTTTCTGGCCTCTGATTGTTTAGACCAATGCAAAAGCATCATCTTCCAAACCGCATGCACAGAATTGTCAGTCATGGTGTATGGACATTTCTTTACAAAAAGTTACTCAGCATACTGCAAACATAAGTTATGGTGATCTGTTATTTTATATTACAGACATCTGATTGGCTTGAATTTTAGGAACCACTAGCCTAATTTTGACGATAGCTCAGTGTGATAGAGAGAGAAAGGATCCAATCAGGGGGGACCGGCGACAGAACCAACGCCACCCTTACCGAAGATAAGGGTGGTAAAAATGTCGCTGGAGGATGATCCCGAGGCCTATTTCGTAGCCTTTGAGAGGCAGGCAACGGCAGCGCAGTGGCCTCGGGATTGGTGGGCTACCCAGTTGGGGCCCAATTTGATTGGGGAGGCCCAGGCAGCCTACCAAGCCTTAACCAATGAAGATGCCCTCAACTATGATAGAGTGAGGCAGGCCATTCTCCAGCGACTCGACATCACGGAGGAAACCCACCGTCGCCAGTTCCGGGAATACCAGCGACCCCGCGTGGTGGCACAACAGCTGGTGGACCACGTGACCCGGTGGCTCTGCCCCGGCACCAATAGCGCAGAGCAAGTCACGAGGAACTGGGTCAGTCGCCACCGTCCCACCACGCTGGAGGCAGCAGTCAGATTGGCTGAAGGGTTTGAGGATGCTCTACCTGCTGCTCCAGTGGTTGCCCCACCTGCTCCTGCCTCCAATAGACCGCGAGCGGCAACACCACCACCACCACCCCGTGTCACCCCCACTGCCCACGGACCAGCACTGCAACGTCACCCCATGGGCGGCCTCCCTCCAACACAGTGGAGAGTGAGGGCGACCCCCAGCGGGGTAAGAGCAGAGTACCCCTCCCCGCTGCCAAACCGGCAACGGGACACGCAGGCTCCGTGGGCACCCTTTCGCCCCACATGTTACCGGTGCCAGGAGGTCGGTCACCTGGCGCGGAATTGTCCAGCGGCCATGGAGTGTGGTGTGACCTCCCATTACGTCCTGACAGCACCAGGTAAGTCCAGGGGTAATGATTGGGAGGGGCCTTGTGTTGTTAATGTACGGGTTGGTGAGGTGAGCACCCACGCATTAGTGGACTCAGGATGTGGGCAGACTTTAATTAGACGAGCTCTATTAAAGGGGGTACCTTGGTGGTCACGAGGGGTCGTGGTCATTTCCTGTATTCATGGGGATAACAAGGACTACCCCCTCACCAAATTAGATTTGACAGTTGGATGTCATGCCTGCCGCGTAATCGTGGCTGTGGCAGAGAAGCTGCCATATCCAGTTATTTTAGGTCGAGACTGGCCGCATTTTGACAGCATGATTAATAAAACGGTAAAGCCAGTCTCCGGTAAGACCATGGGAGCAGCGGGGGAGACTATTGGTAATATCCTTCCGCTGCACACCGATTTGTTTCACTCTCGATTTCGCCCAAAAAAAACTAAAAAAGAGCGAAGGATTGAAAAATGAGAAGGAACATTAATGAAACAAGGCTGGGGTTTGGTGGGGGAAGCCTCAGGATCAGTCAAATGTAAGGGAAAGGGGGTTGGGACCCAGTGTGACCTGCGGGGGCAGGTTACTGAGGCCCCCAGTGCTGAAGCTACTTTAGCTCCGCTCGATATCCCCAAATTCTGGGACCGAGATGTGGACCTAGCGTTGGAACAAAAGAACGATCCTTCGCTGGTACACATCTGGGGGCAGGTTCGGTCTATCGAGGGGAAGGATGTAGAGGATAGCCGGCCGTTTACATATCCCCACCACATTATTGTCGGGCACTTGCTGTATAGAGTATCCCAAGCCACGAGCACAAGTCAGATTGTAACACAACTACTCGTTCCCCAGTCTTTTCGACGTGAGATCATGCGGTTGGCTCACGATGTCCCCTGTTCGGGCCATTTAGGTATCGATAAGACTCGGCAACGAATATTGGCTCGATTTTATTGGATGGGAGTTTTTAGTGAGGTGGCGCGATATGTGGCGGAATGCCCAGAATGCCAGCAAGTAGCGCCGGGGCGGGTTCGCCCGGCCCTGCTGGTCCCACTGCCCCTGATCTCAGTTCCCTTTGATCGCATTGCTATGGACATAGTGGGTCCATTGAGCCAGACTGACTCTGGATATACGCACATTTTGGTAGTGGTGGACTACGCGACCAGATATCCAGAGGCAGTACCATTGAGATCCACTAGTGCTGCAGCCATTGCTAAAGAGTTAGTGAATATTATATCGAGAGTAGGGATTCCAAAAGAAATCCTCACTGATCACGGAACAAACTTCATGTCACAATGTTTGAAAGAATTATACAAATTAATGCAAATTAAGTTGATCCGAACCTCCGTTTATCACCCGCAGACAGACGGTTTGGTGGAACGTTTTAATCAGACCTTGAAACAGATGCTGAAGCGGTTTGTCAACCAAGAGCAAAAACATTGGGCTAAACTCCTCCCTTACCTAATGTTTGCAGTGAGAGAGGTGCCTCAGAGTTCGACCGGGTTTTCTCCTTTTGAGCTGCTGTATGGGAGGCAACCACAAGGTATCCTTGATCTTGTGAAAGAAGGGTGGGAGGAGCAAACAAAAACCTCTAAAAACATAGTCAAATATGTAATTATGTTAAGAGACCGCCTAGCATTGGTTGGTCGTTTGGCACAGGAGAACTTAAAACTAGCTCAGCATCGCCAGGAGCAACAGTACAATAAACAAGCACGTATTCGGACTTTTCGGCCAGGTGATAAAGTACTGTTGCTACTTCCCACATCGGAATCTAAGTTGTATGCTAAGTGGCAGGGGCCATATGAGGTGGTTCGGGAAATTGGTAAAGTAAACTATGAAATTAGACAACCCGATCGCCGAAATAAAACCGAAATTTATCATATCAATTTGCTAAAACCCTGGAATGAAAGGGAGGCCCTATTTGTAGCTGGTGACAGTTTGGAAGAGGAGTTTGGTCCCACTGTCAATCCACCAGCTACCACTTATATTCCAATGGGGGAACAGTTACTTCCGGATCAGAAACAAGAGCTCTACCAGTTAGTGGAAAGGTTTAGTGATGTTTTCTCTGACTTGCCCGGCAGGACTAATGTTATTTCTCATGCTATTATTACTCCACCAGGGGTCAGGGTCCGGGAGAGACCGTACCGGATCCCGGAGAGTCGCAGGGTTCCTGTTCGCAAGGAGGTGGAGGATATGCTCGAGCTTGGAGTCATTGAACCTTCCCGGAGCGAGTGGTGCAGTCCTATCGTGATGGTGGGCAAGAAGGACGGCTCCACTCGGTTCTGTGTGGACTTTCGAAAGGTTAATGCCATCTCCAAGTTCGATGCATATCCAATGCCCCGGGTGGATGAGCTCCTCGACCGACTGGGTAAGGCGCGGTTAATTTCGACCTTGGACCTGACGAAGGGATACTGGCAGATTCCACTGACTCAGAGCTCGAAAGAGAAAACTGCTTTCTCTACCCCAGATGGCTTGTTCCATTTCCGAACCATGCCCTTCGGGCTGCATGGAGCTCCTGCCACCTTTCAGAGACTGATGGACCAGGTCTTAGCTCCCCATCATCAGTATGCCTCCGCGTACATTGATGATGTGGTGATTTTTAGCTCCACCTGGAAGGAGCATATTGTTAGAGTTTCAGCCGTCCTCCAGTCTCTGAGGGAGGCGGGGCTAACAGCCAAGCTGGGCAAGTGTGCATTTGGCAAACAGGAGACCCAATATCTTGGCTACATTATGGGTAATGGCCGGGTGAGGCCGATCGCCTCCAAAGTCCAGGCGCTGGTGGAGACGGCGATCCCGAGAACCAAGTCACAGGTGAGATCGCTACTGGGGTTAGCCGGCTATTACCGCCGATTTATCCCCGAGTATGCCACCATAGTTAACCCCCTGGTAGATCTCACCCGAAAGGCTGCTCCAAAAATAGTTAAATGGACAGGGCAGTGTCAGGAGGCATTTGATTTGATTAAGAAGCGACTCTGTCAAGCTCCCGCTCTGATTTCACCAGATTTCAGCAAAGAGTTCATCCTGCAGACCGATGCCTCCCACATTGGTCTGGGGGCGGTCCTGTCCCAACAAGTTGACGGGGTAGAACACCCTGTTATTTATTTAAGCAAAAAAATGGCTCCTAGGGAGATTAACTACTCCGTCATTGAGAAGGAGTGTTTAGCCATCAAATGGGCTACTCACGCTCTTCGCTATTACTTGTTGGGGCGTTCTTTCTCTCTCATCACTGATCATGCTCCTTTAAGGTGGTTACACACGATGAAGGACAATAACGCTCGGATAACTCGGTGGTATCTGGCGCTGCAACCCTTCCACTACACTGTGAAGCATCGTGCGGGTAAGGAGCATCAAAACGCAGATTTTTTTTCAAGGGAGGGGGGACCATTGGGGAATGTAGAGTTGGCCGAGTGTTCCTTCGGCATCACTCTGAGGGGTGAGATATGTGATAGAGAGAGAAAGGATCGATGCTGTAAATCTCCCTCCCGATTAGAAAGGGCGCTGTGTAAGGGGGAAGGTACACTGCCTCCTAGATCTACCACCTTGGTGGTAGGTGGAAACCGGAAGGTGACCATATTAGGAGGGGCGCGTAGCTGCAAGTACTATTGGAGAAACCAGGCGACGCGTTGACTGCAGGGAGGAGTTTGCTGGGTACAAAGGGGAAGCAGCTATGTCAAAACCTCCCCTTGCGCTGAGTTAAAAAGCGATCGGCCGGAGCCGATGTTTGTTTTTTGTGTGATTACGTGTTTTGTGTTTGTGTGTCAACAGAGGAGCAGGAGGACGGGAGGCTGTAGCCAGCAAGCCAGCACTTACCCCAGAGCACGCCCCTCATCGCACAGCACTTCACAGCACAGCGCACGCACCACAAACCCTGGAAAAGAAGAGCACATTTTCGTGCACGGAGGACTGTGGTTATTGGAGTGTGTTTTTGTTGCTTTTGTTTTAGCTGGATGTTGCTGAGTTTTGCCCCATTACCATCGCTGGTACTGGGGCTTATTATTACTTATTATTATTATTATTATTATTATTATTATTATTATTATTATTATTACTTATTTTTCCAAGTGGATTTATTTTATGATCTTTTTGTTTGTTAATTATTAAAACCTTTTTGTTTTTGGGAGAATTCAGTCTGGACATTCACTTTCTACTGCACCACACCATTCACCGTGTCACACCCAGGTATTTGTTATGAGAATGTGTTCTTCAGTTTTTAGTAGTAGGTCATGGTAACATATTTCCTTGGTGGGATATATGTATGTGACTCATCAAACTGCATTAAGTCTAAAAACAAAACCGACATCTATTGTCTGGGGTTAGTTGACTGATGTCTAATGGGAGTTGCTAAATATGCTATTGATGATGTTTTAGCTGCTGGTGTTTTAGCTGCTAGTGTTTGCCCTGTATTGTTGCTTAGCTGAAATGTATCCATTATCAAAGGCAAAGTGGAAAGGGGAAGATAGAAGGGGCAAAGTCTGACATGTTAGAGATTTCAGCTAGTTAAAAAAGCCCTTTATCTATATACATCAGAAGGCAGCTGTTCATACACAGTCTTCCTACACCAACAAGTTCTCCCTTATTTGTAGGTTTAAGCCATTGAATGAGAGCCACATGATAAGTGATTCATGGCAACTGCAGCTCTCTGTACATTATTAATAGAGTCATGATTAAAGTGAACCTAGCTTTTTGCTTTATTAGAAACCTGTATGGAAAGATGACACATTAAATGATAGGTAAAAATATACACCACATTGCTAGCATCCCACAGTGCATGCCAACAATGTACAGAGGACATTAATTAATAAATCACCTAGCGATCAACTGAACCGTTGAAAAGAATCAGCTGCCAAAAATAAAATAAAAAAGTGTACTTAATAAACAAACAATATATGGTATGTTGGACTTAATGAATGAATCAATGGGCTCTGGTACTGGTTTGTAAGTTATTAGATTCTGCTTGATGAGAGATGGTCTTTATTGTCCATTTTGATAAATGTTTAAAAAAACCATTAAAAACTGTCTAAACAGTTACAAAATCGGAACTAGAGGGTAACCAAGCTTCTGCTTTTATTTCAAATGTAATTAAAGGTGATTTATGATGACCAGTGGGTTATTCAAATGCTTTTAATTTTTTTCATTTTTATTTTTTTTTACCAAATATTTATTAAGATTGAACTGTATGCATTTGATATTGTGCAGATACTTTTCAGATAAGGAGATACAGAGTGTTAATGATCGTTCCTGAGTAGAAGGTTGTCAAAATCGTCTGGTACGCAATGATCTTGGAATATCCACATTTTGAAATAGAGATATAGAGATATAAAGAATGTTATTTAAATAATTCTGCTGGGGGACTCAGTAAACTGATTGTGCAAACTGATAGTGACATGGAGGTCAGGATTAAATCAAACATTTGGGGTATAATTATGATTTAATTTTAGGATTAGGTTTATGTGTAAATGCTTCTAGAAGTTTGGATGTTCCAAAAGTATTGATACCCTACACTTAATATATCTCAAACTCTGAGGTGCTCGTATTATTTTTGACTTAACTATTCTTCAATTAACATGTTATTAAAAAGGCTGAAATTTATTTTAAACAATATTTTATGATTTGTTTCTGTGATGCCGTATATGACACAAGCATTCTTATGTCATATACTAGGGATTTTTTCTGAAGGAGACTAATAGATGCCACTATTACCCTTTCTCCACTGGCACATCCAACCCGTGAGGGCTCGGTACGGTATGGGTATGGATGGTTCTCTACTGGCTATTTGTCAAGCCGAGCGAGAACCAAACCGTGAAACTCCGGCCTCACAAGACATCTGAATCCAGCTGCGAGCCGAGCCAGGGGCAGGGGTTAACAATATGCCGGGCAGCGAGTGTGATGAGAGAAAAGTACAGCCTTGGGACGCTGAGGAAGTGCAGGCTCTGGTTTCTCTGTGACCTTTATTATATTAATATAAATAAAAAAGGCAGAAAATAAAAACAAATTCTAAACTTATTTACAAAAATATTGTGCAAAAAGAAATACAGCTGTACCATAAATACAACTACAACTCGCGCAGCTTCTTTTTTCTATAAGCACCCAAACAAAAAACAACTCTAGAAAAAAAACACAATTATCCTTAAAACAGGATATCTTTGACAAATCATATTTTTAAAACCTTATTTTTTCCCCTTCAACAGAACTAATTGAACTTTATTAAGTCGTTATAATCAGTAAAATCTTTGGATTATAAAGAAATTCCTAAATATATTTACAAAATACAGCGATACAAGATACAGCTGTTCCGTTGGTCTATTAATTTTTTAACACCATTTGTTTGCGCATCTTTTGGCAAACTGAGTTAATTAATTACAATAATTAATAACAACTGCCTTTCATTGCATGTGACGTCAGTAGCACGGCTCAGCTCTGCAGTGGAAAAACAACCCAGGCTCTCGTTAACCGCACCGTGAGGGCTCGGTACAGCGCAGCTCGGTTGTACAATGTCTGTAAATTAGACCAATAGCTGCCGGTGGGTACTTTGTAGATGGGAGGACTCACTCTTTTCGACACTGCCACTATTCTTAAACAATTGAATACAAGGATATTGCCAAGAAACATCATTCATGCTAAAAAGATTGATTCAGTTAACAAAAGAGACCTTGTTTACACATACTTTTGCAATGTTTTACTGTATAGCAGGAAAGAACACCCTCAAATATGTATAATATACAATAAACTAGTTGTTGTTTTAAAAAAAAAAATGTATTTTCTATATAAATAATTCTACTGAAAATTAGTTTCCAGGCACTGACCTTAATTTGAAAAAAAGAAAGAAAAAACACACAAATTGGAAATACAGTAAATAAAACATCTGTCAATGCATAAAAAAAGCATAATAAAACAGTTTATTTTAGGACAACTGTACGTTTACCAAACAGACAGAAAACAGATATAATGATGGAAACACCAAGACTGTGATGTATTTGCCTCCTGAGAACACTTTATATAGTCATCCTATAAAGGGTAATGTGCTGAGATAAAATGTAATGAACAAGGACAAAAAAATACATCAGCTCTGTGTTAGATTACTTCAAGGCTAAAAGGTTTGAGCAGTTACCAACTATAAACACAGAGAAAAGGCGATGCAGAGGGCCAAAACTAAGCGAATCAAAAGGGTGTTTTATGTGCTTATGTCAACTGTTTTAATTCTTTATTGAAATGTTTTAAAATAGTGGTAGAAATTATATATAACAATTTACAGCATCTACAATGGTAATGATAATTATTGAAGACTATAGAGATATTTAATCCTGAGTAGATTTCTAAACATTTTAATTATGTTTTCATTGTCATTTAATTGCGTTGTATTTCTAGGAAAAAAGATAATACATGATGTTAAAAGATATGTCAAGTAAGATCTGAATGCACTCAGCCTTGTTCATGTAAAACAGTTATCCTGTCAGTAACCAGTCCATATAAATTCAGATGCTATAGAAGCCAAACCCCTATCTGCATGGAATCCTCATTAATTAAAAACCATTTTCAAAACTTTGAATTCCATTCTGGATGGTAAATGTCCAGAATGTTTTCTGTCACTGAGACATACACTGACCTTAGGGGATAGCCTGTCTTGACCTAAACAGACATGACATTTCTTTCATTTGGGCCAGTCACGGTCTGGTGTTCTCTAGCTCCTTCAGAATGCAGAGCTGGCCCTATGTCAAATCATTGTCAGGTGAAGGTCTGCATTTTATATTAGACGTACTACAAGTGAATTGTTTTATTGTAATTCTCTAATGCCTTCTTCCTTCTAATTTTCTAAGCATGTGTCTGTTAGTTATTCCTGAGTGTTTAAAGTTAGAGGGAAATATTAAAGATCATCAATAAACTAAAACATTTTATGTAGCAGGATTGTAATTAATCATTGTGATAGGGGTTGTGGATTATCCGAGGACATATAACAAAACAAAAATGGAAAAACTAAATACTGAAAAACAAACTACAAATAAAACTTGTCATGAATACAGAGAGCGGTACTCTGGTAATCGAGGAGGTCTCGCTGTTACACCTCCCTATACTTGAGGGATCTCATAATCCCTAATCCTTATAATAATTAAAACGCCAACCCACACATGACAGTCGGCAGTTTTGGTGCAGTTATTTTTCAAACTCCGATTCCAGTTATACACACAGTGGTCGAAGGAGTTGGCTTCTTAACCTTTGTTTTCCGAGTCATGTGGAAGGGTCTTGGTCCTTGACTCATTGCTTTTCAGCAGCCCCAAGGTGTGTCAGCTGGACCCTTTTATCGCCAGACTCTACGCTGGGATACGGCCACCTGGCAACCAAACACAGCAGGTAGTATGTCCAAGGCCGAGAGCTTTACTTTAATTTCAAACTATTTACACAAAACACATTATAAAAGAAAAGTAAATAAAACAAAACGCATGCTTTTCATGTACAGCGCCTCAACCTTGCCACAGGCAGACATATTATACCTTAAATATAACATCAGAGAATGACTACCTGGCTCTTGCCTCGTTCTTTAAATTATTTATAATTTATTTCAGTTTCAATGTCCCTTCAATCCAGTGTCCTTTATTGAGAGTACTTACAAAGGTTCCATGTGCCAATTGTGCTGACCACCAGTACATTTAAAATTACTGTTATATACTATAACATGTTTAATGGTTTATTCCAAACAAAGATACAGTATAAACAGACATCAACATAATCATCCCTACTTTTATATCCATAAGAAAGGTGTCAATATCAGGACAGCTAGACCATGGGTACTGTTGGAACACATGAAATCAGAAAATGCTGCTGGTTGTTTGTTTGTTTGTTACAAACACACATTCAGCAGCATTTTCTATCCATACGTGTTAAAGCCAAATGAAAAAAAATATCTGAGTGATGTGACTGTCATCTGCTGTGGGGACACCCTACTAATAAGTAAAGTAATGAAAGCCATATTTCACATACAGGGATATGAAGAAATATATTTGTTCCCACATTTTATTACAATCCTTAATCATTCCTGAATTGGAATTGAATGTGTGGAGCATTTGCTTTGAGGTTTGCAAAGGAGGTGGGTACGGTGGCCCTGAAGTGCAAAACACAAGCAAATAAAAAGTCAATGACCTGCAAACAAAATGGGCCCTGAAATGCAAAACTGAAATAAAAACAGAAATGGAACAGTTGCGGGTGCTGGACCTGGACAGCGAAGTCAAAATATTTTTAAAGTAAATAGTTTTACACTTTCAACACTGTTTATAATTTTCTGTTTATAAAAACACAAACCAAAGACAGTCCAAGATCACCTTAATGAGCACCCACCCATTTAACTGTTCCGTATCCATTTTCCAAGTTATTTCCATTTTGCAGTTCAAGGCTCTTTTTGTTTATACGATGCTAACTTTTTATTTGCTTGTGTTTTGCACCTCAGGGCCACCGTAGGCGAGTCATACTGTAGTTAATCAACATTTTTTTATTTTTTTATTTGGTGTTTCACAATGGTAATTTTACTCACAAATTATTTTATGTACGCATGTATGTACGTAAAAAAAAAAAAATTAAAAGAGAGAATTCAGATATGTGCACAAAGCAGGAAATGTATCCAGAAAAGAAATTGATTGGATTGTTCTGGGTTTCATTTATGTATTAGCACACTTGCGGGAAGGGATTAGTACTGACTGGCAGTGGTGGCTGGGCCGTGATGTAGGTCATTACAGGGGTTGAGATAGGAGAAGATAAACAGCAGAGCCAAACAGGACAATGAAGAACTAAATGGAGCAGGCCATGAAGAGGATCAACAATGGTACTTCACAGACTGTTTTAGGAGGTCTAAAGTGGGAAATTATTGACCCGAGGGAAGACTATTGTTACCGACAGTGGGCTATAATGCCTGAAGCCTTAGGCTGAGAGCGTTGCACCCTGGAGGTAACAACAGTCTTCCTGAGATGCATTTAATTTTCCACCGAGTCTGCAGTACATATTTAATATATGAATCAGTCAGGAATATAAGTGAGGTGATGGATAGTAAATATGACTTTATATATTTAGCTTAAATATAGCTGATACAGCATACGTAAGTAAATATTAACTTATACTGTATATTTTGTACCATGTTTCCGGTTTATTCCGAATTTTACCAAAAAATTACAGGATTTTTTTTTAACTGTACGTTGGTTTTTACTGATTTATACTCAATTTTTGTCTATTATTCAATATTTTCCTGGTACTATTTTCTAGGAAATACGCAATATTTTGATTAAAATGCAGTTTTATTTTGACATTTTAAAAAGCAGCCCTACACTGTATCCTATGATACAGCAGACGTTTAGATGTCAGAGGATCAAATAACGTTCAAACATGGTTCTCTGTCACTTCACAAACACATTATCACCTGATTATGTTGGCCAATTATTATTATTATTATTATTTAGCAGACACCTTTATCCAAGACGACTTAGAGAGACTAGGATGTGTGAACTAACATCAGCTGCAGTCACTTACAACAACTACTCACCCGAGACAAGGAGGTTAAGTGACTTGCTCAGAGTCACACAGTGAGTCAGTGCCTGAGCCAGGATTTTAATAATAATAATAATAATAATAATAATAATAATAATAATAATAATAATATTGCAAGAAGGGATGCAGTTAAGTTTATAAAGATTAATCAAATAATACAAAAAAAAAATCCTAAGGCTGGAGTTTAAGAAAAGTAAATAATAAATTAGTTAATTTACCCAAGCACGTAACAGATCTTACAGAAATCTTTTTTTTTTTGCCATTAATCCCCCTGATGTTACTTTATTTCTGAATTCACCTCAAATGCTGTAGCATTAACTGCCATCTCCTTAGTTATTTTATTATTATTATTATTATTATTATTATTATTATTATTATTGTTATTTATTTCTTAGCCGACGCCCTTATCCAGGGCGACTTACAAACTTAAGCAAATACATTTCAAGTATCACAGTACAAGTAATAATACAATTAAGAGCAAGTTTATAGTTTGACCGCTGAGCTGGTAAATCTACACATTTACCGGTTAATATATAGATTTACCGATTTTACACATGAACTGTATCATATATATATATATATATATATATATTGTAGCAGGCACGGCTGGACTGACTTGCCATTGCCGCCTGTTGGCGGATCGGGTACCATGCCCAGAGTCAGCCTCTCCTGGAAAGGGGCTGGCATGCAAATGAGGAACAGAGGATGCTGGGATTGGGAACTGTTTTAGGGAAATGTTCATTGTTGTTGTTATTTCACTGTTTTAATTAGCTTTCATAATTGCATCAATTTTCGTGATTGTTGTGTTGTATAATTCTCAGATTGTTGAATCCGTTCTGTGTTTGCCTTTTTTACAGTGTGTGTGTCACCCTGAGAGTCAGTGTAGCTCTGGGGTGGATAGGGGCTGCCTTGGTGTGTATGTTAGGGATGGGGAGTCGATCCCAAAATAATCGATTCCTGATTCCATTTCTTTCAAGTATGGGATTAGAGTCTAATTTTGGCATCATTGAGAGTCGACTCCAGCACCAGTATCTATTCCAACTCATGGAATTGAATATTACAAACAATATTTAACTGAAATGTAATATATTACACTGAGTTTTTATTTTATTATTGTTAATAATGCATTATTATTAGGCATTTTGTCAAGGCGGTCACGGACCCATGAATTTTGACATTTCACTCAGCGTGAAAAGCAGCATTTCAGTTTCAGTCCGAAGTTAAAATGGTTAGCAAACATCCATACTCACACAGAACTGTAAAAAAAGGGGCAAAATTAAATTCTAAGCAACCTGCAGAGCAATTTCATGAAAGCGGAGGGAGCAGCTTTAAGGAGAAACAAACTTCAAATTAACTTGACCTTTTGTGTAGAAAATATACCTTGCATACACTTGATAATGCAAAACCTAAAGGGAGGACGGTTTACAGCTCTTGCAGTTGTTCCCCTGAGGTGCTTAACAGTACCCGTCAACAGTGTAAATGCAGAACGATCCTTTTAATCACAGAGTGCAATCTAACATGCAGTTATACAGGTCCCCGGAAGGTTAAAAACAAGAGCACAATGATTCAGCATGGGCACCAATATGCTTCTAAAACACTGCCAGACCTAGTGCAAGTCAAATTACTTGAGACGTTTTGCGTTGCTTGCATCATGTAATCTACTTTGCAAAGTGCTGCATTTTGATTTACAGTGAAGATAAGGAGAATAATTAACAAAAACTGAGAGGAATGTGGTAAAGGTGGTTTATGCAAGGAAATCATGTGTGACTAGAAGTAAAAAAAAAGTGTTTACTTCTCAAGGGTTAGTTAGAATAAGGTAGCCCAACTAAAACATTGTTTAAGAATTAATGTTTTGCCAAGCACAAAGAGAGCGAATTTCAACATCAAAGAACAGAGACAGCATATAAACAGAATGTCGATATATTTAGAAAATATAAAGTAAACTATGCAAACATTGAAATTAGATATTTTAAAAGATATGCTACATTTGTAATATTTGTGCATTTGAGAACATTCACTACTGTAGTGTGTCATGGTTCTCCCAATTCTGTTTATAGCTGTTTGTACAGTAAGGCCAATAAATCTCCTGACAAAGAGCCCACCTCCCAGCTTGTTACAATACTAAGCTTAACCTACACCACTATTGAGGAAAAATAGAGTGAAATAAGTAGTTTTGATGCCAATTATAAGAAATTGGAGCACTGCTGAACCTCATGCACAGAATGGGAAGAGAACAAAGCCTGCTGCCCATCACTGTCAGTCTGGATTTGCGGGTGACATCAGCAATGTATTGTTATTATTCGTCAATAGTGACAATAGTGACAGCTCAGATGTAAGCTGCTTCGAGGCTTCAACATTTTCCAGGCAGACATTGCAAGGTCATCGTCTGTGGCCTTTTGCTCAGCAAGCTTTTTATCCTGTTTTTAGCCCATTCAAGCTTTTGTCATTGACTATCCCTTTTATGTGATAGTCGCACATGGTGTGACTATCACTGAAAATGCATACTGTGGCTGGTGGCTATCAAGTTTTCTTCCTCCATCATACAACAATTCTTGAACCTGCACTTTTTAAAGTTTCAGCAGCCAGATATTATTATAATGGCAGCTGCAAGCAGTCATGGATTTGCAAACCTGCCTAATTGTCTAATTATCTATTAGCCTGCTAAGTTCAGTACATCCCTCTGACTGTAATTTGCACTGACTGGCAAGGTATACCCTGTTTTTGATGTTACGTATGTGGGCAAGCTTTTTCATTTTTAGTATCCGTGAGTGTAAATGTGAAATGTGTGATAGTTTAAAGAAAGGATTACTTTTATCGTGCACTAATTACTGCTACCACCATGCAAACACTCTCAGCCTGAAGAGAAAAAAATGTGTCTTGAATCTTTAAATATCTTTAAGTTCATTGAAGTGTTGTTGTGAATCAGCTTTTTCAGCAGGAAATACCAGCGACATGTTTGCAGGGTGCTGACACCTAAGGAACTAGCTATATTGAGAGCCATGCCAGCACAAAGACTGTGTTCAGGAGAAATGCAGATGTAACAAGATCCCTGAGTTCTAGGTCCCCCCTGCAGAAAACAGATATCCAAGACCAGGCTAGTTGTGAGATCGATGTCAGTGGAGCCCTTTCTTTAGCTGCCAGCTAGTCTGTCAGTAGTTATGAAAGGATAAAATAACAGGTAAAATAATCAGCCCCAACCCCCTTGTGTATTTTTAGCAAGACCACCCTTACTGATTTGGAAAAACAACCGGCTCTCTGCCACTGAAAGAAACTCTCTGGATCTGTGCCTATCCCGCTCAACATTAATGAAGCTCCACCCACAATTCCCCCTTTTTCTTCTTCATTCAGTTACACAGATGGGATTAATGGAAAGCTAAAATGACTGTAAATTCAGAAATGACAAGCAATCAATTAATCACTGAGCCCTTAAACAGTTACACATTATTTAAAATGATGCAGCCAACTTTTCTAGGAACTGCTTCTATCTTTGTTTCCACATGAAAAAATTCAACTAAGTAAAAGCAAAGTACATAGAGCAAAACTAGTTAAGTTCATCCACTGCGGTTATATAATTCCCCAAAGAAGTCAACTGGATACTAAATACTAATAAAATCAATCAAGCACAAAAGGAAAGACAATGATATAAAAACAAATTAACATTTTATCACAAATCAAACGCACAACGCACGTCGGTTTCCACGTTGTGGCAGCACCACCCCCAGCAGAACCGCCCCCGGAGCCGGCCCAGGGTCTTGGCAATGCCGAAATGTCCAGTGGCCAGTCCACCATGCACAGCCCGCAGCACGGTCTCCCGGAGAGCTTGGGCGACCACCTCTTGCAGGCGTTTCTGTCCTGTCACAGGGTCTGTCTTTGCATGGTACAGCACACTTCCCCAGATGCTCAAACATTCCCATTGTGCCACCAGTGCTTTTACCTCCAGGGAGAAGGCTGACACTGCGTCCCTGGCTGGACGCTGACCCACTGATAACCAGCTAAAGGAGCAGGGGTGACAGGACAGGGCCTCCGCGTTGTTGTGCTGGCAGCCGCCCCAGTGCTGGATGGAGTAGTCGTACCCCTATAGTGCTTCAATCCAGCAAACCACCTGTTCTTCAGGCTCACAGAACTTAACCCTCAGAGTACTACTGGGCTTATGATCAGCCCAGTGATGTATGCTGCTAAAGCACTAGTGGGCCGATGGTCAGCCCTAGATTGTCTCTCCCATTTGCTGTCAGAAATGTATTTATTGGACTATTTTACCTGGCAACAAAATGTGCCAACCAATAGCAGAGAGTTTTTCTATTAATATTAGCCAATCAAATTAAATTAAAACAGAATACTGCTTTTTATTGGTTAAAAGAAAAGTGAGTGTTTTGTTGTGAGTCTGACGAAGGGGAATGATTTATAGGTTTTACAGCTTCTAAGGCCGATAAAACGTATAATTGAGCGAGCCTATAAAGGAATCTGGATGGGGATGAAGAGGAGGATGGAGAAAAGAGGATGAGGACGAAGATGAAGAAAAGAGCGACAGGGAGGGAGGACTACAGACGAAGAGTCCCGAATTGGACCCAACTAACAGAATTTGTACTTTGAGTGCAAAATTGCTGTAGTTGTGTGACAGAAATATAATGAGTTCTGGTTGTAAATCTACCTCCCGACCTGTGAGGGCGCTAAATAGCGAAAGGGAAAGGCTTTGGACAGGTTGGCCTGACAGTTCATTTCCTGGGTCGGTCAGCCTGGAAGAAGGCAAGACTCCGTTGCAGGAACGTATTGACCCGGAAGGTAAACGAGGTAGCAGCTGCAGGCAATAGAGTCAGCTGCAATCGTTTACCAAGGGGTCATGCATGATCGCATAAAGGGGCCGGAGAATTGTAAATCTTTTCCTTCGTTTTGGTTTGGAAATAGACCCGGAAGGACCCGTGCACTGTGTATTAAGAGTATCGTGAGTGTTTGTTTTGTCTTGTCTATAATTGTTACTTGTCTGTTTATAGACGGTTAACACGTTCCGGAGCTGTCGCTAAGAGCCAGCACTGAACCCGGAACAGCACTGCACTATTTGTCACTCTTTAAACTGTATCACCCACCACGAGCACTACAGCACGCACCCAGGACTGGTGACCGTGGTTGTATATTGTGGGAGAGATACTGTGTTTATTGTTTAGGGCTGCAATCCCTGTTACTGTTCTCCGTGTTTTACACATCACTGTGTATAACCGGAGTTTATTATTTGGTCACCAGACCTGGATTATAAACCAAAATAAAACTACCATTTTTTTCCATACCGGATTACAAATCTCTGTCTGTTTATTGCTGCACTGCATCACCTCTGCACTTGTTCATAATCAGCAACCACTTTGCCACAAGGTGTTTATGCCAAGCCATATTATATACGGTTTATGATGTTTGTTTGGTTTTCATGATGCATTACAATTCAGGTAAAGATTGTGGTTACATTTTTTGTATTCATGTTTGTTTATTTTTGTAAAAGAAACTAGCTGTTAAATAAAGTCTGTTTGCGGATGGAAATGTGTTGCAGCTGTGATCTGTTGATGGCATTGCTTGCAGTAATACCTATTTTAATAAGTGTTTATGTGGATTTTTTTTTTTTAGAAAGTAAGAAAAAGGAAAGTAAGAATACACCGGGATTTGTAGTAATATTTATTCAACATTTATTTGCTCGTTTGATTTTTAAAATGATGGATGATTGTAGGATAACATATTTGGCTAATTCATTTTTGCACTTAGGAATAATATTTATTCCTGTCGTACTAAAATGTATATTATATTGTGAAAATGAAGCCAATGCCATATGTTTGTGTTGGTATACATGTTTTTGTTGGTATAAACGTTTAACAACTTTTACTCTGCTAAGAAATAAATAATAATACTAATTAAATAAAAAAAAAGAAATGGCTTTTGAGGGCAAGTACATTTACCTATGGTTCTGGCCTGTTTGTAGATAGATGCATTGCTTGCAAAATTGTGTATATTTTTTATATGTTGTTTGCAGAACATTTGTGGGTTTTGTATTTTAAAAAAGAACACGCTGTATGTAGTATTTTTTTAAATGTTTATTTGCATGGTTGATTCTGAAAATAATGGATGTTTTGAGGATAAAAATAACATTTGTATAACAAGCATTTCTTTGCTAATAAATATTTCTATATTGAGTCCAGAAATTATATTAATAAAAGACAGAACAAAAAACTTCAATGTCTTAAGTTTCTTATGATATATAGGTTTCATACAATTGTTATTATTGGTGTAAAATTAAGTAATTTGCTGCTCTATCACAAGCATGCTCATTTATGTGTAGTCCTGTAGGGTACAATGGAGTGGCCGTGCCTCAGTACCCAGAGGGTTAAGCAGCCACCGCAGGGATGCATGCTCTGTAAAGGTAGTGGCAGAAGTGGCGTACTGCCTGTACTACAGCCAACACTTCCCGGCTAGTAACACTAGTTATGCTCTGTTTTATTCAGAGCGTGGCTGTAGTACGTGACTACTTGTTCCCCGTCCAGGCCCTCCTGGGCCAGCACCGTCCCAATCCCTGTTTTGCTCGTGTCCGTGTCCAGGAGGAATGCTTTCCAGGGATTGGGGAATGCCAAGACCGGGGCGTTGACGAGGACCTCATCCAGTTCTCCAAAGGCGGCTGCGCAATCAGTGTCCCAGGCAAACTGGCCGCCTGGCTGAAGAAACCCGATCCGCCCATCTTTCAGATGCTACTGTGCCTTTGACAATAAGGATTCATTGCGCTTCTAGCAGACTAGATCACTTGCACGTTGCTGGGTGAAAAAAAAAAACAATCTTGGAACCACATGACAGAAATGTTACGTCTTGACACAACATTGAACTAATCAGAGAATTGAAGGGGCGGGTTTTCTGTGTTAAGCACTTCGAGAGGCTAAAACGTTAGCCTGCTAAAAAAAAATAACTGATTATTTTCAAAGCAAAAATAGTGACAATGAATGCAAGGTTTTCAAAGTAACCCGGCGATCAGCGCAATCCACTGCCTAATACTATATTTGTGCTGGCTACTTTATTAAAAATATTAAGATTTTCGGGTATTATCATTCATTCCATTTTTTGTTCTATTATTGTACTGCACTGTGATATATAGTATATAATAGCATACATATGCACAAAAAAAAAGCAGCGTATTCCTTTTGTTGTGATATCCTAAAAATATGTACCCAGGTGCTTGTGAGAGATATTGGGGGTTCATTTATAGAGGCTGTACACCTTTAAGAAGAAAGGCATGATGGGATATCTTGTCAACACTTGACGGAACACTTGTCAGCATTAACAAGTGAAAAGGTTACCGTTTTTTTTTGTTTTGTTTTGTTTTTTGTGTGAACTCCAATATACGTTATCTTTCCCCAGTCAAATCGTAGAGTGCCCAAATAAGCACGGTAATTTACCACAATAAAAAACAGTAATAAAAAAGAAAATGTAGAACATAAAAAACAGCAATCAGATATAGTCAACGAAAGACAATTCATTATTCAGATTCTTTGTCGTATTATATGTTTAAGGTAAGGCCAGTTTATTTTTCTGTTAAAAGTGCCCCCGGCTATAATGTTCTGCTGCCCGGCTGTACGGAATTCCTGAGGAGAACCCTGCATTTTATTATTTGACATTATTAACAAACAATGTTTAGTAATTGTTGTTTTGTTTTATGAATTTCAGTTCATAATTTGGGAATATAAATTTCTTTATAGAGTAATACAATATTGACTTTATATTTATTTTAGGTTTAGTGTTTTTTTTTTTTTTTTTTTTTAGGGGCCCAGTAAATTCTAGCACCGGCCCTGGTTTTATTTACAATATTTACAAGTTTGAGTTGCAGATGTAGGTGGCTGCCACTAGGGTACCAGCAATGGTAGTCCTAGTGCAGAAGGTCATACACACAAGTGTACATACAATAAATTAGTAATACAAAAATGCAAAACAAAACACTGTGGGTAAAAACAGCTAACAAAAGCCAAAGCTGGCCAAAACACCAGCTGTGTGTTGCTCCCACTAAAAGGGGAAACTTTACACTTTCTCACCCTTCCCATATTTCCACTATCTGGGCTTGAATTTTGTGAGTAGGATGCCCAAAACACTAAATTTTGAATGTAAGTTGATAACACTCTAGACTAGAGTGTAATGAGGGTATGTTCAAAACACTGTTCTGTGCTTTAAATTCACATTCAAAACATCCCTTTCAAGACTAAAACACTATAGCTAGGTAGCCGAAAACACTCCCCTCAAACTTATATCAATAAACAGTTTAATACTAATACGTACATATACCATATTTTCTAACTGCTTAAATAAATAAAAACAGCTACATTTAATACATTTAGCCTAATATTTTGTCAATGTGTTTTGTTGTTAGTAGCCTATATATATATATTATTTTAAACATGCGTAAAACGTGTGTGTATAATACTGCTAGACTAAATATGAATGGCATTCTGTATCTAGTATAGCAAATACTATACTATTTAGCTAACTAAACTATACAAGAATGCAATTCTTTATGGTTTATTGTTGATATTATGTGCAACATCACAATCCAACCACGTGCAGAGAGTTTCAACACGATGGGTAGACCTGTTGGAAAAAGAGAGCCCAACTTTCAAGAAATATTCCGTTATTTATCAAACGGGAAATACCCAGATGCACTTAATGGGAACAATGGAGGAAAGGCTAATTTTCTGAGACAATGCCAGCGTTTTTTTTCATTACAGATGGCCAGCTAATGTACAAACACAAAGTACACAGAAAAAAATGGTGAGCCACAAAATAGACACGTTCTGTCGTTATGTACCGGAGTTACACTTTTGTATAAACTTAGTTAATCAAGAAAACATATTCAAAACATGTTGTACAGCGAAAACATTTGTAATCCCTCCCTTGTTGTTTTTGGAGCAAAATAACTAAAAAACCAGTATGCTTGAAAGGTCGTCCATTAGCCATTGATTCCAATTGATTGTATTTGTGTGTGTATGTGTGTGTGTTTCTAGATGTAGTACTGTTTTTTTTCTTTAATGTGTATTAGAGAGTGACATGAAGACGGGACTCCTGCGGGACACACAGGAACAATTGTGTTCAATTTTGTGGGATGGGATAGTACAGGAGTGAAGCTCACGGGAATGGGCGGGACCAGGATTTAAGCTTTTGGGAATGGGAAGGAACGGGACTACTCTGCCACCAGCAGACAAGAAGAGTGTTTTTTTTGCTCTTTAAAGTCATTAAAGAGCCTATGACATGGAATTTGACTGTTACCATAAACATACAACATAATATTAACAGGTCTCACTTGAACATATAATCACATTACTTTTACCAAATTATGTTTAATCGGGCTACAATTAATTAAATAATACCCGGAAACACACAGAGGGTGATCTCCATTTCCTGGTTTGGGGCAAGGAGACTGTGAAGTCTTGCATCTGCCAGTATGTCAGAAGGGTCAAACTCGGAGAGAGAACGACAACACCACCGCGAATGGACCCGAAGGACAGCAGATGTCCGCGGAGAATCAGTGTCTTGGCAACACGGAATGGTTAATAAAAACCCTTACATTTAACATAGATTGATACTTAATAAAATATTTCATATTACCCATAATTGAATCGTTACGTCAGTCCTTTAGTTAAGAATATTGATACATGAATTATTGACACTAACAGAATAACCAAACGCTGTGGATTGCATATCTATTTCTATATACATATGTACAGTATATTAAGGATGTGCAGATTTTAGGTTTTTATGAATATTACCCCTAATCATAATCCAAAGATGCCAATGGCCACGATTTGGCCGTAGCAGCTACGACTTGGCCGTAGCAGTTACTATTTTGGCGCTACCTTGAAGGGGTACGTATAATACTACGATTTTTAATAAATAAATAAATGATGGATACTCCCTGAATGTTTATGAAATATTATTTCAATACCATGTTTTTTTTGTTGTTTATTTTTTTTAATGAATTAATGGTTCGTAATACTGTATTTCACTGACATACTAAAATCTCTGAGCCAGGTTGCTAAGTAACCGGTTTAGAAACTGAAACTGCTGCACAAAACTCTAAACAGTTGTTTTTATATTACATCATTAAATTGCACATTGTGCTTTTAAAGACCCTGTGCTTGCACTGTATTTTTTTTTGAAAAAAAAACTAAAAACAAATTACTAGTATTATACCAGTAGTGTTTAATGCAAAACCCTATAAACGCTAATTTTATACATGAATACAAAAATATCTGTACCTCCAAATAATAGTTGATCTCTGTTTATCATGGGATGGGATGGGACAGGATCTTTTTTGACAGGACAGGAGAGGAATAAAAAAAAAAAAAGTTACGGGACGGCACATTAAAAATTTGGACAGGACAGGATGGGACAGGATTGGAAATGATGACTTTTTCATGGGATTGGATGGGAGAGGAACTTTTTTGACAGGACAGGATGGGCCAGGACTGAAGTTTTATTCACGTGTCACTCTATAATGTGTATATACAGTAGTTAATTTTGGTCATTGTATGTTTTGTTTGCTTTGTATTTCAACTTTCCATTAGTTTCTCTTAGTAAATTGTTATGCTGGTTAATTCAATTAGCTTTAGCTATATAAACGTTTGGGGAAATATGAATCTAATACCATAACTGTAAAAAACAATGTAACTGCTTTGAACTTAATGTACTGTAGAGTGTTGTGAGTGTAAGAGTGTTTTGAAAGTACAGTGTGTAGTTTTGAACATAGAAAAAAATGTAAAACATTTTCTACTATTCTATTTACATTTTTAGAGATTTTTAAACAGTTTGTGTGGCGTTCGGGAAGTTGTCCTGCCAAAACTTTGAGAAAACTTTATGTATTCTAAAATAGATACACAAACGCCCTGTTTTCCTAAAAGTTAAATCAATGTATACAGCTGAACCTATCAGAATTGTAATTTGTTTATTATTATAAGTTGTTTTCATCAGAAAACCAATTTCTAATTCATTCAGATATATTAGTTTTCATTTCTCATACATTAATTTTGGTTTAAACTTGATCTCATGTAAACGTACTGAATATTTAAAAGAAAATGCATAACAATATTTAGAATTACCTTGTTATGTCCTTATATTGTCTTGATGAGTTAACAGTAATTTCCATCACGATTTCGACACAAATATACCTATGTACCGTGCCTTGCATAATTATTCACCCCCTTGGACTTTTCCACATTTTGTAGTGTTACAACCTGGAATTAAAATGGATTTAATTAGGATTTTTTGTCTACACAAAATAGTCCATAATGTCAAAGTGTGGGAAAAAATCTACATATTTTTCAAAATTATTTACAAATAAAAAACTGAAAAGTCTTGATTGCATAAGTATTCACCCCCTTTGCTGTGACACCCCTAAATAAACTCTGGTGCAACCAATTGCCTTCAGAAGTCACATAATTAGTTGAATGGAGTCCACCTGTGTGTAAGTGTCACATGATCTCAGATTAAATACACCTGTTTCTGGAAGGCCCCAGAGTTTGTTAGAGAGCATATCTAAACAAACAGCATCATGAAGACCAAGGAGCTATGAAAACAAGTCCAGGATAAACTTCTGGAGAAGCACCAATCAGGGTTGGGTTATAAAAAAATATCCCAAACTTTGAACATCCCCCGGAGCACCGTTAAATCCATTATTAAAAAATGGAAAGAATATGGCACAACCGCGACTCTGCCTAGAGAAGGCCGTCCACCAAAACTCAGTGACCAGGTAAGGAGGGCATTAGAGAAGCAACCAAGAGGCCAATGGTAACACTGAAGGAGCTTGAGAGATCCACAGCTGAGATGGGAGAAACCATCCATGGGACAACTATAACCCGGACGCTCCACAAAGCTGGGCTTTATGGAAGAGTGGCGAGAAGAAAGCCATTGCTGAAAAAAAACCACATCAAATCCCGTTTGGATTTTGCCAAAAGGCATGTGGGAGACACAGCAAAACGCTATGTGTGGCGCAAAGCCAACACTGCTCATCACCCTGAGAACACCATCCCCACGGTGAAGCATGGTGGTGGCAGTATCATGTTATGGGGATGCTTTTCATCGGCAGGGACTGGGAAACTGGTCAGGATTGAGGGCAAGATGGATGGAGCCAAATACAGGGAAATTCTAGAGGAAAACCTATTTCAGTCTGCAAGAGACCTGGGACTGGGGCAGAGGTTCACCTTCCAGCAGGACAATAACCCTAAACACACAGCCAAAGCTACACTGGAGTGGTTTAAAAACAAGAACCAGAATGTCTTAGAATGGCCCAGTCAAAGCCCAGACCTCAATCCGATTGAGAATCTGTGGCAAGACCAACGGTCCCCATCCAACTTAACAGAGCTTGAGCAATTTTTTTTTTTTTTTTTCTTTTTATAATTTAGTCGTTGCCAATTAGTTTTTATTATTTTCTCCCCAATTTGAAATGCCCAATTATTTTTTAGGCTCAGCTCACCGCTACCACCCCTGCACTGACTCGGGAGGGGCGAAGATGAACACACGCTGTCCTCCGAAGTGTGTGCCGTCAGCCGCCCGCTTCTTTACACACTGCGAACTCACCGTGCAGCCACCTCAGAGCTACAGCATCGGAGGACAACGCAGCTCTGGGCAGCTTACAGGCAAGCCCACAGGCGCCCGGCCAGACTACAGGGGTCGCTGCTGCGCGGTGAGCCGAGGACACCCTGGCCGACCTAACCCTCCCTCCCCCCGGGCGACGCTCGGCCAATTGAATGCCGCCCCCTGGGAGCTCCCGTCCACGGCGAGCTTGAGCAATTTTGCCAAGAAGAATGGGCAAAAATTGCAGGATCCAGATGTGCAAAGCTGGTAGAGACTTACCCAAAAAGACAGCTGTAATTGCTGCCAAAGGTGCTTCTACCAAGTATTGACTCAGGGGGTGAATACTTATGCAACCAACAAATGTCTTTTTTTTTGTTTAATTAACTTTTGTGTCACAATAAAAAATATTTTGCACCTTCAAAGTGTTAAGTATGTTGTGTAAATCAAATGGTAAAAATCCCAATTAAATCCATTTTAATTCCAGGTTGTAACACTACAAAATGTGGAAAAGTCCAAGGGGGGTGAATACTTATGCAAGGCACTGTATATTGCAGCTAAGGGTTAAACTCAGATGATTCTTTAGTAATGTGTGGCCTGCTATACACATTAGGTTAAACTAGTTTTCTGGATAAAAGTTTGGTTGCTCACCTTTGCTCTACGGGTATTAGGTCTCAGTTATGTCACTTTCAAATGCCACATTTTATTTGATCACCTCTGTTCATTAAAATAAGCCCATTTGTGTACCAAAAATAACAACTCTTAGATTGTATGTAAGTATCTTCATTGTATGTTTGTCTTCAAAAGACAAAGAATGCTATGGAGGGCCATATTTAATGATTTATAATACAGAATTGTTAACATAATTTTGAAATGTCACTGTTAAGAGACCTGGAGGGAGCTAGTCTTGGTTTAACTACTTTTATTCCCCCTGCCTAGTCATGTACACACATTTGGGATTTAATGTCACAAACCAGGAAAATATGTTAAATACTGGTTTATTCTAAACATGAGGCTATATAATAGATTTTAAAAGAAAGACTATATTGGCTTTTCTTTATAGACTCGATATGTGGTGTCTTTTTGTAGATTGCTACAATACATAAATAATGATAAATAATAATAATATAATATTTATTTAAAGTATTCTATGTTCTAAACCAAAAGCCATTCAGTGTTGGTTCAATCAATCCCTTACAGTATTTTGTGCAAACAGGATGTTGTTATATTAAATGCTCTATATGTTAATGGTGGAAATGCTTTATTAATTGCTGTATTTATTATCAATGATAAGCATCTGCTACAATTGGGAAGCAAATGACTGTCTAATTACAACTCATGTCATTTTCAACATCTGCTGACTATATAATGCCTATGTAACGGTGGTAACAAACGAGGCCCCTTTGACTGTTGTAACAAAATGGCACAATATTATTCATGAAACACAAAGCATCAATTAATATTCAATTTCCAGTTATCTCTTTCTCCTGTGACTAGAGGCTCTTAAAATTAAAAGATGGAAAAATATGTATGCTTAAATTACCTAATTTGGGAGTTGCCTAGCATTAACATCAATTTTTAATTATTGAAATGGATTATTTAAAGGCACCTAATGAATGCAGGGTACAGACATTTATAGTTGTTTACCATGAGATTAGCATAAAGGTTCATCTGGGTGATGTCAACACAGTGAATCTGTAAAAGAAGAAGCTCAGGCTCCTGTATGACCCCCATGGTCCACAGGGATAGCAAAATAATGCCTACACGAAGCACTCCACAGTCATGACAGGAACACCAGCTTTTGTGATCAATTATTCATCTTTCCCCCTCGTTTTTCTTACTCGCTCTTAGTCTGGCAAACTTGAGTGTGATTGTCACTCACAGTATAAAGAGAGAGGTTCAATAAGTAATGATTTTCTAACTGTAAAAGCTCTTTCAAGCTATCCCCACTGCTCTGAAAACAAACTTGAGCAACCCCCCCATAAGACTGATCATATAAGAAATATATAGGGGAGAGGCATTTTCTGTTTGTTTGTTTTGCACTGATTACTGCATCTTCAACTCAGGGAAGGCTTTTATGTGAAAACACAGGAGGACTTTATGGTTAGCATTCATCCCTTATTACTAAATAACCTTAAATAGTTCACCTTTAAGTATGAAATCCCAGTGAGTGTATTTGAATAAACTATGAATGTTTTCCATTGCATAGCTGCAGGAGGCAATTCAGTTATAGAATTCCAATTATACAGGATTGCATGGGATTCGCATAATTTATGTGTCGTAAATAACATGATGATCCAATGAGACAACACTGCACCAGTGGGAGCAAACCAGCAATCCTACACTGAAGAGCTACATGACAAAAGATCACATAATTCTAACTTTTGTTTAGACTTATACAGTGATACCTTGATTTTTCTCTATACGTCTTTGTAACAGACAGAATGATTCTTGGTGATAAATCTCCCTCCCGACCTATGAGGGTGTTGTGTAAAGGGAACAGGGTTCCCTGGACTGATGGCCAGACAATTAATTCCAAGGGTTAGGTGGAAGTCAGCCATCTAAAAAGGGGGCAGAGTTATGGTACACCAAGTCATCGACCCGGAAGGGAAGCGATGTGGCAGCCGCGGATTGGAGGAGCGGCTGCAATCGTTTACCAAGGGGGCGTGATTGATGGTACATAAGGGGATGTAGCGAGGTCTGTTCTATTGTTATGGTTGCGAAAGAACCGCTGAAGGACTTTGAATTTGTATCGTGAGTGTTTCGTGTTTTGTTTGTTTACTGTGTTAATTGCACTGTTTGTATATTACAGACCGCTAACACATCCGTGAGCTGTCATTTAAGACCGGCAATCAATCCGGATTTCACTGCACTCGGATTTCACCGATAACGTGTATCGCACCATTACATCCACTGCACTCATTCTGGACTTGTGATCATGTTTGTGTTTGGTGTCATGTTTGTATCGTGTGTTATTTCGGGACTGAACCCTGTGTTTAAATAAACTGCGCAATACACCAGGGTGTGTATTGCCAATTCTCCTTGTTATTATTTGCTGTTGTCAAGTGACATTGGATTACAAAAATAAATCATCATTTCACCAGTACTTTGTTGTCTGTCGTTGTATGAAACCCTGCATCATCTCTACACCTGTGTACTACCTACCACTTTGCCACAGTCTTACACATAAAAAAATTGTGAAATATTGAAAACAGTAACTTAGTAAAGGGCCCTAAAGTACAGCCCATTTACAATTTACTGACAACATGGTATCACCAGGAATTAACCAAATTCATTAATTTTCTAATTGTAAAATAACAAGGGAGCACTGTACTATTATAATATTGGCACAGCACATTATCATACTTCTTAATGGCTCCTCTTAACACAAATAGATACAAATAAATAAAAGTGTTTGATTGTGGAGCTTTTAATTCACACTTTTGGTACCAAACGCAAAAGCTTTGATGATATATTTATAGGGGAAGGGAAACGGTGGGGTTTTGTGCGTTAAAATGATTTACAAAGTAATAACATTTGCCATTCAAAACACGTCATATTTATCATATAATATAATAAAACTACTTTTAAAAATACGCAAACCGGCACTTTCTGTTTGAATGTTCTGCCATATTGACAGTGACATCACTGGTTGGATAACTCGACCGGCTGGAGGATTTACCATAACAGAGATGGCGAATGTCACTTCGGGATATGCGCATACCTGGGAACCAAAGATCTTCTATGTTAATATATTATATAGAAGATATTTGTGGGAAATCTCTGGGTTTGTTAAAATTGTTAAATAAAGTTATTCTGGTTTGAATAAAAAATAAATAAATAAATACATCCAATCGCTTTCATGATACATCAGTATCAGACTTTGCTGAGCTGAGTCACTCTTGTTTCAATGAACTATCAGTAAAATTACTGGATCTGAGTGTGAAGTTGTGGACTTGTGAGGACATTAGATCAGACTCACTACTTTTATTTTTTTAATTTATGCATGAGTTATTATGTATTTATTTTTGTCTGGGGGAAAAAAACAAACATGTTCGTCTTAGATCGTATAGCAAACTGCATCGCATGAAAAGAAAATACAGTTGCATGAGGATTTATACAAGGTAAAAAATGCGAGGGAGTAAGTACAAAACCTTATTATATACAGTACCTATAGAAAGTCTACACCTTTTGTTGCCTTATAGCCTGGAATTAAAATGCATTAAAAAATTTTTTTTTCATTTTTCTACACATCCTACCCCACAACTTCCAAGTGAAAAAAGATATTCTAGAAATTTGTAGAAAATTAATTAAAAATAAAAACTGAAATAGCCTGATTGGATAAGTGTCCACCCCCCTTGTAATAGCAATCCTAAATTAGCTCAGGTGTAACCAATCACCTTCAAAATCACACACCAAGTTAAGTGGCTCCACCTGTGTTAAATTGTAGTGATTCACATGATTTCAGGATAAATTCAGCAGTTCCTGTAGGTTCCCTCTGCTGGGTAGTGCATTTCAAAGCAAAGACTCAACCGTAAGCACCAAGGCACTTTCAAAAGAACTCAGAGACAAAGTTGTTGAAAGGCACAGATCAGGGGATGGGTATAAAAAAAATATCAAAGGCCTTGAATATCCCTTGGAGCACGGTCAAGACGATTATTAAGAAGTGGAAGGTGTATGGCACCACCAAGACCCTGCCTAGATCAGGCCGTCCCTCCAAACTGGATGACCGAGCAAGAAGGAGACTGATCAGAGAGGCTACCAATGGACCAATGGCAACTTTGCAAGAGCTACAGGCTTTATGGCCAAGACTGGTCTAAGTGTGCATGTGACAAAAAATATCCCAAGCACTCCACAAATCTGGCCTGTATGGTAGGGTGGCAAGAAGGAAGCCATTACTCAAGAAAGCCCACCTTGAATCCTGTTTGAAGTATGCAAAAAAACACTCAAGAGATTCTGTAGCCATGTGGCAAAAATTTATGTTGTCTGACAAAACTAAAATGGAACTTTTTGGCCTAAATGCAAAGCGTTATGTTTGGCGGAAACCCAACACAGCACATCACCCAAAGAACACCATCCCTACTGTGAAGCATGGTGGTGGCAGCATCATGTTATGGGGATGTTTCTCATCGGCAGAGACTGAGGCACTTGTTAGGATAGAAGGGAAAATGAATGGAGCAAAGTACAGAGAGGAAAACCTGCTGCCCTCTGTAAGAAAGCTGAAACTGGGACGGAAGTTCACCTTTCAGCATGACAATGACCCAAAGCACACAGCCAAAGCTACACTGGAGTGGCTAAGGAACAAAAAGGCAAATGTCCTTGAGTGGCCCAATCAGAACCCCAACCTAAATCCAATCAAAAATTTGTGGCATGACTTGAAGATTGCTGTCCATCAACACTCCCCAAGGAACTTGACAGAGCTTGAACAGTTTTGTAAAGAAGAATGGTCAAATACTGCCAAATCTAGGTGTGAAAAGTTGGTAGAGACCTATCCCAACTGCCAAAGATGCTTCCACCAAGTATTAACTCAGGGGGGTGGAGACTTATCCAATTATGATCTTTCAGTTTTGTATTTTTAATATATCATTTTTTTCTCAATAAAAACTTTTTTTGAGCTTCCCCTTGATGGGTTGAGCTTCCCCTTGATGTAGAGGAGATCATACCCAGGCAATACAGCAAAACTACAGGTGAAGGATATGACATTGAAACCTCTTTCAGAAGGTTGGGATGAGACAAGAAGGACAGGTGTCTGTGAAAGATGAATTTTATATGATTGAGAATGATTTGTTATATCGTCATACTGCACATGGAGAACAGCTAGTGATACCACAGCCTTTGTGGGAACAGGTTCTTACGGTAGAGCATGCCATTCCTATGGCGGGACACTTGGGCAAAAAAAATGTATTTCAATCAGGTTTTACTTGCCCGGGTAATATAGCGATGTGAACCAGTGGTTTAGTTCCTGTACTGAAGACAGCAGCTAGGTGGAAATATGATAGGGCCCCCTTGATACCCCTACCGATTATAGCAGTCCCATTTACCAGAATAGCAATGGAAATAGTGGGTCCCTTACAGAAAAGCAAAACGGGTAATAAATACATATTAGTGACGTGATTATGCTATATGCTACCGTGAAGTTTTTCTAATGTGGTCTGTCAAGGCTAAGCGTGTGGCAAATGTTCTAGTACAGTTGTTCTTTAGGGTAGGGATTCCTGAAGAGATCATCACAGATCAAGTAACTCATTTTATGTCTATTTTAATGAAGCAAATGTACCAATTGTTAGGCATAAAAGGGATTAGAACCACCCCTTATCATCCACAGACAGATGGTCTTGTGTAGAGGTTTAATCAGACCTTAAAAACCATGATGCTTCTATTTGCCAGTGAAAATGGGTCTGACTGGGATAGCTGGCTACCTCAGGCTTCAACAGGATTTTCACACTTTGAACTTGTGTATGGCCAACAAGTAAGAGGACCCCTGGATATGTTAAAATAATCCTGGGAGACAGAGGTCCCATAATGATCTGCCTACATTCTGAAAATGAGAGAGAAGCTTCAGAAAATGACTTTGCTTGTAAAGCAAAATGTGGCGGATGCCCATAGAACTCAAAAACTATGGTATGGTAAATGTGCCAGAACTTGTTGTTTCAGTACTAGACAGAAGGTTTTGCTGTTACTTCCCATCCATGAACGCAATCTCCTGGCAAAATTGCAGAGGTTATGAAGTGCTGCGGAAAATGGGTCCTGTAACACATGAGACCGAACTAAACCAAAGCAAATAATCCATGTGAATATGGTAGGACAGAGCTGTTATAAAAGAGCAGTTGTACATACAAGGGTGGAAGACTGGACGACTGTGAGACCTATTTCCCTTCTGATCTCAGAGAACACTCTTTGAATCTTCAACACTCAGACAGCAAAAGTTGAAAGGCACTGGATGAATTGCTGGCTCACTTTCCTGGGTTGTTCCAAGAAAAACTTGGACATACAACAGTAATACAGCATCAAATTCTCCTGAAAGACAACTCAACAGCTTTACAGGATACCAGAAAAGCTAACAGAGATTTTGAAAAAGGAGATCAACAAGATGCTGGAACTCAGGATAAAAGAACCATCTTGTAGATAATGGTGCAGCTCTGTAGTTCTTGTGCCCAAGAAGGACGGAAGCATAAGGTTTTGCATCAATTTCCATAAAATCAACAGAGTCCCTAGATTTGATCCGTATCCTATGCCTTGAATCGAAGAACATAGAGAAACTTGGAAAAGCTCAGGTCATCACTACACTTGACCTTAGTAAAGGTTATTGGCAAGTTCACTTATCTCCTGAATACATGAGATAATAAGTCATCCGCACGAGATACAAACCTTAATTTTCCCTTGTCCACCATGTCCCTTTAGGGGTTACAGAGAAATCTGTATTTCTTTAATTATTTATTTTTTTATTTAAGGCGGAGCAATTGTAAAACAAAAACTCAACTGCTGCTAACATGTGTTGGGTGAATCAACATTATTATTATTATTTATTATTTTTGTTACATACTGTTATATCCTGTTAAAAATAGTTCAGGTTCCCTTTATGCTAACGATGGTGAAGAGCTAAGCCTTTTTAAGCCTACTCAAGCTCTACCTGGGCAGAAGCTTGTAGAGAGGTTCTCTGATGTAACCCCCCCAAAAAAACTAAAAATTGCTGATATGTGTGAATAGTTGTTTTTTTTTGTATGTTAGTTGATGGTGAAGTTTCCTCAAATAAACAGTGTTCATCTTTTGCACCAAAAACTCACAGAGAAGTTCTGAAGAGAATGTACCAATGCCAGTTTATATATGTCCTTCGCAGATGGTGCCACCAACAGGCCGCCTCCCAGACTGCAGACTTTAGTATCAACCAAAAATATGTATTATGCAGACATTTCACAAACATTAAATTATTCGTGCAGGTGAGAACTTTAGTTTTTAATCTTATGGGTGCTACGTAACACTGCTTTGTTTCGTGCCTTTTGAATAACAACAACCCATAAAATGCTTAAAACATTCCAGTCATTGCAAGGTCATCTTCAATTTTACACAGCAAATTAAAATTTTTCAGTGCCTAAGGATCCAAGTACTGTTTGCAATATTCTGTGATTCTTAGAGTACTAACAAGTATTGTTTGTAAAGGACCTCGAATGTTAGCTTTCAAACTATGTTTAATCACTGCTTCAAAAATAATCCGCCGGAAAATACATAAATATAGAATTCATGTATTTTACCTTTTTTTCTGCTTGATGAAAGAAAATCTCCATTCTAGTACATAACACACCCTCCATCAATGTAGACTAAGTCAGCTTCCTCGCTGTCCTGTACGTTCAATCATGCTATTTGTTCAGTAACTTGTGTACAGTGTGTTTAAAGTTTATTCAAAGTCTCCTTTGTTAGAAAAGAGAGCACCATCCTGTGCTGTTACTGTGATATGCTGAAATAACGTTGCTGAAAGTAATCAGACTGCAACCAGTTGTTTGATTTCTTCAACTTGTCATTCAAAGCGGATACTAGTTGCTATTGTAGTTACTATATTGCCATTGGCAGCAAATACTACTTACATAAATACACAAACCTGTGATCAAATCATACAAAATAAAAATTACTTGTACTTTTATTTATTTAAATGTTTTACAGACTGTGTTTTTATGTAAGAGGTTCCTGAATTGAAGAACAGCTCCATGTAAGTATAATATATATATATTTTTTTTACTGTTGAGTTATTATTTACGCTATTGGAAATACCTAGGATGCAACATAATCCACCTCTGGGATATTAAAGCCTGAAGGCTACCAGAGCACACAGTTTAGCCGGGACAGTCCTGGTTTTCCATCAAAGGTCCCAGTATCCTGACATTTTGCTCAAAATCTTTAAAAAGTCCTTGTTTTCAGCCACTTCATGTAGCGCAACACACTAAATGCCATTTGTCAAATAACGTAAACAACCTCTTTCAGTTCATGGCACCTGCAATGAAAACTAAATAAAATAAAAAAAACAAGGTATTAGGGTAATCAAGGACATTATTTTAATAAAGTGATTAACACAGGCTTGCTTATTCCTCAGTGCACCATGTGTTTTTATTTAGTTTATATTCCATATGAATTTACAGTTGTGTGTAATACGGTAATTTTGTAGCTGTTCGGTTATGGTGGGATTTAGCCCAAACAGAGCAGCAAAAGGTTGCAAGCATCCAAATTCACCAGGTTAAACCATATCAACAAAGTCAATAAATGAGTCTGACGCAGTGAATAAAAAAAAAATGCCAAAATGTAAATGCATTTTTAACAGGGGTGGGTACCAATACCGATATTTTGATATGATTTCAATATTGTTTTGATATTGATAACAATTTCCATATCGCCATATCATTGGATTTAAAAAAAAAATTCAGGTAGGCTCGCACAGACATACTTTTTATTGCTAATACTGCTAAAAATACAAACGCAGTATAATCAAGTTTATTTTATATTAAGATACAACAAACCCTGTGCATACCAATCATTGTTAGTCTCGTAGGCAAACATCACACATGTATTATTAAACAATTTTATTCCACTGATTGGCGTTTTTTCTTTTTCTTAGTACCCAAGTAACAAATGTATTTCAAACATTCAATAGCAATAAATCAAGAAAAACAACAAATCCACAACCTGTGTACCCTCTCTCGTGTGCTCTACTCCCGTTTCTTCACCTGTTTCCTCTCACCAGCCAATCCCTTACCGGAAACTATATCCTATTTTCAAAAAGTGTGGGCATCAACTAATTAAGAAACAGGATCATCTTTTTTAACCCTTTGCAGTCCATTTATTAAGTGCGCGTCAGGTCCAATTTATTTTCACACGCACAGTTAATTTTATACGCGCTGTTTAAAAGTATTTTTTTTCACAGTCAAACGGGTTTAAAAGGCCCTACATATCAACAAAGCACTCGCTAGGCATCTCCAGCCCCGCCCCACCCTTTCGTTCGCTATCGCTTTCACATATGCTATTACCAAACTCCTCAATAATGCAATCCAAGTCATTATTGTATTACTATAACATCTCAAAAAAGCTCTGCAAATGTCCGTGATAGTCTCTGTGCGCTGATACAGTACCATTCAGCTTGTTTCCTTATGACCGCCCCTATGTGATGCCAGGGGCAGGTATAACTATTCATGAGATACGCATTTTTAGTTTTTTTTTTTTTTTTATCGGCTTGTCTCGGCTCCTGTCGCTCCCACTCGGCCATTGAATGGTTTTCTCGGCTTTTTCTGGAGAAAAAACGACTAGAAACCCGTTTTTTGTGTTTTTTTGATGACCGGATAGGAATAATTGCAATGTCGGACCAGGTCCAACAATGGACTGCAAAGGGTTAAAAGGATACACTTAAGAATAAACTAAATACAAAAAACATAATAAACTGGAAAATCGGCTTAAATAATTTGATATATATAACTTAAATCTTGTATTTTTCCCAGATTTAACTTAAATCTTGTATTTTGTCCCCAGATTTATAAATGTTGTGAAAATAAATAAATATTTTTTTAAATGTGTACATTCAGATATAATTTATAAATCTTAAAATATTTAGCAAGTTTTCAACATTTAAGTGCTAAATCTTTATTTTAAAAATAAATATATATTTTCTTATTAAATATTTATGTTGAGAATCAATATTTAGCTGTTTGTAAATAAATCTGGATTTTGTAAACTTAAATATTTAACAATCTTAAATCTTTAAAAAGATTTAACATTTAGCTAAATATTTAACTGGCCAGCTAAATCTGGAGTTTATATGCATTCTTAGGAAGGACGGGCGAAATACTGTATATCCACGGTCTTCGGTCAGGTTCACGTTCAGACAGACATCATGGCCGATTCCAATAATTTACATGAAATTATCAAGCGAAGTCTGCACATTTTGGGGGGGAGGGATTATGCTACCATAGAATCAACCTGCGCCATCTACAGAACGTCATGTCACGTATACATTTGAAATACGTTTGACTGTTTTTTGGGGTTATTTGGACGCTTCTCGCGTATCCCCCCAAGAGTGTGTGTGTGTATATATATATATGTATATATATATATATATATATATATATTGTAAACCAATGGTAGTGTGGTGCTGTTATATCCCGGCGTTTTCGTCTCCACAGACAGAATTGGACACACTGTGTAATCAGGTGAATAACTTTATTTACAAGATTTACACAGGAATTAACTCAAATCAAAACGTACCAAGCCCTGTACGGGCCACTAACTAACTCACTTCTTCTCCCCTCTCTATGCTATTCTATGAGGACCAAGTTGCTGTAGACTCTTCCTGTAGAATACCTGGATACCTCCACAGGCAAGTAGTGTAAGGTGTCTCTTCCGGATGAATTAGTCCCAGAACACAGGTAAGTGAAATATGGGGCTCCCTCTGGTGGAGCGAGCCAGGAACACAGGTAAGTAGAGTACAGGCTCCCTCTGGTGGAGTGAGCTGGAAACACAGGTAAGTAGAGTATGGGCTCCCTCTGGTGGAGTGAGCCGGGAACACAGGTGAAATGAGTATAGGCTCCCTCTGTTGGAGTAATCCAGGAGCACAGGTAGCTGAGTACAGGCCCCCTCTGTGGGAGTGATCCAGGAAAACAGGTAAGCTGAGTACAGGGTTCCCTCCGTGGGAGTGATCCAGGAAAACAGGTAAGCAGAGTACAGGGTTCCCTCTGTATTAATTGCCTGGAACACAGACAAGCAGACGACAACAGCACTCTTTGTTGGATTGAGACAGGAGCACCAACGTATAGGAACAGAGGAATGTGGGGAGACTGCCACCACTGACGTATTCCAGAACGACCACGAAGTGAGGCTGGCTTTCTTACCAGACCGGCTTTCTTGCTGGCTTTCTTACCAGACAATAATAAACAATTTATAAAACAAAAGTCCAGTGTCTGTGTTTCTTACTCTTGAGCACCTTCACAACGGCTGCAGTTCGCTGCTCCTGCAGCTCACAAATATAAAGGGTGGCCTTAACCAGTCCCGGGTTTGTCTCTCTTTGTTTACACAAACCCTTCTAGTTATACAGCGCAGGCTGACTGCTCTGCGCACATCAAGTCCCCAAATCTATAGCGTGCAATCCTAAATACTTGGTGATGTAGCATATAGTAATAAATGCAGAAAGAAAACAAATATCAGGAAAAAGTGGAACAAAAGAAACAGCCGCCTCAACAAGAGGTTAAACGCACAAGAATGCACTTTCTATAAATAACTAAAACTGAGAAGTCACGTACTTACTATTCCTTGCAAAGGAGGAACTAAAGAAAAAAACACGCCAAAGGCTTGGGTAGGCAGGACAATCAGCAGTGTTCCCCACGATCCCCTGATTGTTCTGCCCGGCTTCCTTTTAAATCCTGTAACCCTGCCTTACCAATCCACACGGAACTTTCTGGGGCATGTAGTTTTTCTCCCAGCGACGCCATTCCTTAAAGGCGTCGCTGCTATTACCTTAACTATATATATATATATATATATATATATAGTCAACGAAACGCTGCTACACAGGTTCGTTGCCCCTTTAAAAATACAACCCAACACAGTGAATGGAGTTTTTAAGCGCTGACACGCTATTTTTAATTAAACACAAAAACAAACAGAACAGAAACAAAAACCTAACTCCGCTTTGGAGCGCTACCTACACAGGGTATTTCCCTAACTCACTCGCAGGACGGCTAAGCCGTTTACCTGGCACCTCAAAACAAAACACACTTTTAACACAGCACTTAATTTTTCCTCGACTGCTCGGACGCAGAGCACCACACTTCTGCCTCCTTCTACTCAGCAGCTTAAGGTCTTAAATACCTTCCCGTAAATAACTAACAAAACAATTAAGGAATTAAATTAAACAATAAAACAATTAACAAAAGGTGCAATTTTTTCTTCCGGGAGGTTTTAACCTCCTCCCTGCTGTCTCACACATCCCGCTGCCTTACACATCCCCCCCTTGTTTTTTCAAGACACAGGCCACTCGACGGCCACCTCCCTCCACCTTTAAAAGACCACCCACCCTCAAGTCCAACAATGTCCATTGCTGTCCTCTTCCACGGGCGGGCTTGAGGGTGAGTCGGTCCCTCCGGCGCTGTCAGGAAGGAACCGCGAACCGGCGACACGGGACCCCACCGGGCTGACAGGGGCAACCAAAGCGTAGGCCGGGGCACTGGAGGATGCAGCAGTGGACAGAGTGGACAGTGATGTCCGATCACCCAGGGGAAGCGAAGCAGCTAACAGGGGGAGCAACATTGATGTCTGGCAGCAGCCCAGCGACGTCTGGGTGCTCGGAAAGAGCGGAGCAGGGAACCAGGGGCAGAGCTGTGGCCAGTGTTGCAGACTCCTGGGCTCTAGGTCCAGCACAGGGAGGTTCCCCTCCCTGCTGTCTCACACATCCCGCTGCCTTACAATATATATATATATATATATATATATATATATATATATATATATATATATATATATATATATATATATGTGTGTGTGTGTGTGTATATATATATATATATATATATATATATATATATATATAGCGCTTTTTATACAAAAGTATCGCAAAGTACTGTACATTACATAGCAAAAAAAAGAACACACCACAATATATTTGTATAGCATGTCACACATACAACTGCCACACTCAGCCCATTTAAATACAGATTTAAACAGTATACACATAATACAAAAGCAGCAATTTTAAAGTTACATTAAAACCCACTAAGAAAAGAAAGCCATTTTATAAAAGTGCGTTTTTATTCTTGAAAACTGTAGCAGTCCCAGCTTCCCTGATAAACGAAGTCAGAGCATTCCGTAATTTAGGACCTGTACCTCCCGTGTTGCTCTTGTTGACTCTAGGAATAACCAGCAGCCCCGCACCCTGTGATCTCAGAGTGCGATTTTCTTCCAATCAGAACGTGCTTACAAGATACCAAATGCTATTTGCATGCTGCATTAAGCACTCTTGGGATTATTTTGAGATATGCGCATGCGTCAGTGATTCATTGCATTTTGTCCAAGTGATTACTTACACTATTATTAATGTCGTTTTAAAATGTTTTAAATGAGATGTACTTTTAAAAATCAAAACACATCTCAAAATAAGGCAACATTCATTATAACACCGTACTTAATACTTTTTGAGGTGTCCTGTCAGTATATACACAGAGAAGATTAAATTACTTCCGGATTGGCTAGTCAATGCTTTGTGAAGTCTAGAAATATTTTGGGTCTGAGTTGGCTGATGATGGCATGTAAGGAATACTAAAACAGTATAACAAGACCTTGTTTTTCTCCATGGATACTGTGAAGCAAAACACCACTAAGTTAAAGTTATTGCTTTTCTTATGTAAATATCTGTTAACATCTACTATATATGTATATATGTTTGATATTGCAATTGTGCTATTATATAATTGTGTGTTTTGGAAGACTTTGATTTTATCGATATCAAAATACTTGCACGATATCGATATAAAATTTTCATATCGTTGCCCACCCCTAATTTTTAATGATTTAATGTATTATTATTATTAATATTATTATTATTATTAATAAACTCAATGTAAAATTATGCAATATGTATAACACAATATGGCTACTTAAACTAAGCCATTAATTATACACCCAGGAGTGTACTGAAATTAGCTAGCTGCTTAAAAAAAAAATGCTACTACGAGTGAGATGATGGCTATTTAAATAACCATTAAAATAACCTATATGTAAATGGTTTAATTAGTCTAATTAATTATTAGTCTAATTAGTCATTAACAAACAATGAGCTTTGAAAATCTGGTCACCTAGGTAAGTCTCTTCTAGTCACGTTAAATGTCTTTGTCTTCAGCTCGGGACATGTGACGGCACGAGGTTGGTGTTACCAGATGTTAAAGCCCTCTTTTTCAGGTCTGTTGTTTAATTTAATCCTGGAAAACTGAATTAAACACATATTTAACTGTAAGTAATGTGTTTTGTTGTAAACTGTACAAAGACATTTTGTAAAAAACATTGTACTAAAACAATACCATTGCTTTAAAGTAAAAAAAAAAGTAGCATGGACCTATGCATAGAAATGAAATGGAAATAAAAACATAAATAAAACAAGATATTTAGAATGTTTTTTTTTATTATTTATTTTTTTGCTTTACGAATATTGCAGTAACATATAAATTAATCAAAAGTTACTTCTTCAGGTTGACCTAAATCAGGAAATAAACTGATAACAGTGCTCAATAATAGCACCATGTCAGATTGGTTCTTTATTTGCAGGCTATTTAAAAGTCCCAAGGCCCTCAGCTGCAAGGAGCAATAAGTGGAAGATTAAAAAGCTGAAGTAGGGCAGACTGCAGTGTTATAAAAAGCCCTCATTTGACAGCAGTTCTATCCCTCACAGTGAAGTTCTGAAGAGAATAGAATTCCCTTGTAACTGGGGTAATGAAAAGTCAAGTTGACATCTATTTGGCTAATTGTGACCTCTCTTTAACATTTATATAACCTACAAAAAAAGAAGCAGCTTATATTAGACGTTTAAAGTATTGCGGTATGTGCAGGTGGTCTAGTGCTGCACCATGTGTTTTCTCAGGTCACATGAAATGTCATCTTTTCTTCCATAATTCCCCCCCCCCCCCCCTCCCCCCCAACCGTTCATTATTATCATTATTATTTTTTTTATTAATTGCCAGATATGAGGTCTGTGAACTCAAGCACAGCAAGTTTAAATGTCCTAACTGGTTTATGCTTGGTGACCCTCTTGGTCCCTCTACTTTTTTTTTAGACAAACTTTTGTCTGCTTCAGCTTCCTTTTTCTTCACAAAAGGTAAGTAGGCTTAAGAAGGAGTGGTTCTGTTACATTAACCATGCTTTGAAGTTATGGAAATTGGACCACAATGAGCTCCCCTAAATCCTTCTTCTTTAGCTGAGCTGCAAAGACATTATAAATTGTTTCTTCCTGGTAGCATGGCCTTTGACGCAGACCCTGGGTCTCCAAGGATATCTGGTCTATATATAAACGGTAGTGTATTCACACATTGCAGCTGCAGGAATAGCACTGAATGTTCGATGCTCTGGTTCAAATTCCAGGAATTTATTAAATGAATAGAGGTTTTGTTGTGTTGCAGCTCTTAGGCCCACAGTGACCGGAGAGACCCGACATGTTGCTATGGAAACATTTCCAAAGGCTCAAGCAGCTGCAGACAGTCAGCTGATACCCGCTGGGCTCAACCTTTCATGTAGACGTGTTGTTTTCATCAGAGAGAGATCCTCCATCTAATATTTCTTCACCAGACATTTTGTTAGTACTGTAGTTGTTTTACTCCTTTTTGTTCAATAGAATAAATTATTTTACACAAACACCCACAGCTACGTCTGCGTGTGCTATCAAAGAATAAATAATGTTCTGTGACATAATACAATACAAGACAGAATATCAGTGCAGCAGACATCTGTAAATTAAGTGTAAAAAATTGTGCTTTGATATGAATGAAGCACTTTAACAGTGCATACAATACTTGAAAACTCCCAACTCTTTTGACCTGTGGTGGTTTTCAATGGCCTGCATTATTTTTTGTATATACTTATAACATTAGATTTGATATATACATGCTCAGGAACCCTTTCGCTATTGAATGCAGAATTGAATAGTCAGTGAATGGTATATAAAGTACGGCCTGTTGTAAAAATGTAAGTGCTATGCAATATTAATACTCAATATTAATAATTTACATTGATGGTCTCTGAAAACAATATATTGGATTTGCCAGCCAAAGGAGAAACTGTGTGTGGTGTGTGTGGGGACTACAATTGGACATGACAAGTTAGAATGCTATTTAAAAAAACAATGTTTAAGCTCAAGTTAATTTGTTTTGGCAGGAAATTAAACCCTATATTGATAAGAACTGTTTATTAGGACTGAGGCAATAAAATACAATATCTTAAAGATTAAGTAGTGGGGTTCCAAAAAATATAGTGTTATACGTCCCCACGTTTTGCTACAACTGTTTAAATAATGTACTTGTAATTTTGGCCATTTTGAAAAGAGCTTTGAAACAGACTTTTATTTAAGTGTAAAAAGTTATAAAGATGAACTTGACTATCTACTCTCCTCCCTCCCCTCTCTGTCTACTCCAACTGTCCTGTTAGGTGACTTCAATATCCATCTCTCCAACCCCAGCCCCCACAAAGCTGGCCGTCAACTGGACCTCACCTTCTCCAGGGCCTGCTGCCCCTCCACCCTCTCTGTCACCCCCCTGGACCTCTCTGATCAGTATTTCATCTCTTTTTCTCTGTCTCTCCCCTCTCTCCCTGCTCCTCCTACCCCCACTGTCACCTCTCGTCGTAACCTCCGCTCTCTCTCCCCCTCTGTCCTTGCCTCCACTGCTCTCTCTCACCTCCCTCCTATCGACTCCTTTTCACAACTCTCCGTAGACTCTGCTACCTCCACCCTCTTCTCCTCCCTCACCTCCTCCCTCGACTCCCTCTGTCCCCTCACCTCCCGACCTGCTCGCCCCTCCCCTCCCCAACCCTGGCTCTCCTCTGCGCTCCGCTCAGCAAGAATCACACTGCGATCTGCTGAAAAGAAATGGAAGAGAACCAAACTCCCTGCTGCCCTAGACCTTTACCGCACTCTCCTCTCCTCCTTCTCCTCTACTCTCTCCTCTGCTAAATGTACTTATTTCCAATCTGTAATCCAAGCCTCCACTAACAACCCACGTAAACTATTCTCTACCTTCTCCTCCCTCCTCTATCTCCCCTGATGACTTTGCCTCCTTCTTCTCTTCTAAAATCTCAGATATCCGCAAACTCTTTAACACCTCTCCCTCCCCGCACCCCCTCCTGCTCAAACCCCTACACCCACTGCATCCCCTACTACCTCACCCTCCTTCTCCACCTTCTCTCCCCTCTCAGACTCTGACCTCTCCTCCCTGCTCCAGGGTCACAAACCCACCACGTGTGCCCTGGACCCCCTCCCCACTCACCTCTTTCAAGCTGCTGCTCCTGCTCTACTTCCCTTCATCTCCTCCCTTCTCAACACCTCTCTCCTTTCTGGTCTCTTTCCCTCTGCCTTCAAAAAAGCCTCTATCACTCCCCTCCTCAAAAAACCTACCCTCGACCCCACCTCCCTCCAGAGCTACCGTCCTGTCTCCCTCCTGCCCTTCCTCTCCAAAACCCTCGAGCGGACTGTACACCGCCAGCTCTCTGCTTTCCTGTCCAACCACCCTCTGCTCGACCCTCTCCAATCTGGCTTCCGCTCTGCTCACTCCACTGAAACCGCCCTCCTGTCTGTCACCAACTCACTAAAGTCTGCCCGAGCTGCCTCTCTCTCCTCGTCCTAATTCTCCTCGACCTCTCTGCTGCCTTTGACACTGTTGATCACTCTATTCTACTATCATCTCTCGCTGACCTGGGAATCTCTGGCACTGCTCTGGCCTGGTTCTCCTCCTACCCCTCCAACCGCACTTACCAGGTAACCTGGCGTGGAGCAACCTCCACACCTCACCCTCTCTGAACAGGAGTCCCCCAAGGGTCAGTCTTGGGTCCTCTCCTGTTCTCTATCTACACCCGCTCCCTGGGCCCCCTCATTGCATCCTATGGTTTCTCATACCATTTCTATGCTAATGATGCTCAGATTTTCCTCTCCTTCCCCACCTCTGACTCCACCATCCCCTCCCATATCTCTACCTGTCTGTCTGCTATCTCCTCCTGGATGCATTCGCATCACCTCAAACTCAACCTCTCTAAATCTGACCTCCTTTTCTTTACCTCCTCCTCCTCCCCCTCCTCTGATCTCTCTATCTCTGTTCCTCTGGAATCTTCCATACTCTCTTCCTCCGCTAAGAACCTCGGAGTCACCCTGGACCCCTGCCTCTCTTATTCCCAGCACATCTCCACTCTGGCACGCACTTGCCGATTCTTCCTGAGCAACATCCGAAGAATCCGACCCTTCCTCACCAACTATGCCACGCAGCTCCTGGTCCAGGCCTTGGTACTCTCCCGCCTAGACTACTGCAACTCCCTCCTGGCTGGCCTCCCTGCGTCCGCCACCCGTCCGCTCCAGCTCATCTAGAACTCCGCTGCCCGCCTGGTGTTCTCTCTGCCTCGCTTCTCCCATGCAACTCCACTACTCCGCTCACTCCACTGGCTCCCGATCACCGCTCGTATCCAGTTCAAGACTCTTGTACTAGCCTACAGATGCCTTGACCAGACTGCACCCAGCTACCTCCCGACCCTCATCTCTCCCTACACTCCCACTCGACCTCTCCGCTCCGCCTGCACTAGAAGACTGGCTCTACCTCCTCTACGTTCCCCTGCCTCCAGAGCCCGCTCCTTCTCAACCCTCGCCCCGCAGTGGTGGAATGACCTTCCTACAGATGTCAGGACTGCCCAGTCCCTGACCACCTTCCGGCGCCTCCTCAAGACTCACCTCTTCAGACAGCACCTGTAGAACTCCTCTTTTTTTCCCCTGGGACACATATCACCCTTCCTTAAATGCGCTTTACTTGCTCTTATCTGCCCCCTATTTTACTGCATTTAATCCTGTACTTCAGAGTACTGTAATCTGCCAAGTGTTTAATCTGTAGTATTTTGTATTTAATCATATCCTGATGTAATTATCACTGACACTGTTATCTGCTGTATTATTGAATCGTATTTTGTCACACTTGTACTTGCTTGAACCAAAGTCATTGTATTTATCTTGCTCTTAATTGTATTATTACTTGTACTGTGATACTTGAAATGTATTTGCTTACGATTGTAAGTCGCCCTGGATAAGGGTGTCTGCTAAGAAATAAATAAATAAATAAATAAATAAATAAATAAATAAATAAATAAATAATAATAAAAAGATGTTAACAATGAAAAGAAAACTTACAGCTACGTTATTTAAACAGTTGTAGCAACATGTGAGATGCGTAACACTATATTATTCGGAAACCCCAAACATCACCTGCTGGCAAATTAAGACAGAAGGATGACAGATGGAAATGTTGTATAGATTAATTTAGGCAACGACCATTGTTTGCAAGAGACATTTCTTCTGTTTTACAAAAAAAAAAATGTATAGTGTCTGGCATTGAGTTGAAACAGGTCCATAAATATATTTGGTAGTTCTTACCATTTTTATCACATGACATCCCTTACCATTACATTTAGATGACAGGATTTTAGTTTATACCAGATCTGAAGTTACATATTTGCCACTGGTGTATCTGATATCACCACGGTTAATCTTTACTGACTACACATAGTCGTGGCGGTAATTTCCTTTTTATAACACATAAAAACATCATATAATATATTTGAGCCCTACATGATAGGTATACAAGAGTAGTTAGTAAATTATATTGTTAAAATCACTCAGGATAATGAAATAAATGGTGAGGGTTGTGTAATGTTTACATTAGGGCTGCCACACAGATCAAACCTGGAAATAATTTTAAACATAATAACAATAATAAAACTAATATGTTTCTTCAGATATATTTTTCAACTTTTCTAAACAATCACTGGGCAGACCATAAAAGCTTCATTGTGTTTGTAATGGTCAGAATGATGTTGCTGTTACTCCATAATGCTTTACTGTAAGCATATTCGTGTTCGATTAATCACTTGAGCACCCATAGAGAAAAAAATAAGTCAGTGCTGAGCACCCATCCCACAACAGTTTTTGTTTTATGAGATAAAGGTGATTAATGATCTGTCCTGTTAAAAACGTTGCCTTGAAATCGACATTTTCAAAATGCCTAAAATTAAAAGGCCCCACATAGTGCAAATACATTTCTCATTCCATTACTTCAATGTGCAGAGATTAAAACTTCATTGAGACATGTTTTTAGATAGAACTAAAAAAGACCCCAAAATCCAGAGTTCACAATGTCATCGCTTTTCTAAAAAAACTGAGCTTGCTACCTGAGTACTACATTTTTAAGAATCCTTCGGACTGCTCACTCTCCAGCCTCAGAAGACTTCTGTCATTAATTGGACAGAAGAGGCAGGTGCTGTCCTTAATGTAAATCAAGACCTTACCAAAGATCTAGATGTAAATAAGATTGATAACAATTTCATCCAGATGGCTGCAGAGAGACATATGCCTTTAAATCGGGACATTAGTGAACAATTTAGCAGATGCTTTTATCCAAAGCGACTTACAGAGACTAGGGGGTGAACAATGCATCACAACCAAGTCATTTACAATAGGACCTCGGTTTTACATCTCATCCAAAGGACGGAGCACAAAGAGGTTAAGTGACTTGCTCAGGATCACAAACAGTGAGTCAGTGGTTGAGCTGGGATTGAACTTGGAAACTCCTGGTAACAAGCCCCTTTCTTTAACCACTGGACCACTCCTGTAGTAATTCACAGTTATTTAATCATCGGCTGTATATACTGTAAGTATCACTTTAATGAGGTATTTCATCAAGTGTCTTCTATGGATGAGGTGAGCAGTGGCAGTCACAACTGTTTACTCTCTTAGTTATGCTCAACAAAACACGGCTGTTGCAACTGAAGGGTAAAGTTGAAAGTGGACAGAGTTATAGGATCTTAAGATTCAAGGCTGTGGTAGTGTTCTGCATTGGATTAGCAGTGTTTATTCATATGGTGGTATTACCTACCAGGAATGGACCAGTTTCTCAGGGATTATTACTTAAATATATTTAACATGTTAGTAAACTAGTTAGCAGAAATACAAAAAAAGTGTTTATAAACAGTCCTTAAAAAATATTATTTAAAACAGTAAAAAAAAGTTTTGTGAATATTCCAACCACATGTAATGAACCAATAATGAAGAACATTTAAAATAGAGTAAGAAGGGGGACAAGATTTTCAGATTCAAAACTCCCTTCAGTACAACTTTTGTATCCACCTACTGAGTTGTACTTTCCAACAGCTTTGCCTCTGTAGAGGAGTGGGACATTGTCAGTACATACTTGTACTGAAACTTGGCAAGTGGCTGACTGTGATCAAAGCTATTCATTTATTTTAAATGTCAGGTTGAACATTGTGTAAATCATTGATGGAATTAATAGTTTTGCACAGCACTGTTTCATCATCATAAAACATGTTACTGAGGCAATAGGTCAATAAAAATGAGATAACAAAGCACACAGAATGAATGTATAATCCAGGGTATTGCTGCTGAGAAGATATGGGGTATGACTAAGTTAACTTCATGTACAGAAAATAAAACAGTAGTCACACCAGCTAAAAATGGGCGCTACCAAATAATCTTCAAGGGCAATGTAGTCGTTCTGCAATTACAATGGCAAGTACAGTGCTCCCCCTGTATAACGCTGTAGTTGGGAGGCATAGTTAAGAGACCGTGCTGTTTGTGTTCTGCCTTATAACGAGAAAGTGTAATGGCATTATGAGAAAAAATGGGAGCCATGACTGTACCGCCTTATAACCTGTTCCGCAAGGACCGCCTTATAAAAGGGAAGCACTGTATAAAGGCTTTGTACAAAGTGGAAATTGTAACAAGAGTAAACTGGTATGAGTCTTTGATAGAAATGTTGATGTATCAATGGTATCACTATGTTATGATACAAACATATGCTGATAATCTATTGCAGAACTATGGTACCATATCAGTGTTGCCGTATCAGGAACACTGTTCAATATTTGTTTCAATTCCATTATGTTGCCAATGCTGTGGTCTGCAAGTAGTTATGCATCAAGGTAATAAACTGGTATTAAATTGGTATATCAGTTATATTTTTCAGGCTTTTCTGTAAGGCTGTATTGTGGAAACTATGTTATGATGGTAAATACAGTACATACAGTTCTGTAACAGAAGCTTAAATATCAACGCCCTCAAACATAAAATATATGTGTGGACATTTTTGAAAAAGACAACAAACATAAATGGTATTTCAATAAACGAGACAATAGGATTTTGTGTAGTTATTATTAGCTTATTAGAATGACTCTTGTAAGAAGTTTACCAAAGCCTATTGATGGGGGCCATCAGCACTGGAAAAAGGAGGTCCAGCTTCAAAGGAAGCTGAATTCTGCGGAGGTAAGGCAACAATAGTAATAAACTCACTCACTGACATACTTCTGTTTTAAGGAGATATGCACAATACATAACACTTAAAAGGGATAAACTATTCCTTTCCTTTTAAATAACAGAAGAAATTCAGTGGCCAATACACTTGTCAACTACTGTTTAATAAAGCATTTAAGGTCTTGGCACGCTATTGGAGGCTAACTTGTTCAATAATATTGGCTGTGCTTTAATCAGTCATCCTTGTATTTAAAGCACATTACACACCATGAATTCCATCTGAGAAAGCCTCTCAAATATGCTGTGGTTTTTCCAGCTTCCCTCTCTTACAAAACAAAAGCCCTTGCTATTTTGACAGTAATGGAATTTCCAGTGGTGGACTTCAAAGCAGAGAGAGAGCTAGCAAGCTGTACCGGCCAGGGAGCAGAAGTTACAGGATGGATGAATTTTTTCAACTAGAGTAATGACAGTATAGTAACGTCATGAGGAACACCCTTTTCTAATGAGGCAACCAGTCTCTTTGTCCTGTATTTTGTCTGTCAAATAATGTTTTTTAGAGAGATTAGATGCCTTTATACCTTGAAGAAATGAGCAGAGGAAAGCAAATATTATATCGTTCTATGTATTGGGTTCTTAGGATTTGTGCAAGAAATCACGTTTGGCTCGCTTTACTACAGCAAATCTTTCTCTGTTGACTTAAGACTGAACTTGTCATACATGTGTGGCGTTTTACCTTTTACCAGCAGCATTAGTGTTGTGAGCTTGTATTTGTTCAGTCCACAAGGATATTGTAACATCTGGTATTTTTGACAATTTTAGTATTTGTGATATATTTTTAATAATCATTTAATTGACTAAGAATATATTGCTGAGAACTGTACTAGTTCAATACATGTAATGATTGCTAGGGGGGGTGGCTCTCCCCCCTCTCTCTCTCTCTCTCTTTCACTCTCTTTCTCTCTCTCTCTTTCTCTCTCTTATCTTATGAGCTCATCTGAGAAATGTGCAGCAGAGTTTGAGGGTTGTAGAATGTTAGAATCACTATTGTGGGCTGGGGTGGGGTTTGTGGGTATTATGGTTTGTGTGTGTGTGTATCTGTCTGTGTTTCTCTATCTTTCTCTTACTTTCTCTATCTATCTTTCCTTTCCCCCTCTTCCCTTCCATTAGGCCTTGTTTTCATACAATATGATCAGTTGAGAATGCAACTAGTTTGGCCATAGAAACTGCCTGGTAAGCAGACCATCATGTCATCATGTTTCTACAGAAAGGTAAATGCCAGTTCAAGCTCAGTGACAACAGGATCAGCTGAACAACCCCTACCATTCTGTCCTAAACTGACTATTATGGTGCATTGGGTGGTGTATTTATAATGTAGACACATGTCCACTGGGTATTAAGGTTGAGGCCACCAAACTCATATAATTTGCTACTTGAGCCAGATTTTAACCTAGACCTCCAGGTCATTCATGAAATATTACTTGTTAAAATGCAAACCAACACAGAGCTGTGAATATGTTTTAGGATGCACTGTTCTACGTTGAAGAAATCAGCATCTCAAAATTAAAATTGAAAAACAAACTTCTTGATTGTAATTTGTGAAGAATTAAATTGAAAATGATGTATAGTGTATATAGTAATCATGGTGATATATAAGGAAGATGGTAAGATGCTTGATAACCTGTGCTTGTTAAGAGATACATGAGTAGTAGTTCGAAAAGTATTTGCAACCTGTGGTTTCAGATACTCAATCAATCATTCAGATGTCTAATTACCCACTTTAAAGAACAAAATAAAACTATTTGTTTAAAAGATGTTTTTGCAAAAAAAAAAAAAAAACAACTCTATTTACTTTATTGCCTCAGGCCATGGTGTACAAGGTTAAATAATAAGTGAATGTGTTGTGTGCATGTTGTCTCTTATTGTATAATTGATGTCATCTTTGAAAGCTTGGTCATTTTGCTTTTTTTGACAAAACATGTTTTTCTTGTATTTATTAATATTTGGTTTGACTTTCTTTGGATTGTTTTGTGAAGTGGTAATGATCCTAACAGTGACTCTGTCACTTTAAAAGTACAGTTGGTCCCTTACTCAGAGTTCTGCACGATGTTGATGCTAGGGGTGAGAAGCAAATGCACTGTATGAGTTTGTCTATACCTGAGCTGGGTGGAGTCCCAAACATAAATGAACCCTTGACACTGTACTTATAGAAATATTTAATATATACGTCTGCTACTGTGCTTAGCAGTGATCATCTAAATAAACTGAATACTTTCCTTCAGCTACCAGGGAACATTTAAGGAAATCATCACAGAGTCTGGGTGATATATTTTGCCACTGTTCCCAACAATCAGATTTTAAATGCTAAAAGATGTTTCCCAAAAAAAAAAAAAAAAAAAAAACTAACATTGAGATTACTAGAGGTAGTCAATACTTTTGGGCACCACTGTATTTTTTGAGATGTGTAACATTAGATTAACACTATACCAACGATTAACAAAAGATAATTCATATTTCTAATCACCAACAACACCGGCATGTGTATCCTGGTTCAAAAAGAGTTAAGAACAGTATTACATGATTGCAATATCTAAAACGTACAATCGGGGACACACCCTAAAAAAACATTGATATGGCCTTGCAGAGATGTCAGACAACCAGACTTTCTTGTCTAGCAGTCAACATGCTACAAGTCACATGTGACCTTGTCATTGTGTCATCACCCCCCCTCCCCCATGCTGCCGGTTTGGTGGCCAAATAAACAATATGTAAAACAGGGGAGAAAGGTCAGCACCATTGTCAAGCGCATAAAAGGTGTGATTAATAATAAATATAACTTAATATTGGATTACTATTGTGTAACAGGAAGGACAGGTGCTAGTTTTCTTTCTTCTTTGTTAAATGCTTATCAGTGTTGTGATTATTACCTTACTTTAGCAACGCACAAAACACATTTTACAGTCTGCAACATTTCAAAATACAAAATGCTGTTTATATAAGTTATACAGTACTGCACTACTAAAATGTATTTCAAGGAAAAAATGCAGTTAAATAGTATACACAACCCTTGTTATCAATTGCTGGGAAAGTTTTTTGCCTATTCACAAAGTTGTAACCCATGAGTTATAGTAGGAATATCAATGTTTTTAACTAAATTAATAAAATGCAGTTTGATATTTATGATACTGTTATACATTGTTGCTGGCTTACTTAAATAGTGTCTAGAACAGTTTCATTAATATCAAACTTTATTTTACTCATTAAACACACTTTGAATAACTCACAAGTTAAAGATTTGTTTTTTTTAAATGTAATAGTCCATCCATCTTTACAACTGATAATCTACAAAACAATGCTGTAAAAGTGTTGGACTTTTGTGATCTTTTGGCAAAGTGGTTTGCATTGCACAGGTGTAGAGATGATGCAGCGTTCAAGAGAATGACAAACAACAAAGTTACTGGTGAAATGATGGTTTTAATTGTAATCCAAAGTCACTTGACAACAGTAAATACAGTAATAATGAGAACTGGCAATACACAACGATGTGTATTGCTCAGTTAAATCCACGGGGTTCAGTCCCAAAACAATAAACACAGTTTTAAACACACACACAAGACACACACAGGATCACAAGTCCAGAGTGAGTGTTAAAGTGCGAGTGGTGAAATACAATTTATTCATGAACAGTTGTGCAGTGTTGTCTGGGTTTGGTGCTGGCCTTAAGTGACAGCTCCGGATCATGTTAACCATCTAATAAGAACAAACAAGTATTATTAGACATGACAAACAAGCAAAACACTCATGGTTAGTTTACAGTTTTTCCTTTTGTGGTTCGCTCTTAACCATAACAAAAGAAACAGATCACCTAGCCACGTCCCCTTTTGTACCGTCAGTCACGCCCCCTTGGTTAGTGAGTGCAACCTTTTCTCCTCCAATCTGCGGTTGCCACATTGTTTACCTTCTGGGATGATGACTTGGTGTTCTGTAGCTCCGCCCCCTTTCCACCTAACCGTTGGAATGAATTGTCCGACCATCCAGTCCGGGGCACTGTTCCCTTTACACTGCGCCCTCACAGGTCGGGAGGGTTATAACCAAGATTCATTCTTTCTCTGTCACAGAGCTACATAAACTTTTAATTTACCTATTTTATTTATTCAGTTCATGTTGTTGCCACTAGGTTTGGTTAATATTGTTATTACATGAAACAGCCCCATAATTTCACTTAATGCTTTCAAGTCTTCTGTATGTTATTAAACAGAACATACAGATTAGCAAGAACTGATGCTGAAGGGGAACTACTGGAAGTGTTTTAATTGAGTGTTTTTAAACAGGAACCCAGGGGTCGTGTTTAATACATGCATCATTCTTACTGACATACTGATACTTAACCACTTCAACTCCAGATGTAAAAATGAAACCCCTTCCCAGGTACCAGATTTTGAAAATAATAATAATGGTTTCAAACCTGTAATTGCTGTAAAATGTTAACATATGATGAATAAAACACAAATACATGACCTAAACTGTTTTTCATTAACTCTTTATGCTGCTGTGTACTACATACCCATATTCAATATAGAGATAAAAACATGTTTTTTTTTTAACAATGAAAACAAAAATGCTGCTAATAACGCTAATAACAATAATAATCAGTAAACACTAATCATCAAATACAAATTAAACAACATCAGAATGTGTGCCACTATCGACTTGCTCTGTGCCATTTATTGAAATGTTCAATACAACAGAACCCAGGGTTGCCTTCGCAACCACTGCACATTTTTCTTTTGTTTTCATTTTCGTAGCAGACCCTGCACCTTTTTTGCTGTCTCTGCTTCCCTTGTGTTTGGAGGGACAGTCACAAATGCGTGTACACATATACTTTGCGCAGGCATTGTGATGGATCTGGCTGCCGCATTGCCTGTACCCAGTGCTGTGTTTTAATAGTATTTTCGTCACAGCGCTGCCATTTCAAACCAAACAGCTTCCCATTTTCAGCTGGCTTACCTGTAAAGTAGCTGCATGCTCTTTTGTTTGTACAGTTTGTACTGTTCTTGGCTCCACATCCTCTTCATCATCATCGCTGAGTGATAAGTCAGCATCACTGTCGCTGGTATTAAAATCCTCCGAACCAACTTCACTCCCGTTGCTCATTATAGAAAGACCACGTACGTTGCCATGTTTACCTTTCGCTAAAAACTATATAAACTATAACTAAACAAATAAAATTAATAACACTATGTAACACAATTTTTGTTCCTGGGTAGTAAGTGTTATTTCCTAATTGCTTATGCCTCAAAAGTATAGAAAATGGCTATTATTCCCCACAAACTTTACTTTTGTGACCAGGACAGTGATATTTTGAAATTTTACCTATTTCCAATGAGAAAACGGGCGAATTTGTGTCTTTTCGTTCATATAAAGTCAGAAAAAGACAACATATGAATCCAAAGTAACATGTATTTATACTAAAGTAATACAAAAATGACTACAGAAGATTTAGAAGTGAGTACTTTTTCGAGATTTACGATTATACTGTAAATCACTTTCACGAATCAGCCCCCAAATGTAGTCTCCCATCATGTTCTCGTTATACTGTCCTTGGTAGCGGCGTTCAAAGTCCAGTATATCCTGATGGAAGCGCTCGCCTTGCTCCTCCGAGTACGCTCCCATGTTCTCCTTGAATTTATTAAGATGAGCATCAAGGATATGGACTTTGAGGGACATCCTACAGCCCATTGTGCCATAGTTCTTCACCAGAGTCTCAACCAGCTCCACATAGTTTTCGGCCTTGTGATTGCCCAGGAAGCCCCGAACCACTGCGACAAAGCTGTTCCAAGCCGCTTTCTCCTTACTAGTGAGCTTCTTGGGGAATTCATTGCACTCCAGGATCTTCTTTATCTGTGGTCCGACGAAGACACCGGCTTTGACCTTTGCTTCAGACAGCTTAGGGAAGAAGTCTTGAAGGTACTTGAAGGCTGCCGACTCCTTATCTAGAGCTCTGACAAATTGTTTCAGAAGGCCCAATTTGATGTGCAGTGGTGGCATCAGCACCTTCTGTACTACTATTATGGTTTTTGGTGGACGATATCATTTTGTAGTTTCTTATGATGTAAAATAAAATATCTAAATTATGTTCATGAGGTTTTTTTTTTGTTTTTTTTTTTCTCAAAACTTTTGGCCATAGCTGTACTTAGTATATTGTTAGAATATGGCTTACAATATTTAGAGAATACTAAAGCAGTGTCGTTATTTACTCCTTGTGTCATGTCATGTAATCAAGCTAAGTGCACTTCTTTTGATTCTATTACAATTGAATGCACAAGACAGATTGCAACTGCCAAGCTTTTCTTCTGAATTCAGTTGTGTTGTTCTCATTAAACAAAGTTTCCTCCCTTGAGATGGTAAATTCATCAGGTTTTTTTCCAGATTTGATGACTAGCGTATTTCTACTGTATACTTATATGTAAATATATGGAGGGGTGAGTAACATAAATTGTTGTCCTTTTTTATTCAACTGAAGTCCCTCAAGAACAAACTAGGTATTCTCCCCATTTCTGTCAATGAGCGGTGTACCCCATAAACAGACTGAAAACTGTAAACATTTTTTTATTTTAATGAAGCAGAGTAACAAAGCATACACACTCCAGAATGCGTAAGGTGCAAAGTACAAAATGAATTCAGTGTAAGAAAAACATTACTCACACACTTACGAAACATTGACCTATTTTGTTTTGTGGAGCACATTAAGTGTGCTAGTAATGTCTTTATCATACTAATAAATGTAGATTAACACACTACAGTATAAGCTAAACTGATGTGAAAGAGAAAAATAATTTATGAACATCTATATTAACCATGCTTTAAATGAAATATATAAATCAGCAATGAATAAATTACAAGCATATTTACTTCAACATAGCTAAAGTACGAAAATAAGTTACCATACATTGCAAAATAATCCAAATAAACAACACTCCATGAAATAAAACTGTTGGGAGTTTTTATTTTTAATTGTTCATAATCTAATCAATGTCCTCTGGAAATGCATCATCAGCCTCTTCTCTTTCTTCTCCTACAGAGTGAACGGATGCCATGTTTTAAAACAACAACAGCGGAATACGGCCACTAGATGAAGCGCATTTAACATTAATAACTGTATTCAAACTGACATTGTTATTATTATTATTATTATTATTATTATTATTATTATTATTATTATTATTATTATTATTATTTATTTCAATGTTTTTCAGTACTTAAATTGGCTACACAAATCTACAGATCTGGAGGTACTAAATGTATATGTAATATATGGTATTTAAATATATATCATGTACTTAAAACATTAATATTTGTGATTTTTTAAAAAATTATTATCTGAAAAGGACACAGGTATCCGCATATTTTTCATGGCGAGTACCATGCTCCGGATTTTCTACCCGTGCCGACCTCTAATATAGATATATATTACACACACACACACAAATACAGTTTTAGAGTATTTACATTAACAGTGAATTGACATACAGGGATGTAAACCATCACAACCAGCACTTGCACTAGCAGTCATTGGTCACTGCAGGAATTTTTAACAAGGATGAATGTGATAAGCATGCCAAGTACCCGATTTCCATAGTTAATGTACCCAGTAACAGTGTTTGATTGGGGTGTGCCGAGTACTCGGATAGTGCAAGCACTTATTACGATTGGCTCATTATTTTTCTATGTAAAAAACATAATAAATCTTAAGGAGGCAGGACCAGTAGATAACAGACCACACACTAAAGAAGTCTTCTTGATCAAAATCCTTCTTAAATTAAAATTAAAGCACTACTTGACCAGCACACTTTCAGAATATAAATGTGAGCCAGAAATGCATTTTTTGCCATACCCACTTCCACTGATGTCATCTGAGAACCATCTTTGTATGAGTACCTGCGCAAGCATGATTTTCCCAAGAACAAATACGAGTAAGAGTAGAAGTAATGAGTCCTCTGCACATCAATAATTTTAACCCAATCTTTTTCACTAAAAGTACCTCTTGTAAATAAAGATTGTATTAATCAATTTACTTTAAACCTCTTTCCGTTGTATCTTTTTTAGTTATTTTAAAGCAGCAAAAAGTTTTTGTGATGAAGGACAAACTGTTGTATTAAGCAGTATATCGTACATTACATTAAGTTGATTTAGAGGTTAAAAAAACAATGTCTACAGATATCCATAACTTTGAACATTAAAATATAAAACTGTTTTGGATGAATATAATTACTAATAATAAAATACCAAGAGGGAACTCAGGGACCCATTGATTCGGTTTGGGGTTAATAAAATCAAAGAATGCCCTACTAGAGAAGACATACACAAAAAGTAGACCTCTATAAAAAGTAAAACAAAACCTGTTGTGGCTGGCTAAAAGTTAATATTACATTTACAAGGATGAATACATGATAGCCAGCTGTGTCTTAGCTATTAGTTATGTAAAAGCCTAGCCTAGCTTGACAGTTGTCTATAAATAAGAATTGCTGACATATTATGAAGCAGCTAAATTGGGTTTCTATCTTTAACATTGAAGCATCAAAGATGCAAAACAATGATAATCCTCTTTGTTTGTACTCTAACTTAGCTGTATCATTATATGTTTAATCCTGAAAGTGACAGATACGTTTGTGACAGAAGGTCACAAAACTATTTCATGGCACTACTTGGCAGGCTGGAAGCTAACCCTGTCTGGGGATGAAGTGCATGTGAGTAGTTATTTATTGCAAGACATGGGTTCAGGAGCAGGGAATAATGAACTACTATCCCCTACAATACAGTTTTTACATTATATTTAAATTTCAGTGTATCACATTGAAAAATTTATATTGGCATGTTACCACTGTGGTACTGCAATGCTGTACCAATAGCTCATACCATTGTAGCTATTGCAGAGATGAGAGGGAGGGGAAAGAGAAGAGAGGAGAGAGGGAAGGAGGGGAGGAGAGGGTGTGGGGAGGGGGAAAAGAGAGAGGGGTAGAGAGAAAAGGAGAGGCAGATGGGGAGAAAGAGAGGGTTAGGGTTAGAGTTAAAAAAATAAGAACCAAATTGTTTATTTAGTCATTTATTCTGTAAGGTAAAACTTTTTTTTCCCTCATGAACCTTGTGATTTCAGCTCCTTTCATTGCTGGAATGAGGGCAGGTCACATTGCTAAGTTGTAAAAGTGACTTTTGTTACAAATCTCTTGCAGGCCAACGTTTCATCATGGGTTGGGTGTGGTATTCAGTGATTTGTGAAAGTTCCTACACCTATCCTTTTATAAGCCCTAGCAATTCCACAATTGTGACTGCATTCAAAAGAAATAAACAGCTATGCCTTTAAAAAAATTGAATCATACAATGAATTACTAGAAGACCCCTATAATTACTTTAGACGCCTTTGTGACTCTGGTTGCAGGGCTGGTAATGGCTGTAACCAGCATTGAGAAAAAAAAGCCTTCTTTGAGTCATGCAAAAGGCATGTGAGCGGTTATAGGTTAGTCTGGGAAAGTCATTCTGCAAAAGTATCTGACTCCATTCAAGCCTGGGTCACTCGTATTAATTTCACGGGAGAAATAAAAGTTATTGCCAGAATTAAATGGATGAGGTGGCATTCTTGCAAAATATATGTTTGTTGTTTTATCCCAATCAAACCCTATAGTACAAACCAGTACTAAATGTTTTTTTTTTTTTTACCCCACCCAGTGATTCAATATTGTTTAAAGAGGGGGTTCCACAAACCTTCTTACAACAATTACATTTTGGGGTATTAGTCAAGCAGTCTTCTTGGTTGACTTTCATTCCATCAAACTTGACAACCAAATGGAATACAAATTCATAGTGCCTTGTTTTGAAGCAAGAGCAAATGCATTTTTTAAAGAGATGAATCAAATCATTTTAATATAACAAAACTGGACAGAAAGTGCTCAGAATGTTTTAATATTCTTATCTTTCTGGTAAATAAGTTGTTTCCTGCTAGTTTTATCCTGTCCTGGTTGTTCTGTTCCTTGTTATGTTGAACATGTGCCTTTTCCTTTGCACCTGCTTCATAATAGGTCCAACACTACACAATTCTACTATGTAACTATTTCATTATTAAACAACTCACGTAAGATGCCGCAACACAGAAAAATAACAAGAACATGGTAAATGCTGCCAATGTGATCACTTTACTGGTCAAACTTGGAAATCTGTCAAGAAGTTGTCATTTTTGGCTTGCAAAAAAAATATGATTACAAGTTCCGGGTACAGGTTTTGAATAAACACAAGGTCTTGGTGTCTTTCTCATACCAACTGTGTACACGTGGCTACCTTCATGGTGACAAAGTATTTGTGCTAAAAACCGGGTTTCTCTGGTTGATCAAACTGCTTACAGCTAATTAACATTATTTGGATAAAGCAGTGTTTCTCAAACTTTTTCGTAACAACGCCACCTAAGGATCAGCTGAGCTTAGTCACCGCCCCCTTGCCACAGAAAATAAAAAATTAAGAATTATTGCTGATTAACAATGCCGCTTAATTAACATCAATTCTTAATTACATTTAATTCCACTAGTTCAGAGAATTACAGAGAAATCATTCATAAAACAAAAATAATTAAACCCTAGTCAGTGGTATAATCAACATGTAGATACATACATAAAATGCCAACATATCTTCTTTGCTTGCGCCATGCTGTTGAAAGCGGGTACCTGGTTCCTGCTTTGGAACCGACGAGCTGGATACAAATATGAGGGATCTGGTTCCAGTGAGTACTACTATGTTTTTAGTAAAACTGATTATTAAAACATTAATTTCTGTCAAAAATACATTTGATAACTATAATTGACATGTTCACACTTAGAAAAAAAGGTCTGCAAAATATTTATTACAGCAATAACGGGGCGGTTATTTTAATTATTTTTAATTTATATGTATTTCCCTGGAGAATAATTCAGTCTCAATTTTACATGAAGTGATGAAAATGCTTTGGGTAAAGTGAATCTTCTGCACCTCGAGGGGATCATTCGCAAGACAACCCCAAGCCGAACATGACACGATTTCAGCTATCTAAAAAAATAATTTAACCCCAAGCTGATGAAATTCAGACATGTAACGTAACATGGCAACAGGCATAAATGGAACGGCTGCTTCGTTCTGATTGGACCATATTACATTTGCGTGACAAACCGGATAGCACAAATGGCAGTGACATTGCTGCGCAGCAACAAACATTTCTGACTAGATGTGTACACAATCTTATAGTGCACAAGTCAGTGAGTACATCACTGGCACATTGTGTGTAAGTAGTTAATCAACATTCGCAATTTGTTCCTTCGTTTGGTTTGAATCTTAAACCTGTAAGGAACTATGAGAGACCCAGTGATAAAAGTACTGTGAGTGTTTTGTTTTGTTTGTCTAGAATTGTTTGTATGTAATTATTAGACGGCTAACACGTTTCAGAGCTGTCGCCAAGAGCCAGCACAAACCCCGTGTGGCAGGGTGGACGAGTGGTGACATCAGGTCAGAAGCAGGAACCGAGAAACACTGACACCAAGTACTGCAGTTCAAAACAAACGCGGTGTGCGCCGTTTTATTTAAATAAGACAAAAATAAATAAAAGGTTTTAACAAAAAGACTTGCTCACAGAGCGAAAATAAATAATTAAACAAAACAAATCTCGAACACAAAATACAAACTGCATAGGTCAGGCTGGGCTATCGCCTTCACTGTTCCTATAGTTTTATGTTTGGTTTAGTTTCGTTTTCTCTTGCTCCTCGCTCGCTCTCTCCGCTCTCGCTCCTAACACCCACCCCTGAGTGCAGAGAGCTGCAGGCTTTTATGCAGGTGACCATCTCCCGATTAGCAACATATGAATCACTTAATTAATTCGGGAGATGGCCACCTTCTGCACAAAGTTTTTTTTTAATTATTCCTGGCAGAGGACGAGCACCAATCTCACCTCTGCCAGAACACGTTTTAAAATAAAAACATTAACAAACACATACGGCGCTTCGCCGAGAAACATAAATACAATAATAAATCATAAAACACAAATACAAAATAACACAGGGGCGGAGGGGGAGACCCCGTTCTAAAAATAAACAAATCAATGTACAGGGCTCCTCGCCCTGTTACACCCCGGAACAGCACTTTACTTTTGTCACGAATAAACTTGTGTCACCCACCACGAGCACTACAGCATCAACCCAGGACTGGTGATCATGTTTTGTACATTGTTAGAAAGATATGTATGTTTATTACTTAGGACTATAACCTGTTTATTTACTTCCAGTGCATTACACATTGTTGTGTATTGCTTGGAGTTATTGTTTGGTCACCAGACCGGGATTATAATCAATAAAACCTGTTTGTTCATTGAGCACTGCTTCACTCCTGCACCTGTACACAATCAGCCACTTTGCCACAATCCCAAATAAAATCACAGCAGTAAAAAATAAAATTAACCACTCATTTATTTGAAATGGAAACAAATGCACCTTTTGTGTAACATTTAAAAATAAAAGTCCTAATATGGAAAGGACCAAAATCCAAAAAGACAAGGAATATTCTAAATTATTCCTTTATCATTTCATTGTATACATTAGGGTTATTGCTTTGTAAATTACTGTTGCTGCCTTAATATAGATACTTTGATAGGAACGGTAGATCCTTGCGCCAAGTTATCAGCGAAGCGCAAGAACTGCCTGACTCTATACAGTAAGGACAGTGTACATGTTTTCAGGGTATTGGCGCAGCAAAAGTAAATCAGCCACAGCACCATTTCACTTTTAATTTGTAGTTCCCAACACTCTTAGGTGAAATGTAGAAAAAAAGTAAATACCTGTCATACAGTAAGAGAAATAAGTCACCAAAGTAAGGTAAAACTGTCAGTCTTCAGTTTGCAAGTGCGGTGTGTTACTGTCAGTGCTATACGATTAGTTAAGATAAGCAGTATTTTGAAAGATGAAGTCAGCCAGCTGAGAATTCTTGGGACTGTTATATTTTTTATTTTTTGAGTCATCATTCATCTTCATCATCATCATAATCATCATCATTCTGAGATTCTGCTTTTGAGCTCTGAAAATTATTGTTTCCTGTCAGTGTAATGCTATTTGTGGTCCCCACTTTCATTTCTGAGAATTAGCTATATGCTGAAGGATAGCCTATATATTTCGTAAAAGTAAAACATAAATAAATTAATACATTAATATAAACATTGAAATAAATGAATAAATAAATGAATGAATAAATGAATACTGTAACGAGTGAAATCCCTCCCTTACTAAACTACAGCAATGGACTTTTAATGTCCTAATAGTTTGTATATAGCGAATGTGAATCTGCAATGTAAATAAACATAATATTGAAACATAATACAAAATGCTTACCGGGTTGTTGGTTGAGGTCCGGGGTCTGTGTGGCGTGAGAGATGGTGTGATAGAGAGAGAAAGGATCGATGCTGTAAATCTCCCTCCCGATTAGAAAGGGTGCTGTGTAAGGGGGAAGGTATGCTGCCTCCTAGATCTGCCACCTCGGTGGTAGGTGGAAACCGGAAGGTGACCATATTAGGAGGGGCGCGTAGCTGCAAGTACTCAGGACGGTTCCATTGCGGTCAGCTGCGGGGCAGCCCTCTATTGGAGAAACCATGGCGACGCGCTGACTGCAGGGAGGAGTTTGCTGGGTACAAAGGGGAAGCAGCTACGTTAAAATCTCCCCTTGCGCTGAGTTAAAAAGCGATCGGCCGGAGCCGATGTTTGTTTTCTGTGATTACGTGTTTTGTTTTTTTGTGTCAACAGAGGAGCAGGAGGACGGGAAGCTGTAGCCAGCGAGCCAACACATACCCCAGAGCACGCCCCTCATTGCACAGCACTTCACAGCACAGCGCACGCACCACAAACCTTGGAAGAGAAGAGCACATTTTCGTGCACGGAGGACTGTGGTTATTGGAGTGTGTTTTGTTTACTTTTGTTTTAGCTGGACGCAGTTGAGTTTTGCCCCATTACCATCGCTGGTACTGGGGCGTATTATTATTTATTATCATTATAATTATTATTTATTTTTCCAAGGGGATTTATTTTATGATCTTTCTGTTTGTTAATTATTAAAACCTTTTTGTTATTGGGAGAATTCAGTCTGGACATTCACTTTCTTCTGCACCACACCATTCAGCAGGTCACAGATGGGTACATAATAAAATAAAGGAGAAAAAAGAAAATAAATAATGTGATGCAAGTATTGTTCTCAGTTAATGCTGAGGGGGATGCATTTGTTGAGTGGGTGCACACACTCAGTAAATGTGTAACGTCTCTGGTTAAAATAAAATAAAAAAGTAAATAATTTCTTGTTAAACGGGTATAGACAAATAATACAGTGCACTCCATTTATAAGAATCACTGATATAAGAATCAATGACATATAGTGATCAAAGCCACAGGGACCAAATCATTCCTATCTATCTAAAATACTATGCTTGTAAGAATCAAGCAATCCGCGTATAAGAATCATTTTGGGGCAAACGGACTACTTCATCAAGTGCAATGCCGTGTACAGCCAATAAAGCTGTTTTTAAATTTAAATTTGATCACAGTTTGCGTGATTAGGCACGTACGCAGCGTGGCTCGTGCAATGATGCAGGAAACACTGCATTGTTTGTAATCAAATGTGACTGCGCCACTGCATTGTGCAGGTATGTTTTTTTGTGTTCTCTGTTAGTGAAAATTTGTTTCAATAAATGGAATACACATTCATTGAATAGATACTGAGTACAGCACTGTTATTGTGTGATAAGCATGTAAACGGTGCGGCACGGCGCGGTGAGAAGGGGGAGGAGGAGGAGAAGGGTGGGGGGGGGGATTGCGGAGCTTTGCTTAATTAAAACCTGTGAGAAAATAAGTAAGCCAGATGCTTAAATGCAGTGGTAGTCCTGACAGTAAAATACTGTGCTGTAATGTCATTTTAATTCAAAGGCCATTACACGTAACACCGCACAGCAGTTAAACTAGACACCCCAATATCAAAAACACAAGCCAAATTTCTTTTTTTCTTTCTTTTTTTTTATAAATGTAGTCATTGCCAATTATTTTTTTTTATTTATTTTCTCCCCAATTTGAAAATGGCCAATTATTTTTAAGTTCAGCTCACCGCTACCACCCCTGCGCTGACTCGGGAGGGCAAAGACGAACACACACTGTCCTCCGAAGCGTGTGCCGTCAGCCGACCGCTTTTTTTCACCCTGCGGACTCACCATGCAGCCACCCAAGAGCTACCGCGTCAGAGGACAACGCAGCTTCACAAGCCAAATTTCAAGAAACCATTGGGGCAAACTTGCCCAACACAAAGGAAATAGGCACAACTGTAAAACCGATGAGGACCAAGGTTGCCCAAATTGTTTCTTCTAACTTGTATAAAAAACACAAACTAAGTTAGAAGAAACCATTAGGGCAACCTTGGCTAGCACCAAGCAAATAGGCACAACTGTCAAAGCGGTGGGGGCCAAGATTACCCCAATTGTTTCTACCTACTTCGCTTTTGTTTTTCATGCATTCAATCTGCTTTTATTGGCGTTTTTTTCACATTTCCAATGTGTTTTTGTTTCAGATCATCAGAAATACTTCTCAGTGTTGGCATAACACGGTGTACCATATGATTTCAAGTACCAGCAGGACGTTTTAGCTTTTGATGAGAATGTGGCAAGTTTCCAAGTTGCACTGGTATGGTGGTTGTCTTTCTCAAAGATCAGGAAGGCTGTTGTTCCCCGGGGGTAAGAAAACTATGTAAAACTGGATTATGCAGTATGCATTCCCACACAGGTTCAGGCAGCGCATGCTGGCAAACCAGGGCAAGTAGTGACAGACAAGCCCCGAAGGAAGATGTGACCATCTGCAGAAAAGTTCAAATGAATATATGTTTACAATAATGATTAGATTAAACAAGATGGGAGAAATCATGATTTAAAATACACAAAGGTTGTCATAAATACAGGTTAATATGTAAGACAGTAGCATTGCATCACTCACGAAGGTACTGAGAAATGTATAAAAAATTTGAATTGTTGTACAGTATTATGATTTAACCTGTATCGTCTGTGTTTTAACACTTCAAGCTCCTGTAAATAATCATTGCCCGCCATAATATTTACTGCTTGTGTAATGAGTTTAAATATTGACTGTCTTCAGTGAAATATACTGGTAAATACATCTTTCTGTTACTCATTAAAAGCCCTTTTTACGATACAGTATTTAGTTCTTTACATGGCATAGGGTTATCAGATTTCCAGAGTGACACCTTAAAACAACAGCATAGAATAAGATACACAATAATTTAAGTTAAACATCAATGGTATTTATTGCAGATCATAACAATTTGTTGTTTTCTTTCTATTGCCACCTGTCCAAAACACACTGCAACATTTTTTTAACTTAAAAAAAAAATGGTGACTACAATAGCAAAACCAGAACGATTTGTCAATTGTACTGTTTCCGACCGGGATACAAAATTAAGGCTGAAAAACAGGACAATACCAGTTTTCTGGTACCCCTGCAGTAAGTGTGCATGCTAGTTCAGAAAGAGCTCCTGTCCCACATCTATAGTCTGTAAGTGAAGTTCATTTAAGCGACTGTTTGCAAACCTGTCAACTCCTTATTTGCCGGGACGCTCCTGTTTTTTGGACATTTCTCCCAGACGACTCCTGGGACATATTTTCCCCCTTTATGTCAGCAAACCTTTAATTTCTGCAAAAGTCATGTATGGTCTGTGGTTATTTCAGTCCTTTTCTGTACCTAGCAGGGTTTAGGACCCAGAGGAGCCCTGTGGCAGGCATGCATTCAGTGAGCATTCATAGACCATCTATGATAGCTTTGCATGAGATAAGCCCTCCCAGTAAAAAATATATATATATATATATTGATGCAAATTTCAAGCTTCTTGGACAACAACATATTCTCACATATCCGAAGCAATGTTGGAAAAAAGCATACTTTCTGTAAAATCTGCAGGACTGGTTTTAATGGCAGGAATTATGTTTTTGATAAGCACGAGAGATCACAAAAACACCAAAAAAGCCAGTGACGCTCAGAAAACCAGCACTTCAATTAATAACATCTTTCATTGCTAAAGAAAAAACAGTGATCAAGAAAGTTACATATGCAGAGACCTTTACATGTTGTGACTATTTCAGCAAATCTGTACTAGACATGTTCCCGGACTCACAAATTGCAAAGTCACACAAATAGTGAAAGGCGTTTCTATTACAATATCAGCATCAACATTGCTTTGGAAATTCAGATTGATTGATAACATGTGTTTATAAACAGTAATAGTGTGTTAATTGTAAAGATAGTTACAATGAAATGTTACTGACAGTGGTATTACTGATCTGCCACATATGTGCAGTGTAATGAATAACGTTGCAATACCATGTTGTTGTGTATTTTGGCTTTTTTTTTAAATCATTTTTTTTTTTTATGATGGACTTATTGAAGTTTTTTTTCTTGTTATAAAGTAGGTGCCATAGCTTGTCATTTGATGATGAGGTCAATGTGCAAACTCAGCCTTTAGATTTGTTGTCTGATGAAAGTAACAATGCTAACTGTGCATGCTTTGCTGTCGTGCAAAACCAACTACAGTGGGCCTGTTCACAAAGTGCTGGCTGCTGCCAAATCAGCCGCCTACAACTACAAGAACCACAGGGGCCAAGAGAGAATTGGATTGTGAAGCAACTTTTCTGTTTGATATGTTTCCTTTTTAAAAGCAATTAGGAGCACCGTATCACAGTCTATCATTCTACCAACTAATAACATGGAATAGTTGTCATGCCTTTGTCTTATGTAGGTATTCACTTCAATTCAGGCCACTAAGATTTCAATTTACCAAAGCTAAGGTGACCAGATTTTTAAGTCCTTAAACTGGGACACTATGGAAATATTGTGAATAACTTCCAACGTCAAAGGTAAGGGGAAGATCTCAGGTTTTTATTTTCACTTTGTTTGATCTGATATCATATTGAAAGTGAATGTAAAGACTCGTGGTGATCTTCAGAGTGGAATCTTTTACTTTCAAAAAAAGTTTTTGTGAATAAATTATCTTATTGTCTTTTTAATGTTATTTCTACATGACAGGTAGTCATTACATTACACAGTAGCAATTCAATAATATCAACTTCTGAGATTCTATTTTATTGCTGATTACTGCTGCAAATCTATCCCTTTTCTGCCTAAGAAATTGCATCTTCTCTCTTTGATTTCCACATTCCATCTCGCTCTATCTCTATAAGCTATCCTCCAGTGTCCAATCTGCAAACCAGGCCCTTCCTGCATGAAAAATTACATATTTCAATATTTCTATTTATTAAATGGTTACTTCATAGAATCTATTTTTTTCAGAATATTGAATTTCTTACCATTTAATATCACGTGGTATTTGTTCTGTATATGTTTCTATTGCAGTTTCTGATTGGATCATTGTTTTTCTTCTATTAAACTAAAAGCTGTGATAAAGTAAAATACTTTATAGAGCTATCACACCTATGCAACAGATAGCATTAATCTTAAATATGAGTACTCCATTGTCTCTATTTTCTTTAAACGTTGCAGGATAAAATATACATTTAACACAGAAATAAAAATAAGGGGTCACCAAATTAAAAAGAGATGCCTCTAAGGCAGCTTATTACATATCTTTTAAAGAAATTAAATGAGGACATGGTTCTTTATCATACAGTACTCAATTATCAATGTATATATATATATATATATATATATATATATATATATATATATATATATATATATATATATATATATTTTTAAGGAATTAAATTGGCACCTGGAGACCTGAAACTATATTTCATTATTGCTAAAAACATGATAAAAATGTTCTGAAACTTGTAAAATATTTTTACAACATGAATTTCACAAATGTGAAAATAACTAGTTCATAAATTATTTTGTATTATTCACGAACTTACGTTTCTTAGAGGGTATCTGTTGTGAACTGAAAGTGAATATAGACTTATTTCAATAGATAATATGTTTCCAAATACTTTTGTTGTGATGGGCTATTTTAATGCACAAAGTGTTCAAACCATGTTCTCCTCCCTTTATCAACTGTTTGCAAACATGTCAAGGTAATGTGACAAGACAGCGTTGATTTCCGCAATTGTCACCCTATAGCTACACACGAAGCAAAGTCGTTTGCACGCAGATATACAAATATCATATATGAAGAGAATAATCCCAACACAGTACAATAGTACCTGTATGAGCCGTTAGTGTTAGACTACAGTAGTCTAACCTCTTCACACAGCGAGAGTGATGATTCAGACGAGGATAGCCGCCAGTTTGTTTTAGCAGCAGTCAGTGGATAAACCCACTCTGGTCATTCAACTTTCTTTAGTCACATCAAGTGTTGTAATATAATAATTTAAATATGGTAGAAACAAGGCAGCTTGCATGAAAACACAATATTCTGTCATTTCTGTTACCAGTGTGATGATGCTCTGGGAAAAAAACGGGACGAAATGAGCGTCCCAAGAAAGGTTCTGGGAACCAGTGTTCCATAAGTGGGACTGTCCCGTCCAAAATGGGATGTCTGGTCACCTTAACCAAAGCTCCCTTAATTTTTTGAGATCTTTGTGATCTGTTGACACATTCTTTAATATATGGGATTTCTGACAAACACTGTGGGATTAATCATGGCTTGTACACCTCTAAATAGTAACACCAACCACAAAGTACTCAGTTGCACACAATCACACAATATATTGTAAATAGATCCGGAAAACAATCATGCTACCTACTAAAAATATGTCACAATTGCAAATAATTCACAACTGAATCCTTGAATTATCCCCCAAAAATCCATATGTCTCCTTCACACTGTACCATTACAACTGCAGTTTAAAAAGGTGGAAACTAGCTGTTAAAAAAAAAAAAAACATGGACATGTTTTTTATACCACGATAGTCTTGAATAACCTAATTGTACTGTATTAGGCAATGTTTTATGATGCACATTCATTAAACAAAGAATGCATGCCAAGCAATTGCTCAATTTTTATTTACTTAAAAACTCTGGCACAGACTGTAAGGGCGTTTGCTCTGAAACTAAACAAAAACTAATTGTGTGATTCATAGACCATTTAGGTATACACCGGGGATTTCAGCAAGACATCCTGTTTGCGCAGAAAAGTGTGGAATTTGCTTGATTGTAAACTGTTTCATCCCTCCTGCTTGCCTATTTTTAGAGTTAAAAAAAAACATATGCATGTTACATTTTTTGCAGGAAATACAGAAGGGAAAGGAACATAGTGGGCCATAATACTGTAGATAAAGTATATATAAAGATAAATATGAAGTTACAATGTAGATAAAGTATAGATTAAGATAAAGATAGAGTTACAATGTATTTACAGGCTTGGCCTTCTACTGCTTTCTAAATAGGAAGAAATGTGCAATGTTTCTGTACTAAATGGTAATGGTAGGACTGCTACAATTATATGAATTGTCAGTAAAATTGTACCACAGTGATATTTGAATATTTTTACATAATTCACTCCAGTAACACATTGTAGTACAATGGTATTATATTAATGCAAGAGCATTACTCTATCAGAACCATTGGACAATATTAGTTCCAAATCCAATGTTGCCATAAGGGACACAGCAAACTTGTTTTTCCTGAATTTGAACAGCTTTGCTCTGTGGAGCTCTAGTGAGCTTCTCAAACTTTCCACACTATTCAGCTGGTAAAGAGTTTGCTGACATACTTATATCCAAATGGTGTTTTTCAAGCTTTTCTGGAAGAGCAGCGAAGAGCTTAAATTACATTTGGCAATTCTGAGTCACTACCTTTTATATCTAACAAAACTACACTATAAATATTATATTTTAAATATATAGTTATCACACCAAACAGACACTTAAGTTAGTATTTTGAAGCGTTATATGTCTTATGTAAAAAAGTGATGGAAAAATAGTAAACATTATAGTTAAACAGGATCTTACAGACAAGCATTTTTTAAAAAGTCACAATGAACACTGCAGTTCCAAGGACATTTGTATTAGCAGGCCTTATGCTAACAGAGATTGCACTTCATGCTTGAAGACTAATATAGTATAAAGCTCACAACGTACCATGTGGCACACCTACTGCAGTGAGTAATAGCATCATTGTCTGTTTAATCTGCTTGTTGCTACTGGTCCTTGGTTCAGCACAGCCCCATACCTAACATGCACAACATGCCCAAGGGATTTTAGTATACACTGGGAAATTCCAGATATAAAGGGATTTTCCTTAAAATCCATTTCACATTACTCCTTCCGGATCCAGATTGAAATCAACAGAGTTCTTTCTGCAGTAGTGCTGGGAACAAAAAGGAATCTGTAATTGTAAATGATTGACTTACTTGCTGCTTTTTAAATTATATGTACTGTGATGATTGTACAATAAAAGTAGATACAGATATGCAACACCAGAAATGCACTTATCATCATAATGAAATAGGGAAAATTACAGAAATATACTGTATTCTGTATGTGCAGACAATATTCACCATTGGGTTCATGATAAACTTGGATTTTCTTTATCTTCAGTCAAGGGCTGCCTCGTGCACTAAAATGAAAGCTGCAGTGTCCCACAATCATGTCAAATTATAAGTCCTTGGTAAATCTTTAAATGTTTACATTCTTCCATAGTTCTGCCTTCCATGCACTGCTCTCCACCACTGTTGGCTTACCATTTTATTTAACAATGACAATGAAAAAAAAAGTGTTAATATTTACCACGTGCACTTGTGAGGTAATGACATTCTTAAATATATGCTTGCACCTAGTGTATAATTCTGCTGAAAAAGGAACTAATAAGTAAATCTGATAACTTTCCATTCTGCTTTCTCAACTTCTTTCACTTTGATCCACATGTTACATCCTGCTGTCCCCAGCCTTTTTCATTCTAACTAGTATTCAAATACAAGTGTTACTCAAGACTTTCTTACCTGCCTACTTAGGTTGATGGAATGCCCCTTCTTTCATCCCTCACTTGTTAGGATCTTTCCTCAGTAGATATCCTGCGAGTCCAAAAATATATATATATTCATTCCTATTTTTTTTAAATACAGATTTTGTACAGTTTTGTACATGGCTAAGTATTGGAGTCTTAAAAATATACTGTAGTATATTTTGACAACTATTTTGGTGTTACTAACAGAACAAATCTGGCCTGGCTGACAATTGGTTCATTATCAGTGCTTAAAGTACACTAAGTCTTGTCATCAGTATAGGTATGTAAATAACATACAAACAAATGTCAAGGGTATAAATATAACATCTTAGAACAAATGATCATTAATCATTTCAGCAAGACTAGTGGTCCCCAAAGTAGGTCAGAACTGTGAAAAGGTAGGCCTGCAAGTAGACCTATGTGGAATAACATCTTGTAATACATTCATTCCTGTGTAAAGTTGAATTAAAGTCTTACTAATGCTATCCCAGATAAAGCCTTCAGATGATCAGGTATTTGTGACCTGAATACTGATACCCTCAGTAGCATGTACTGTACTAAGATAGTACGTTTATTCGCAATTGGAAAAGTTGTTCTTGGGATATTAAAAAAAAAGTTTCACACAAATGGATAGAATGAACGGATGTATTTTTATGTGGGGTTCAAAACTTTACTGATGGGTCCATGGGTCCCTAAACTCCACACTTAAAAACAATGACTAATTAATGTTCCATTATCCAGTTCTGTATTTCTAAAAAGGAATACACTGTGTGGAGACTAATATCATTTCAACTAAGGGAGCTCTACTAAGCTGCCCCCCCCCCCCCAAACACACATTTTCCAGCAACGAGGCTCTTCTGGGGAGGGGAGTGTTGAATAAAACTATACAAATAATAATTTTTAAAAAATCAAAGAATTAAAAAAAAATCCAAAGTGTATTTCTGTTCTCATGTGTTTATGTTTAGACCCTCTGGGTATGTGCTGACAGCATTCACTTTTTCTTTACACAGGAAGGCGGTACAGATGTTCCCAAAATGAGGCCTCTCATTTCCGTGTTTTCCCTCCCACCCATGTGAGCCTGCCCAGGCTTGCTAGGCACCGTTAATACTGCTGCTTTGTTTTTCCTGAAACCAGCTCCAGCAGGAGGGTCATTTGCGGGCCAGCTCCAAATGAGAAATACTTGGCCCAATGCCTTGGCAGCCAGACAAATCCACCCTTTTGAAAAGATTACTGTGCTATGGCCTCCAAACAAATGTGAACTCGTCAGCTCTGCCAGATCTGCTGACTGAAGCGAAATGCTGAATGGCTGCGGCTTGGGGGCATATTTAATTTGGCATTTCAGACTGTTTCTCTCATTTTGTTTTAGAAGTTCGTGGACTACGGATACTGCTGCCAAAAAGACCTAACAAGATTTTTCCATCCACTGAAACTGTGATACAGTCCAGCCCAACTTTCCACTTGCCTTGCAGCTTGTTTTTGTTCCTAGGGACATTTAATGAATGATCAATTGCTAAGAAAACATCTAGGCTGGTGGGTCTAACTGTGCTAAGTGGCTTTTTCACCTGGTGCTGCCTCTAAACACTCAAAAACTGTTAAAAATAAACCCTTCTTTTCTACACAACTGAAAACCATTTAAATGATGTGCATGGAATTCAACATGTATTTAGAAGGGTGTCATCTGTAATATTATTGCTACAATGCAGTTGCCCCAAAGTTTCTAGCACTTTGTAAAGAAGAACCCTGCATGACTGAGCACATTTATTTCTACACACATACTGTATTGGCACATCATTCTTTGTATCATTTATAACACATATACTTGTAGCCCACCTGGTAGGACCAAGGCTAGGAATTCTGCTTTATCAGCATTGCTGCATAGAATGCTGTATGTGCTCTGATCCACATCCGCCGCAGTGATTTAGGAATGTCAGTCTTAATTATGGGAATTCTCATTACAAATTCCTGTCAATCACTGGCTGAACTTTCTAGAATGTACATCTCTAATATTGTGCACATGTTAGTGGGAGTGTAAAACCTGACTAAAATACAAAGGCTGAAACAATTATGGCAGTCTGAACGTGAGAGAGCTGTGAAACGGAGGTCTAGAGGAGGTCAAGTAGGAGGTCAAGGTAGGGTTGCCACCTTTTCCACAGACCAAACCTGGACATATTTCTCAGTCAGCCTTGGTCTATCAAAACTGCAGTATACTGTCATACAGTTTAACACAATTCCACCAGATCTCGGTACAAATCAATAATCATGCAGTATACACAGTATTGTGCTCTTGATATTTCTAGCAATCAAACTCGATAACAATTTCTGTTCAGTTTTCAAGTAGCCTCAAATTACATGTAGATGAATGCAGTTTTCATTATAGTATGCATGTAAATATGTTATAAATTGATGGTTCTGTGATTTAATATAAATATTTCCAAAAAATCAGTTATACAATTAAGCGTGTTACACGTAATGGTAATAATAACCGGTTTTTCAGAAGTATTTATACATTTAAACAGAGATTACACTTAACAGGTTGATTCCCAGTCATTACATAAAATATGACTTTACCGTTAACAGAATGCATTATGCTACACAGTGGCGTGCGGTGAGTTTAGCAATACATGAAACAACTTTTAGATGACAGATAAACACATGTTCTTATAATGTAGGCTACTAATAGCGATTCAGTAAACCAAATACCACAGATCCATTCACAATTGTATACCGCTTCGCTGAAATACCGTTTCCACTCTTCCTGCTTTTCTGTAAGTACTTACCTTACTACACGCCACTGAGAATTAACCAATCACACAGGCAGTTTAAAATAACCACTGAAAATAACCAATCACACAATCAATATGTGCATATTCATTACTGCATGAGGTTACGCCGCACAACCCGCATCACTGGGAGCCAATAGGGCTTGTTGTTGTTGAAAAACCTGGCAACCCTGTGTTGCGCGCAAATTCTGGCAGTTGGCAGTGGCTGGTGGCAGATGTGTTTGAGAGAAGGAGATATATATATATATATATATATATATATATATATATATATATATATATATATATATATATATATATATATATTTAATTAATTAAATAATGGCAGCTTCTAAATCTGCCTCGGGTAAATGGAGTAAATACAGCAAAAAGTACTGAAACCGTGGATTCAGCCAGTTGTGGGGGATGTCGAACTACAATTCGTGCTCACCATTCCGATGTACTGCAACATGCAAACACAGAAAAGCACAAAAAAATGTTGCTCCGTTTCCTTCGATATGTTTGACTGACATTGAGTTTAGCGTTTCAAAGCCTGTGTCTGCTTCCGTGCATAAGGCTGAACTGAACATGGTTTTAGGAAAGGGAGATCATGTCTAACTAACCTACTTGACTTTTTTGAGGATGCAACATTGAAAATGGATAACTGCAAAGCATACGACATGGTTTATTTAGATTTGCAGAAAGCTTTTGACAAAGTCCCGCATAATAGATTAATTCTCAAACTGAACGCAGTAGGGATTCAAGGAAATGCATGCACATGGATTAGGGAGTGGTTAACAGGTAGAAAACAGAAAGTACTGATTAGAGGAGAAACCTCGAAATGGAGTGAGGTAACTAGTGGTGTACCACAGGGATCACTATTAGGTCCTCTGCTATTCCTAATCTACATTAATGATTTAGACTCTGATATAGTAAGCAAACTCGTTAAATTTGCAGACGACACAAAAATAGGAGGAGTGACAGACACTGTTGAAGCAGCAAAGGTCAAGTTAACCACTTTGCCACAAGGCTCCAGCCACATTCTCACATGTATTTATTGCAGGGAGGATATTAACCCCCTCCCTGCCAACCCTATATTCCCAACACACATAAATATACAATTTATATTTAGGGCTTTCACCCTGCCACACACTGCAATGCACTTATGTTGGTAGAAGCACAAGGCAGTCCAGAGCAGCGAAAATAATATTTCTCTGCTGGGAAAATAGTTCCGCCGGGATGGAAATTTAAACCTGGGACAAAATTACGATTTTCTAAAATACTTTCGGACACCGGGACAGCCTTTCTGAAACCGGGACTGTCCTGGCCAAACTGGGACGTTTGGTAGCTTTACCTATACAGCCCGCAACCATGTTCAAAAATAGAAAAAAAAGTCAACAAACACTCCATACAAAGAAAGTCTTAGTGAATTTCTAAAACGTGCACACCAGGTAACTAACTCATGAACTACAAACAACGAATCAGTGAGCAATATACGTTATAATAATAATAATAATAATAATAATAATAATAATAATAATAATAATAATAATAATAATAATAAACATGCAAAGTTATGAATACATAAACCAACTAAGTTACCTTATTAATTTCTCTGTTGTTCTTGATGTTGTATTTATAGAAATACTCAAATCAAATTTCAACCCTTTCTCTATGTATTTAGGAGATAAGGCAATAGGGTTTGAAAACCCCCTTTTTTGTTTTGTGTCTGACTTTACCACATCAAACTATATAATTTAGTCTAGCATTGTAAATGAATCATGAACATCGTTTGAAGTACAATGGGGAAGTTACTGACCTTGGGTTAATTGAGGTGAAGGAAAATGGTGGGGAGAAGAACATGGTGTTAATCTTTTTTCTACCCTGGCACAGAAACATAATTCACAGTACAGCCCACTTTCACCAAGAAAAGCAGATAAATTAAAATCCCACCACTGAGTCTTCAATTTTAGAAAACACCTGTTTTTTGTGTTTAAAATACTTTTTAATGATTTCTCATAAATGAAAAATGTACCAGTGAAGTTCTGAAATAACCAGATTTTATTACATTATTAATTTAGTTTAATTTAGTTTCTACAATTTTGTTTTTCATGTAAATATAAGTAAAATGGCAAAAATACAACAAAATATAAACAGCAACACTGGTACAGTAAATTCCATGATTAACACTGTAAACCACCGTGTAAGTAAATTCAAGTTACATCATATCTGAATTTGATTTTAGTTGTACCTAAACACTTCAAGAGCTAATTTCTTTGTTTTACTTAACATTTTCTTTCCAAAATCTTTGGCTTTTACAAATCTGTAGAATTGTTTAAAATTGAAAATGCTGCAGTGCATCATCTATCACATACTGTTGTTACTAGACTGTGCCTTTAAGAAAGTGCTTTCTGGGCAGAGAGAGAAATGTGTACTATATTTAGGGAAGAACTGATGGAAAGTGTGCACTCTCTGCTGGAGACCTGGTTGTGGTAGGACACTGAGGTTTTTTTAAGCACGTATAAAAAGGGTTAACGTTATGTACAAATCACAATTGTTGTCTTGTTTTGGTTAAGGATTGCTGGAAGTGTGCTACTGACATCTGTATTAGAAACTGCGATGATTTAATTAATCTTAATGGCCACCCAGACGTTTGAAATAAATAAATAAATAAATAAATAAATAAATAAATAAATAAATAAATAGCCAAAACATGAAGCTTACAAAACTTGTGACAGCTTGATATACTCATAAAATTAACAGGATTGATTGATTTGCGGTTGGTACTGTATCGTACTACACTCACTATATACAGTAAAACAAATTTAAAAATTACTTACCGCTACACATTCACACAAGAACATATTCTCTGGTAATCCTTTTGTATTTTCTTTATAATGTGATGCAGTAGCCATGTTGTTACAGTCTGGGTTTATGCAGCGCAAGTGTTTTTTGTAAATTATGACATGTTCTACATTTTTGGCAGGCCTGATAAGGGCCTTGGAATAGATTTGTGCATGGTCCCCCACATGGTAACGTCACCTCTCAATGCAGTATGCTGTCTTTGTTCTGAAGATTGATATTGTAGTCTTTAGAAAAAAATAAAAATCTACGTACCTGCGTCTTCAGTCGAACGCAGTAAGTCGGACAACTCGCATATAGCTAACATTCAAGGTGACTAATGGGGTGTTGAGGTTACATTTAACATGTTTAGAACATTTTTTGTTTATTGTGTTGTTGACAGAAAGTTTGCGCGAGCTTGGCTATAATAATAATCCCCCAACCGCGTCATGCCACGGGAACTAGTTTATCATTAAACACATCGGTATATGAGTCGCTCCGTGTATTAGTCGCTCCACCTTTTTTATGACCCCCTAAAAGTTCCCAGAAAGTCGACTTATACAACATTTTTTACGGTACATCCGCCACCACAGCTGCAAATGTAATCGGTATAATGAAAAAGTTAATTGACCGTGACGTATATCACCGGTTTGTACCAAATAGTATCGAAGAAGAAATGGCAATGAAAAGATTAATGGAAATTGGATGAGTAGTATTTAAGTTACAAACCGGTAACAGTACATTAAGGCACATTTTGACAGGATGTAAGGTGGCTCTTAGCCAAGGACGGTTTACTTGGCGCCATGACCAGGTGCTGCGATGTTTGGCCTTAGCATTGGAAGACAAGCGTAACATGACCAATAAGTTGCCACCTGTTCCATCAAAACATTACACACAAAAGACAACATTCCTCCGCCCAGGAGAGCAACCACCAAGAAAAGGTGTTAAAACCAATCCTCGCCCAGGACAACTGGAAGCTGTTAGAGACTGGAAAATGCTGGCAGATGTTGGTCAACGGCTTATTTTTCCACCTGAGATTGCCACCACTAACCTTCGACCAGATATTGTCTTGTGGTCTGGATCAGCACGTCTTGTTCACCTGGTAGAGTTAACAGTGCCATGGGAGGATGCTGTAGATGAGGCGTATGAGAGGAAGGAACTGCGGTATGCTCAACTAGCCACTGAAGCGGAACAGCGAGGATGGAGAGTCCGGGTTTACCCAGTGGAAGTGGGTTGTCGAGGATTTGTGGCACACTCTACAACCCGGTTTCTCAGAGACGTCAGATTCAGTGGCCAAGAGTTGCGTCGCACAGTGAAGAACTTATCTGAAGCAGCAGAGAGGAGCAGCAACTGGCTGTGGTTGAGACGGAAAGATTCTGGCTGGGGATCTCAAGCACAATAGAAAGAAAGAAACGCTGATGTACAGGTAAGTAAGCTGGGCTGAGTTGAGTGGGGGACGGAGGGGGGTGATGCTGGGACGCCAGAATCACCGTCGAGCCCTCTTGAGGTGTCGTGGGCTAGTCGACGAAACACTGAGGATGGAAGGTGCCCACTTGAAAACCCCAGAGATGTACCCTACTTAGCTCAATCCAGACGGTTGTCATGCTGATGCGCTGGGGAGGCCGCACTGTGGTTGATCCACGGAGCCAGCATCGCAGCCGTTGTGTGTGCTGATGCGCCAGGGAGGCAAAATAAGCTGATCCCTGGAGCCAGCATTACACTTCAGCCATTAACACCAGACAGAAGGATATCTACATCATCATATGGAAGGAAACGTAAATGGATGGAGACACATATGGATCACATTAGTTTACTGTAAAGCTACGTCTTAGTTGGTGCTTATCTTGGCGAGAGCCGAGTTCAAATCAGCATGAAGTTTTAACATCTACTCTCGTGTAATGGAAATCTTGAGACCTAGATGAAGTAAGTAAATTAGATATTAGTACCATGGTAAAGTATATTAAAATGACTGATTTACAGTATGTGGAATAACTTCTTGTGTTCTTAAGATACATGAAAACATGTAAGTGTGCATACAGATGGACAGATGTACTGACATGTACTGACCACAATCTGATATTTGCAATAACTTATTTGTATACCAGATTTCATTACAATTCATCAACCATCTCCACTATATCTCCTTTACTGGGCACTGCATCACATGTGAGGGATAATTAAGTACAGTGACTGCAATTCTCAAAGCTGATTTTAGTAAAGTTGTTAGTATTATTTGCCCCTTTTAAAAGTTGTTTTTAATTATCATGTTCTGACAATAAAATTGATAAATGAACATTTAACTGAATCTCATTGGTTGGAAACAAGATGAGAACGTATTGGTTGGGCCTTCAGCCAAATTTATGTCACCAACCACACAATCAATCATGTGTTATTGTCCTGTCTCTTGAATAGTTTTGATTAATAGTCAGCATCAGAATTGTCTGCATAAAACATTTGTAATAATAATAACAATATCTTTATTTTTATATAGCACCTTTCATAGTGGACCACCATCACAAAGTGCTTTACAGAGGTAGGCTGTGAGCTGTGCATTATATGCAGTCACTTACAATAGGACATTGATTTAACATCTCATCTGCACAAGGAGGTTAAGTGACCTGCTCAGGATCACACAGTGAGTCAGTGGCAGTGGTGGACCGGTGACCTTCTGGTTACAAGCCCTGGACTTTAACCACTGGACCACACTGCCTCCTTGCATTTAGTATCTCTGTAATGGAGATTTGCATTTAATAAAATGGAAGGAAACACTAGAGCAGTATTTCCCAAACCTTTTGATTGGCGACCCAAATAAACACAGGAATAATTAACCCATGACCCCAAATTATTCACTATTCGGTATTTTAACTGAAATACTTCTTAACCAATCAAAAAGCCACGTTTGATTTATTTATTTGTAAGTACACTACACTACACTATATAAGCATTCAGGCTTTGATAGTTGTACAGCTTGCTAAAATGTTTGCTTTTATCAAATTAATTATTAGTAAAAAATGCTATTATACTAACATATTGTAACGACGAGGAGGATGAATCTGGGGTGGGGGGGTGTGTGCCACTTCTGTGAACATTCTCTCACATGACAGCCAGCCCAGGTTTCTGAGTTAAGGGTCCCCTTCGCGCGGACAACGGGACTGCAGCTGATCGCAGACATGCATTTGCAGGAGAGCCCCCACAGGGATTGATGGACTATGTGTGTGCTTGAGATAATGGGTTGTGCGACGGGAATGCATACCTGTGATTGGGGGAGTGCGCACGACAGAGCGAAATGTAGCCTGGCTGAGTTTTGGAGCTGTAGGAGAGAACCTGTTACCGAGTCAGACACGCAGAGACTGTTAGCTTTGTGTGTGTTACCAGCCTGTTTATTAAACCCTTTTATTTATCCTGTGTTTGTATTTTATTGAACTGCTCGTTCTTGTAAAATAAACTGTGCATTTGAGACTAGGATACTTGCCTGGATTGCTTCCTTTACCTCCACATTACAATATCAATTTAAAATCATGGTGCAATATAATGAATACCAGTTTTAATTTTCAATTCAACGTCATGCACTGCAAACATACCGATAATAGTCAGTTGTGCAGTTCTTTTTGTTTTTTTGCAATATGCATTGTAACCAGGCAGGATACATTCATCTCCTTCTCTGAGACAGTGACTGATTTATTAAGAACGTCTTGCTGTTCTGCTAATTGATCAGCTTTCTTTTGGAAAAAGTTATTTTCCAACGCAATCTGGATGCCATGTCTCAAGATGCCGACGGCTTAATGCTTTCGTGAGCCAGTACTGTACTTCACAGCAAATGACACATGAGGATGCGGATCACCCTTGTCACCAATGTAAGAAAAAAACTAAGTTAATATAAGATGGTAATTGCAAGGTTTTTTTGTTTGTTTCTTTGTTTCTTTGAGCTGCAGGTAGGATTAGACATGCTTTATTTTTTTGGTTCATATTTAAAGAAGACGACTGGTGATAAAACAATACATTGTTTACATAATTACTGCTAATGATTTTTATGTGAATTATATTTATTTTGAATATAAGCATAAGAAGTTATAGTGAAACAAAATCTTAACAGTGTGCACTGAACGAAATCTTTTTTAGATTGTTTGGCGACCCATCAGAAACCTTGTCGCGACCCTTTGAGAAACGTTGCTAGAGAATAAATACACATAGGTGTAGCTAAACTTATAAAACATGTATTAGGTGTAAATGAAAGGGCTTATCTGAACTTGTAATCTAATTTCAGTTCAGATCTTTACTCTGAGTCTAACCAGGTCCTAAATTAGTTAATTTGACCTGTTAGGGGTCAATTAACTAATTTAGGACCTTACTGGAACAAAAACCCTGACTGGAATAGATCTTGAGGGCCAGAGTTGTGCACCACTGCTCTAGAGTTTTTATTTTCTCTTTGGCAATGTTTGATCACATTCATGGTGATATTGTCATAAAACTTTCTTTATGAATAAAATTATCTTCCTGTCTATAATTTCATTTCTTCACAACAAGTACAGTTATTACATTACACAGTAGCAAATCAATAATATAAACTGAGATTTTAAATTTACAGAAGATCTATTTTGTTGCTGATGGCAAAAAAAGGTTATTATTATTCAGATTCACATTTTAGAGTTTTTGTGTCCATTTGACTTTTTTCTTAACTATAATACAACTTAACACCCCCACCCCCCAATGAGCCATAAAGTGGCCCTAAAATTAAACTACAAAGCTCAGGAAGCCAAGGAGATCAACCACATTCAGTATTTGTGTATGCATACACAGTCCTAAAGTGGTTAATCTTGCTTTGCATATTTATCAGCAGAATGAATCCTATAGAGTACATCCTTATTTTGTGCAATCTTGTCATAAAACTGGGGACAAGCCTCCTGAAAGTTGAGTCTTGTGATCGGCATGGCTTTGATAGTGGACACTTGTAGTTGCGTTTTTTCACTGGACCACATTGAGTTCATTCAAGAAAACCCACGCTCTAAAGGGGCATTCGTTCAAGGAGCAGCAAGAATGAGCTCCACAATCACACTGATGTTCTTGTAGGTAATCTGGTTACTGTCAAAATGCTTAAAGTCCATCTTTCATCTTCAGGAGTCTTGGTTTCATTCCAGCTGTTCAGATGCTCTCTTGCATGTATCTTAACTCAAGTTACTTCATCAAACAAATCATTTTCATTAATATCAGCAGAACACTGAGGTGTAAATGAAGCAATTGCTGTATAAGTGTGGCAATGTGCTCCGCCCCTGTGTGCATTTCTGTGTTGTATGTTGCGTGCGTGTGTTAATGTTGGTGTATAGAGATGGGTACACGGGATATAAACGGGTTTGTGTTTCACGTGGTATTTAAATTGTATATTTATATTTAGGCACGGGATTGCACTATCACTTCACGTGCATTTAAAGTATGTAATAATATGTGAGCATGGGGTTGCACGTAATGAATTCACGTGCTGGGATTCAAGTGAATAATTAATTAGTAATTGAACCCCAGCACAACAGTATATATAGAGACACGTAGCACTGACTCGGTGTTGGGTGTTCAGGGCGAAGGAACGGGAGAGAGTGAGGAGATAAATTATTAGTGAACAATTGCTACGTGATACGTGTTTGTTTAGTGTTCGTCCCTGTGTGTCAGTGTCTGTTTGTTTTGTTTATATATTTATTTTGGCGTAAGTGCCATGTCTTGTTTTGTGTTTAAAACCTTTTTATTTTGCAATAAACCTTCTGAACACTACCATGGCGTCTCAGTTTCACTCATCACCACCGTCTGTCTGTGTGTTTCTTCCGGGTCTGACGTGTCACTACCAGCCAGCCTTGTGACAATCCCGTGCCTAAATATAATTATACAATTTAAATACCACGTGAAACACAAACCCGTTTATATCCCGTGTACCCATCTCTATACACCAACATTAACACACGCACGCAACATACAACACAGAAATGCACACAGGGGCGGAGCACATTGCCACAATAAGCCATTTGTATTTCTTCCCACAATGGAACTTTATTCAGAAGAATCCATGTGCAGTTATGCAAATCTTGGTATGGCTTTCCCCAGTTCTCTAAATAAGCAAGAGCACTCTCATAGAAAAAAATCAATGGTTTTCATGAAATCAGTCTGACTGACTTCACCCTGGTCTTCCAGGTCCCTCAACATGGACTTCACCTTCATCCCAACAAATCTTTCAGATCTCCTTTCCTTCAGTTTATTTTTTATATTTTCCAATTCCAAAGCCACAAATACAGCTGAAGTGGTGTGCTTTTCAATTTTCAGGATGGTGGCTTGAAACATAGACAGCTGCCCATGGAAAAACCACAACCAAACCTCAGACAATGGATTTTCAAAGAAGCCTTGCATTGCACATGGGCAGTTGGTTTGTGATCAAAAGTAGGCTTTCAATCCTTCAAAGATCTGAAGGATCCTTTCAACTGCTGGTATTTGAGACAACCATCTAGTGTTGCTGTGCCCTAACAGATCCAGGTTCCCAACCTCTGCAAATTCACAGAACTGTTTATGTTGTTCAACTCTCACTGTATATATGTAAAATAACTTGTACATTTTCACCACCATAGCCTCAACATCCAGAGGAAATCCTCTGCACTCTGAACAATGTTGTGAATAATATAAGCAGCACATCCCACTCCAATTATTTCATGTCCAATGTGATCCTTTAGTTTTTTCTTAAGTACTGTTGGTTCCACCTCTTGCTGCTCCTCCAAAATTGGTGTTTGTGTTGTCAGCACAGAAAGCTACAACCTTGTTCATCAAGCCATGCTTTTGCAATGTGCTGATTAGATATTCAGACATCAAATCTGATGTTTCACCAGTTCCTTCAAATGGCTTGTAATAACGAAGGAGGATAGGTACCAATTTCACATGTTTTCAATTTGATGCATCCAGCATCTACAGAGAGAAATTTTGCCTCCTTTAATTCAGCTGTGAGTTCTGTCATTGCAAGTGGAGCGAGGATGTTGACAACAGTGGACTAGGTTTTGGTCCGGGCACTCTGAAACTTCTTATCAAAACACTTTTTAATTAGTTTAGAGGAGCAATCCATAGAGCGGAAACTATGATTGTGGGAAACCGTATGGTATGCAAAGGTGCCTTCAGTAGCAGCTAACTCAAATTCTTTCTCCCCGCAGCCTGCTTTCTTGAAGAAGTCTGACAACTGTTTGCTTGAACTGCCTGCCTGTACAGCTGACATATGTTTCTTTGTACCCAAATGATTGTGTATATCAGAGCCTCCACCATGGGCAACGGAAAAAAGCGGCTTGGCAGTGTTGACAAAAAAACATCATAATCTGTTGGTCCTGCTCTCCTCAAAAAAGTTTTTCAGTTCATGAATACACCAACACAGACCAAGAATTTCTCAAAATTAGCTACTTAACACTTAACTACTATTTTTGCTTTTATAAAGCATGTTCAAGATATCCCTCTAACTTGCTTTGTCTTTGGAACTTTGTTTCTCCCTTTTATCTCTCCATTTATTTGTACTTTAACCTTTTAAACCCCCAGCTCCCCACAGGCAGTTTCCGCCTGGGGGGCTGTGGCCTTAAATAAATCACATTATCTTCCATAACATAGACAGCACAGGCATGGTTCAGGGCTTGAATTCAAGGTAACCCCTTGGGCATCAGGACTAAAATTATATAATCTTACTCAGTACCACACTGGAAGGAGATGTCCAGAAAAAATACATAAAAAACAACAAACGCTTTTCATTTGTCTATAGTCTATAGTCATTTTTTCAAGTCATTTTTTTAAATTCTATAGTCATTTTTTCAACTTGTAGCACATGAAAAGAGCCAGATTTTTTTTTCCAGTGCTTCTCCAACATGTCTACGACACTGGGTAAAAACTGATGGTGAAACTGATGGAACAAAGGGATCAAATTCTACATGAGTTTATATGTTGATTAAGGTGTCTGCTAAATGTCTACAATAATAATAATAATAATAATAATAATAATAATAATAATAATAATAATGAGATTGCAGAGAGCTTGGCTGCTCTAAGTCAGGCTGCCAGAGTGAAAACACCTCAGTTCCTTTCATCTTTACTTTGACTGACATGTGGCAAACAAAGGAACTGAGTGAGTGATTGTTGGGGCAGGCAGACAGCTTATCTTGAAAGGCTAAGAAAACCTACACTGTCTCTAGGTGAGTAACATCACTCCTTGTAATCATGGAAATATAAAAAAAGTTTGCTAAACTATCCCATGCAATAATCTAAATCAATGAACAACAATGAGAAAATAGTAAAGACGGCCGGGAAACACCAGTTATTTCTTGCAACTTTTATTGCATCGTAAAGAGCAAGATCAGGGACCGTATAGAGCAGCACAGCACAGGCGAGACTGAGGGGCCGTATAGAGCGGCACAGCACAGGCGAGACTGAGGGGCCGTATAGAGCGGCACAGCACAGGCGAGACTGAGGGGCCGTATAGAGCAGCACAGCACAGGCGAGACTCAGGGACCGTATAGAGCAGCACAGCATAGACAAGACTCAGGGACCATATGGAGCAGCACAGCACAGACGAGACTCGGGGACCGTATGGAGCAGCACAGCACAGACAAGATTCAGGGACCATATACAGCAGCACAGCACAGACGAGACTGAGCGGCCGTATAGAGCAGCACAGCACGGACGAGACTCAGGGATCGTATAGAGCAGCACAGCACAGGCGAGACTGAGCGGCCGTATAGAGCAGCACAGCAAAGGCGAGACTCAGGGACCGTATAGAGCAGCACAGCACAGGCGAGACTGAGCGGCCGTATAGAGCAGCACAGCACAGGCGAGACTCAGGGACCGTATAGAGCAGCACAGCACAGGCGAGACTCAGGGACCGTATAGAGCAGCACAGCATAGACAAGACTCAGGGACCATATGGAGCAGCACAGCACAGACGAGACTCGGGGACCGTATGGAGCAGCACAGCACAGACAAGATTCAGGGACCATATACAGCAGCACAGCACAGACGAGACTGAGCGGCCGTATAGAGCAGCACAGCACGGACGAGACTCAGGGATCGTATAGAGCAGCACAGCACAGGCGAGACTGAGCGGCCGTATAGAGCAGCACAGCACAGGCGAGACTCAGGGACCGTATAGAGCAGCACAGCACAGGCGAGACTGAGCGGCCGTATAGAGCAGCACAGCACAGGCGAGACTCAGGGACCGTATAGAGCAGCACAGCACAGGCGAGACTCAGGGACCGTATAGAGCAGCACAGCACAGACGAGACTCAGGGACCATATAGAGCAGCACAGCACAGGCGAGACTCAGGGACCGTATAGAGCAGCACAGCATAGACAAGACTCAGGGACCATATGGAGCAGCACAGCACAGACGAGACTCGGGGACCGTATGGAGCAGCACAGCACAGACAAGATTCAGGGACCATATACAGCAGCACAGCACAGACGAGACTGAGCGGCCGTATAGAGCAGCACAGCACGGACGAGACTCAGGGATCGTATAGAGCAGCACAGCACAGACGAGACTCAGGGACTGTATAGAGCAGCACAGCACAGACGAGACTCAGGGACCGTATGGAGCAGCACAGCACAGACGAGACTCAGGGACCGTATGGAGCAGCACAGCACCGATGAGATTCAGGGACCATATACAGCAGCACAGCACAGACGAGACTGAGCGGCCGTATAGAGCAGCACAGCACAGACGAGACTCAGGGACCGTATAGAGCAGCACAGCACAGACGAGACTCAGGGACCATATGGAGCAGCACAGCATGGTCTTGCTCTTTACTATGCAATAAAAGTTGTTACAAATGTTATTTCTATGTGCCCCTTGAGAGTCAAATGGTTGCATTTTCTAATAACATATTTACAGTAAAAAATGCATATTGAAAATTATGCATAATAATAATAATAATAATACATGCAGTGTAGATCCATTATACTTACAAATCCTGAAGAGGATCCAATCCAATTTTTTGCCGACTTACCTCACCAACATTGTTCTAACATGCCAGAGGCTGTTCACCTTGGAGACCTGCTGTGGATATGGGTACGGCCCGGCGTGAGATTTTTTTGTAATTCGATACCTGATCCTTTGCCTCTTTTGCTGAAGGAAAAACATATTTTTTTGTTAAAATGTTGTTTTTTCTATTAAACTAATAGCAGTGATAAAGTAAAATACTTACAAAATACCTAATATAGCTATCACACTTTTGCAACAAATTGCATACATCTTAAATATGACTACTCCATTGTTTCTTTTTATCTTAAACTTTGTAGGATAAAATATACTTCTATAAATTTACAGAAATAAAAAATAAGGGGTCACCAAATTAATAAAAAGGTTTATCGTGCCTCTAATCTAAGGCAACTCATTTAGACATGTTTAAAGAAGAAAGGTAAAATTAAATGAGGATGTGATTTTTTTAAATTGTTTTAAACCATTTGTATCATATACATTATCAATGTAAATAAATAAATTTAAGAAATTAAATGGAAAATTGGCACATAGAGACCTGAAACTATTGTAATTCATTATTTAAAAAAACAAACAAACATACAATTACATTTTTGTTGTGAAAATAACTAGCTGACACATTATTTATATTATTCTTTAACATACATTTCGTAAGGGTAGCTGTGGTGAGAATGACTATAGACTTATGTCAATAGAAAATATGTTTCCAAATACTTTTGTCACATTTTATGACAGTAGCATTGCTTTCTGCAATTGTGTCCCAAAGATACACATTAAGCACACAGATACAGCAGCCTGCATGAAAATACAATATTATGTTACCGGTGCAGAGATGCTCGGAAAAAATAAATAAATAATAATAAAAAAATGTGACGAAATGAGTGCCCCAAGAGAAGTTCTGGGAACACTGGGACCAGTGTTCCAAAAGTGGGACTGTCCGGTAATAATCTTACCACTTAGAAATGATTGTTATATTGCCGAAGTTAAAAACCCACATTTTCTTTTTTTGTGTTCACGTGCTGGTTGGAACCTTGTTTTCCCTTGCATAGGAAATATGTTTTAACAAAGACAAAACCTTAAAAAAAGAAAGAAAAAAAGAACTAACAAAATTAAAAATCCTCTCAAGTGTTGTGCAAAAAAAATGGCTACACCAGAAAGTTCAACGGCCGACTGTTGTTGTCACTATCATGGCATTGGCCTCTTTTCATCTGCCAAACCTACAGTAATCCTCTGATGTTATCAAGCTACTGAACCCTGGAGGAGAGGTCCAGCCTGGGAAGTCTGCTTGAACTCAACGGAAACCTGATCTGTAGGGGTTGCTGAAGTGAGGTGAGAGAAACTATCCACAGCCACTTTTCTTCTCTAAACCTGTGGGAGCTCAAAGACCAATGTAGAGATCTGTATACATTCAGTTCCCTTACAATTTTCTCGTTCCAAATCCAATTCAACCTCTAGTCCTTGAAATGGTATAATTTTGTATTAAAAGAGAAGGGACACTCACACAACATATACAAACAATGTTGTACTGTAGTATATATCGCCTTGTGGCAAAGTGGTTGATTGTGTACAGGTGCAGGAGTGATGCAGTGCGCAATGAACAAACAGAGAATTGTAATCCAGTTGGAAACAGGGTTTATTGATTATAATCCTGGTCTGGTGACCAAACAACAACTCCAGGCAATGCACAACAATGTGTAATGCACTGGAAGTAAATAAACGGGTTACAGTCCCAAATAATAAACACAGGTATCCCTCCCACAATATACATACATGGTCACCAGTCCTGGGTGTGTGCTGTAGTGCTCGTGGTGGGTGACACAAGTTTATTCGTGACAAAAGCAGTGTGGAGTAATGGTTAGGGCTGTGGACTCTTGACCGGAGGGTCGTGGGTTCAATCCCAGGTGGGGGACACTGCTGCTGTACCCTTGAGCAAGGTACTTTACCAAGATTGCTCCAGTAAAAACCCAACTGTATAAATGGGTAATTGTATGTAAAAATAATGTGATATCTTGTAACAATTGTAAGTCGCCCTGGATAAGGGTGTCTGCTAATAAATAAATAATAATAATAATAAAAAGTGAAGTGCTGTTCCGGGTTTTGTGCTGGCCCTTGGCGACAGCTCCGGAACGTGTTAGCCGTCTAATAATTACAAACAAACAATTATAGACAAACAAAACACTCACGGTACTTTTATCACTGGGTCTCTCACAGGTCCTTACAGTTTTAAGATTCAAACCAAACGAAGGAACAGATTGCGATTCTCCGTCCCCTTTTATGCCATCACTCATGACCCCTTGGTAAACGAGTGCAACTGCCTCTCCAATCTGTGGCTGCCACATCGTTTCCCTTCCGGGTCAATGCGTTCTTGCAATGGAGTCTCGCCTTCATCCAGACTGGTGGACTTCCCGACCCTGGGAAAGAACTGTCAGACAAGCCCGTCCTGAGAACTCTGTTATCGCTGCTTAGCACCCTCACAGGTCGGGAGGGAGATTTACAACCAAGAATCATTGTATTTCTGTTGTATGCCTCAAAAAGTTACACATACAGTTACACATACAGCCATAAAGAGTATCATCACTTATCAATTCTGTTACACCTGATCATCATAAGCTCTTCAAGTTTTGCATCATTTAGGTTGCACCGCTCAGGCCTGCCACACTAAAGAGTCTTTCTACAGGTGCATATGAAGCAGGTATGGCTAGATGCTTGCAGGCTTGTTGGGCTAAATGGAGGAACTCCATCCGTTTTCCTTTCCAATAAGCCAGAGGATCAGAATCTTCTGGCAGACAGAGTTGGCTGAGGTAGTTTGATATTTCAGAAGAGGCGTCTGTGGTGGAGATACTGCTACAGATTTCAGTGGAGCAGTTGGTCATATATTAAAAGAGTTTGATGTGTGTCTGTGGTGGAGGGGATGTAGCCATGTGTGGCAAAGTGGTTAATAGTGTGCAGGTGCAGGTGATCAAAAACAGACAGACAATTGTAATCCAGGTGCAAAGGTTTGTTTTTATTTCTTTTATGTCCAGTGCCTGACAGCAAAACAAACAGTAAATAATAAAGCTGGTAAGTAATACAGCGGCGTGTATTACTTGCTTTATAATCCCAGGGTTGGTCCCGAAATGATAGTCCCGTTATTGTATACCCACATAAAACACAAAACACATACACAAGTCCGTTTGGTGTGTGAATTAGTGATTGTGGTACAAATACAGTTTATAGTGATATGAGTGCAGTGCTGTTCCGGGTTTGTGCTGGCCTCTGGCAACAGCTCCGGAACGTGTTAGCTGTCTAATAATAACAACCAACAATTAGCCAAAAAACAAACAAACACTCTCAATACGTATAGTTGCAATACAGGTCCTTCTAGGTTCTTTTACCATTAACCAAAATGAAGGAACAGATTATGTCGCTTCGACCCCTACTTATACCATCACTCATGACCCCTTGGTAAACGATTGCAGCTGCTCCTCCAATCCGCGGCTGCCACATCATTTCCCTTCCGGGTCGATGAGTTAGTGTACCAAAGCTCTGCCCCTTTTCTAAATGACGACTTCCTTTTAATCCTTGGAATTAAGTGTCAGACCAAGTAGTCCAGGGTACTCTGTTCCCGTTACTTAGCGCCCTCACAGGTCGGGAGGGAGATTTACCACCAAGAATCATTGTCTTTCTGTCACACCATGTCAGCAAATTCTTGGTAGCAGGGAGGTGACCTTGTTAGTTCCCTCATGCTGTGCACTTCATCCTTGCACCAGTCCAATTTGAAACAAGGATCCAGACTTACAGCCATCTTGAAGCACTCCATCTCCTCAAACTTTGCAAGGTGTGTCTCCAAGGATAACTGCATGGTTACCACCATTTGTTGTTATAGGTTTCAGTGATGTGTGCTATCGCATGACGTAAACATTGGACACATGCGATGACATAGCTAGCAGTGATTATCAATTCATATGGTGTGAGCTTGCATGGGGCATGAAGCTCGGATAGGACCTCTGCAGGAACTTTCAAAATTGACCTGAGCATCTTCAGCTGGCTATTCCACCTAGTGGCATTTGAAATTTGCAGTTTGTAGTGTCCCTCCAGTAACTCTGTTGCTTTGGTGGATTTATGGCAATTAGATACTATTCTGGACACATTTGCTATCACCTGTCTTAAAGGGCCAACCTGCTCCAGGGCATCACAAACAACCAGCTGTAGAGTGTGAGCGAAACAGGGGCTACACTTGGGTGGAAAATAATCCAGTTTGTCACTCACACTCACCACTTCAATATCAACAGTCTCATCTTGGTCTTCGTCACCATCTTGGACATCCGATGGTTGGAATATGGTGAATGCTTTTACCATGTTGGCAGCATTGTCAGTCACTATGCCTGAAACTTTGTCATCCATGTTGTAGACTTCAATAGTCTCCTCATACGTTCTGTAGATGTTCTCTGCAGTATGCGTGCCTCTAAAACGCAGACAAGCCAACATGACAGTTTCTAGTGTGTAGTCCACGATGAAGTGGCCTGTGATGCCAATAAAGGACCTCATATCTCTACTTGACCACTGATCTATGGTGAGGTAGATGTCCTGGGCTTGCTGCATTTGACTCAGTTGATCTTGGACACCGGAGGTGCGTTGAGGAAGTAGCTTCTGGCTGAGGTGCTTCCTGCTGGGCATGGTGAAGCGTGGTTCATCTGTGCTAAGGATGTCACGAAAGGCTGTGCTGTCTACAACAGACAGGGGCATGAGATCATTAGCAATGAAGCTAACAATGTTATTGGTAAGCTTCACTTGGCAAGGACTGTGGCCTCCCACTTCTTAGGGTCTGAAGTCTGAAGTCTGAAGGCTCTTAAGTCTGAAAAGCGAGGCAGTTCTTCCAGTGACAGTGTGTGGAAGCAACAGCGTGGGAGAAGTACAGTCGTGGAAAAGTACAGAGCAGTTAGAAACAGTTTGAAAGCAGGTTGACAGCTGCAAGCCAGTAATCTGTGACACCTGCATGGTGTGGGAAATCTGAGAAAACCCAGCAGAGCTAAACCAAGTGTGTGTAAAGTGCCGCACGATCCAGGACTTGCTTAAACTAGTAAGTATGCTAGAAATGGAGCTGCAGGAAATGAGACAGCAACAGGAGCTTGAGGATCTGGCACACCCACAATTCATGGAAGTCAGCACCCCTAGCAGACTGAAAGCCACCAGGGAGGTAGAAGAGGGTCAAAACAGCTGGGTTCAGATAGGCAGAAGCAGGGAAAAAAAGAAACTTCGTCAAACACAACCACCAGAAATGAAAACATCCAATAAATTCGAGCCACTTCAAAATTTAGATGATCAAAACCAACATCAAGAGAATGAAAGGAACAACATCCAGGACCCTATAAACAGTGCTGGCCAGGCAGCAAAAAGAAGGGAGGTCATGATTGACTCCATATTGAGAAACAGCAAGTTTAGTTCGCAGTTTGGACCCCCTTACTACAATAGTGTGCTACCTTCCAGGAGCCTCTGTTACACACATCACTGAGAACGTGGACAGGCTCCTAGAACGAATAGGAGATGACCCGGTAGTAGTCGTCCACATCGGTACAAACAACATTGGAAGAGACAGGCCAAGATCCCTGCAAAACAAATTCAGAGAGCTAGGAAGGAAATTAAAAGACAATACCAAAACTGTGGTATTTTCTGGGAAACTGCCAGCACCTTGCAAAGGACCATACGGACAGCTGGAACTACAAAATCAAAATGCATGGCTGAAATCGTGGTGCACACAGGAAGGCTTCATCTTTCTTGAACATTGGAGCACATTCTAGAACAGGGACTATCTATATAGGCAGGACGGACTGCACTTAAATAAAAAGAGAACCAATCTATTTGGAGAAAGGATCCTTGAGGAGGGTCAGAAGCATTTAAACTAGAAAGGAAGGGGGGAAACAAAAAAATAGAAGGGAGATCACATCAAAACAAGGGCAACAACTCAGGTAAGACAGCCATTAAATGTATTTATCTAAATGCTAGAAGTCTCAGAAACAAAATGTTAGAACTTGAAGTTACTGCACTAACAAGTAACTACGATGTGATAGGTGTTACAGAAAATTGGTTGTCTGAGAGTGATGGAGACGAATATAATGTTAGTGGGTACACACTGTATAGGAAAGACAGGCAGGACAGAAGAGGCGGAGGGGTAGCGCTATACATAAGAAATAGTCTTGAAAATAAATTGGACCTGACGTGCCTGACACGCACTTAATAAATGGACTGCAAAGGGTTAAAACAACGCCGAATCAATATGGGTCAGAATAATGGACAAAAATTCAAAGGGCTTAATAATAGGAGCACGCTATAGACCGCCAAATTCAGACGTCGAGCAAAATAATCTGTTATACAATTACATTAGAAATTCGTGAAACAAAGGAGAAGCCATACTAATGGGGGATTTCAACTTCCCCCATATAAAATGGGAAAACCCGGTGGGGAGCACAACGGACGAAATTGAAATGGTGGAAATGACTGCTTCCTAACGCAATTTGTCAAGGCACAAACTAGAGGGGAGGCATGCCTTGATTTAGTCTTTTCAACTAACGAAGACAGAATAACTAAAGCAGAGGTCAGAGAGCCATTGGCAAACTCAGACTACAACATGGTCTCATTTTAAGTGATTTTTAAAACCCAAAAAGTAATGACTAAAGCTAAGGTTTACAATTTTAGAAAAGCAAACTATGAAGGTATGAAACAGAGACTAACAGAAGTAGATTGGATTAAAATAGAGAAAACATCCAAAGAAAAAGGATGGCTGTTTTTTTTAAAATGTAGTACTAGATGCGCAAAACAATTATATCCCAAAAGTAGACAAATCTGAATCTAAAAAAAATAGCCAAAATGGTTTAATAGATCAATTAAAAAAAATCTTCAGCGAAAAAAGGCACTTTACAGAGCATTTAAAAGGGACCAAAAACAAAGTACACAGAAAGAGTACTTGGAACTGCAAACACAAGTCAAAAAGGAAGTTAGAAAGGCCAAGAGAGAGATAGAAATCAACATTGCTAAGGGGGCTAAAACCAATTCCAAAATGTTTTTCCAATATTATAACAGCAAGAGAACATTCATAGAGGAGGTTAAATGTCTAAGAGACACAAATGGCAAAATCATAGACGAAGAAAAAAATTAGCAAATATAATAAATGATTACTTTCCAAAGGTTTTAACAAAGGAGGATACGGACAACATGCCCCACACGTCGACCTGTTCCTATCCAGTTTTAAATAACTTTAGCATAACAGAGGCAGAAGTGTTAAAGGGACTAGGAGTTCTTAAAATAAACAAATCCTCTGGGCCGGATGAGATCCTCCCAATAGTACTCAAAGAAATGAAAGAAGTTATTTACAAACCGCTAACCAAGATCATGCAACAGTCTCTTGACACAGAGGTTGTACCGACAGACTGGAAAATTGCAAACGTAATACCGATCCACAAAACGGGAGACAAAACCGAACCAGGTAACTACAGCCCAATAAGCCTGACTTCTATTACATGTAAACTTATGGAAACTGTAATAACATACAAAATGGAAAATGACCTATATAGTAACAGTATCCTGGGAGACAGTCAGTATGGTTTTAGGAAAGGGAGATCGTGTCTAACTAACCTGCTTTTTTGAGGATGCAGCATCGACAATGGATAATTACAAAGAATATTATTTATTTTTTAGCAGGGACCCTTATCCAGGGCGACTTACAATTGTTTCAAAATATCACATTATTTTTACATACAATTACCCATTTATACAGTTGGGTTTTTATTGGAGCAATCTAGGTAAAGTACCTTGCTCAAGGGTACAGCAGCAGTGTCCTCCACCTGGGATTGAACCAACAACCCTCCGCTCAAGAGTCCACAGCCCTAACCACTACTCCACACTGCTGACATGGTTTATTTAGATTTCCAGAAAGCTTTTGACAAAGTTCTGCATAAAAGATTAATTCTCAAACTGAACACAGTAGGGATTCAAGGAAATGCATGCACATGGATTAGGGAGTGGTTAACAGGTAGAAAACAGAAAGTACTGATCAGAGGAGAAACCTCAAAATGGAGCGAGGAAACCAGTGGTGTACCACAGTGATCAGTATTAGGTCCTCTGCTATTCCTAATCTACATTAATGACTTAGATTCTGGTATAGTAAGCAAACTTGTTAAATTTGCAGATGACACAAAAATAGGAGGAGTGGCAAACACTGTTGCAGCAGCAAAGGTGGGGACTTTTTCGACCTGAAAAAAGAAACAAGGACCAGTGGTAATAAATGGAGATTAGATAAAGGGGCATTCAGAACAGAAATTAGGAGGCACTTTTTTATACAGAGATTGGGAGGGTCTGGAACAAACTCCCCAGTAATGTTGTTGAAGTTGACACCCTGGGATTCAAGAAGCTGCTTGATGAGATTCTGGGATCAATAAGCTATTAACAACCAAACGAGCAAGATGGGTCGAATGGCCTCCTCTCTTTCGTAAACTTTCTTATGTTCTTCTTAAGATTATTATTATTATTATTATTTATTTCTTAGCAGACGCTCTTATCCAGGGCGACTTACAATTGTTACAAGATATCACATTATTGTTTATATACAATTACCCATTTATACAGTTGGGTTTTTACTAGAGCAATCTAGGTAAAGTACCTTGCTCAAGGATACAGCAGCAGTGTCCCCTACCAGGGATTGAACCCACGACCCTCCGGTCAGGAGTCCAAAGCCCTAACCACTACTCCACACTACTGCAATGCGTGATGCTGCAGCTGTCACTAAATAAACTTGTGTCTAGTTTATATAGATTACATTCCAAAGTACTGTAATCTGTTTGGAATAAATATTTTAGTAACACTCCTGTAGTGTGTTAAACTTACTTTAGGCTTGTTGCGAATGTTGTGGGTTTTTTTCTCCTGATGCTACCAAGGCGTAATTACCCCTTGCATTCAATTGTGTGCACAAGCGTTCACTTAACTACAATGATATTAAAATAATCACGTCGGGGGAAGAGGAATGGAGCGAAAATGTATGTGTGCAGTACAATGATCGATATTTATTCAAACCATTATATTTTGTGTGCCCAATTAATCGATTGCTATTTTGAGGCTTAAATGACAGCCCTAGCAGTTACAGCAGCTGCACCAGAAATTGTGTGCTGTTCTGTCAGGCTCCAGATCTCTCCCAGGAATCTGAATCCTTTCTTTCGGTTTCAATAGGGCCTATTTGGTGCTCTGTGATTAGCTCAAATTCATACGGCCCTGGAAAGTTTTTCACAATAGATTCTAGCTCTTCAAATTCTAATAAATAACTGTAAGTTCCAGTGCTCTGTGAGATTTGCCATCTTTGTTTACAAACCAGTCGGTCCAGCGCTCCAACAGTGACGTCACAGATAAACTTTGTCAATATGGCGGAACACATCAACATTTAAGTGCCGGTTGCCGTAGTTTTAAAAGTATGTTTATTGTGTTATATGATAAGTACAAGGGTGTTTGAGTGGGAAATGTTATCTTTATTGCCTACCTTTACTTGTAAACTACAGTTTCCTTCTCTCGTTTGTAAACCCTCCTAGTTTGTAAATCCCCCTCTCGTTTGTAAACTTTCTTATGTTCTTATGTTCTTATGTAAGCCTGTGTTTTTTCAGCAGAATGTGTCTTTTATAAGAAAAAAAAATGCAAGACCCAATTTTTTGTGACATTTTCAATGGCGATGCAGAATCGCATTGTAACTGCAGTTTAACCATTAGCAGTCCATTTATTCAGCGTGTGTCAGGCGCATCAGGTCCAATTTATTTTCACACGCGCAGTTTATTTTAGACGTGCTGTTTAAAAGTATTTTTTTTCACAGTAAAACAGGTTTAAAAGGCACTGCATATCAACAGGACACTCAGTACTGCATCTCCAGCCCCGCCCCACCCCTTGTTCGCTGTATATTTCACATACATCTTCATAGTAGTGCATACCAATAAATCATCTCCTGATCACTCGTTTTTATCACCAAACTCCTCAATAATGTGATCCAAGTCATTATTTTATTACTATAACATCTAAAAAAAAAAAGCTCTGCAGATGTCTGTGATATTCTTTGCGCACTGGATGCAGAAGCAGCTATCTTGTTTGTTTATGTCCGTGTTATCTATGTGGTGCCGGGACTATCTGTATTCATGATATACGCCCCCGCCTTTTTTTGTATGAGATGCCGATAAGCCCCTTCCTGGGATGATGCTCTGGTCCTTCCCACCGAGGGATTAAAACGTCATCCCGAGGAAGCCATTTCTCTTTTTCCATCGAACCCGTGAGGGCGACCGATGCAACCTTGCGGTTGGTTGTCGTCTTCTCTTTCAGGGAACCAGGATTACGCTAAGTAACCTAATGTTCCCTTTCAATTCGAAGACGACCACCAATGACGTTATGTATGGGATAATGTATACCAGAGCTGTCGCTAGGGAGAAAGAACGGTAGCATATAAGGGATGAATCAGAAGCGCATAACCCAGTGGTTAGCTGTGTGAGCTTACACCCTTGTGGAAGGCAGAGCAGGATCTACCACATTAAGGTGGTAGAACCTGGAGAAAGTATGCGGCGTAGCCCAGCTATCTGCAGTACAAATATCAGGCATCGAGGCCCCTCTGATGAGGGTCCAAGATGTAGCCAACCCTCTAGTTGGCTATGTGCAAGACTGTGTTCACAATCGAATGTGACAGATGCTGCTTTGAGAGGGGCTGTCATAGGGTCTGTGTCCCGTGACAGACCAAGAGCTGGTCAGACTGACGCAGAGGTCTTGTTTTATCCACATAGCATCTCAGTGCCCGCACTGGGCAGAGGAAATTCAATCTCTCATCCTCCATTGAAGCAAACAGGGGTGAATGGGAGGACTCCAGTTCCACTGATTAATGTGGAAGGCTGTGATCACCTTGGGGAGGAAAGCAGGGTTGGTGCGCAGAGACAACCTGCTGCCATCCTCCCAAATATGCATGCAGGAGCTGTGCACAGTCAGCACCTGCAGCTCACTGACCCGTTTAGCGGAGGAAGGCTGTCTTCATAGACAGGTACTTCAACTCTATGCAGTGTATGGGCTCAAACGGGGGCCTTCGTGAGAGCCTCCAGTACAATATTAAGGCTCCATTCGGGGAGAACAGTCCTCCTGTGAGGGCGTAATTGCTGAGCAGAAATCGGGTAGCCAAGAAATGCGCACCTGGAGACACCGAATCTACAGGGGACATGGCATGCAGAGATAGCTGCTAAATACACCTTCAAAGTGGAAGGTGACCTACTAGCATCAAGCAATTCTTACAGAAACTGTAAGATAACTGGCATAGAGCAAGAGATTGGGTCATGGCTTCCAGCCAGACACCAAGTTTGGAAATACCTCCACTTGTAGGTGTACAAAGACCTAGTGGAGTCTGCCCTAGCGTTCTGCAACATACCCACAACCGCATCTGATAGCCCTAGGGCTAACCAGCGGTCCCTTTCAGGGGCTAGACCCATAGCCGGAACCTGCCCGGTTCCAGGTGCCAAAGAGTGCCTCTCGCCTGACTGAGGAGGTCCATGCACAGTGGGATCTCCCAGGGCTGGCCGTGTAACAGCTGGCACAGGGTCAAAAACCAGATTCTCCTGGGCCACCTGGGGGCCACTGGGAGAATCAGTGCCTCCTCTAACCAGACCTTTTCATGAAAGGCCAGGAGCAGCGGTATAGGCGGGAAAGCGTACAAAAAAGCTTTGGGCCATTCGTGTGCCGAGTGGACCGTCTAGGTGGTGGAGGGAGTACCACAGGGGGCAATGCGTCGTCTCTGCCGAGGCAAAGAGACCGACCTGCGCCTTCCTGAACTGTTCCCAAGTGCGCTCCACTACCTGAGGGTGGAGTCACCACTCCGACGGATGCGGACCCTCCCTGGAGATTTTATTAGTACCTCAGACTAATTGCTCACTAAATATCTTGGTAACCCTGAATAGATAATTGCCCCCTCTTTAGAATTCTGTAAAAGATTTTAAAGTCTTGCTCATTTTTTATTTATTTTTTTTAAAGGAGACGATTATCTATTTAGGAATACCAAAATATTTAGTAAGGGGTCTCCGTGAGTAAAAATGGGCAATACAATCCTTTTGCAAGATTACAAGATTGTGTCTCATTCTTATTGGTGAATGACCCATGTGAGTGCATATCGAAACTACTCTCTGCCATGAGCACCGAATACAGTACTGTCTGGTATTCAAGGCTGCATATTAGACTTAGAGAATTTCAGGCTTTTTGGAAGGACAAAACACCCTGCATTATCTATAAAAATTATTTCAAACAGGAGAAAAGGGAAATCTCTGGCCCATTATTCATATAACAGTGTTCAAGAAGATATAACGATCAAAGTTGGAAAAAAAGAAAGAAAGAAGAGATGAGAGAGAAGTATAAAAAAACAAGAAAATATTTTAGAAAAAAAAAAAAAACGTGCGTGGGTATCTACAAATACTTGGCTCTCAAGGCAGTGGGACTCAGTGCTGTTCCCACAGATGCTGACAATGTGTTGCTTTGGCAGTCATAACAAAGAGATCAGTGTGGGATACCACGATGCAGTGCAGCTTGGAACCGATTCCTCAGTATAGAAACCAGATGCAGCTGTGTCCTGTGACCCTGCTTTCAGCCGGCTGGCAGATAGCCAGAGACACAGTCACATAATCCCTCGGCCTTCCTGTCAACCAGAAATTACACAGGCACGCATTATAAGAATGAAGCCTTTTTATTCATTTTTCTTCTTAATGTACATCCTTCTGCTGCCTGTTTTATAAAAAATGTGCACCACATAAGAGACTAAAAAGAAATTAAGAAACGCAAGTGCAAGGTGTCTACAAAAGAAAACAGAAAAACATGGAATTAATGTCAAGTATTCAAATGTGTAATTGAGTAATGTGTAATTATTAGTGTAATGTGTAATTATCAATGTAACAAGGGATGCAGAGAACATAAGCAATTCTCCCTAACTCACAACTAATACTTTCAAGTAAATCTGTGAAACAGAAGCTTTTTCAAAGTAGAAATGAACATCTGGATAATGTTATGTACAGAACAAAATTGGTTCCTATTAAATGTAAGAAAATGAGTTAAACGGAACTAGATCATGCCTGCCATCTTTCATAATGCACAGAGCAGATACGATGTTGTCTGTGTTAAGGTAATGGCTGCTTGAGAAAACTGAAAACTGAGGATGGGCCTATTTGTGTTGGCTGTCGTGACCTACCACTAGTGGTGTACAGGATTCGGATTTGGAAATAGGTTGAATCGGAATAGGGCGGGACACAAAGTAAGAGGACAGGGTCAAGAAAAATAAATTGTGATAAAATGTCAGACAAGTTTTTGCTCAGACATGCGTTATTACACAACATGTCCCCTCTCACTTTCAATACAACCAGTATTTAGCATTATAGGCAGCAGTGTGGAGTAGTGGTTAGGGCTCTGGACTCTTGACCGGAGGGTTGTAGGTTCAATCCCCAGTGGGGGACACTGCTGTTGTACCCTTGAGCAAAGTACATTACCTAGATTGCTCCAGTAAAAACCCAACTGTATAAATGGGTAATTGTATGTAAAATAATGTGATATCTGTATAATGTGATATAATGTATAATGTGATATCTTGTAACAATTGTAAGTCGCCCTGGATAAGGGTGTCTGCTAAGAAATAAATAATAATAATAATAATAATAACCACGATTCTGATTGCCCACACCACTTGAAACGTGGCTCAACTCATTGAAGGTAGTAGGTAGTATTCCTGTACTAGTGTTCCATGTTATTGGTAATAAAAATATTATTTATTGTGTTCCTTAGTGAAGTCATATTTTAATAAAAAGGCAAGAAAAATACTCCCTGCCAAATATGAGGTAAGCACCTTTGGCTTGGAGGGTTCCAGTGTTATAAGTGGCTTTAAGAAGGCAAGCCTCGTCTTTTATATCAGATCCAGTAGTCTGCCATAATTCAATTCGGCAACACTAATATATTTATCCTACTGTCAACTTAGGCTATTAGAACAATGTATCTGTGTTACTTTCCTGTCAGTTCTAGTTTCTTCTGAAAGTTGAGTTAGTCTTTGGCATTGAAGAAATTGTATTGCTCACACTGATGTGCTATATAACCAGTTATGAGTTTTTCCTAATTCTTCAGTAAAGTCGTAAGGGACTATTTTTACTGTGACATGGTGATCTAGAGAGTACCTGCTCGAGGTTGAAACTAATGATACATATTTTGCTGTTGTTGTTTGATTTATCTGTCAGAAGCAATACATAACTGAGGTCTCTGTGGGAATCATCTGTTAAAGGCATGACAGGTGGTGTGCATGACAAGTGAAAAAGTCAGGAGAGCGCAGGTTTGTGTCTTGTTTGTGCCATGTTGTTTGACTGGCTCTGACCCTCCTATAGGTTGTCAGGCTGGCCATTTGTCCTCCTGGGGGCTGGTGCCTTGTGTCATGCTGTGCTCTGCTGATAGTTATGCTAGAGTAGTTTCAGGTTACACAGGAATTACCAAATTCTGTGTCACCGATTTAGCGATCGCCCCACCACAACTTTTGACGTTTTAAAAACAAAACAATGGCCCTAGCAATTGCCTTTGCTGTGATTTTGATGAACAAAAAGCTGTTATTTATTGCCAGAGCACCATTTGTTAATGAAGTATTTAGAAATATGTACATGCATTGAATAGTGCTAGCATATGTGACTTAAGTGTTTTGTTATATTCATAAGCATTAATTACTTTTATACTTCCAGAATTTTTCAATAAAGAGGTTATTTAAGATATGGGAACTGTGATTTGGAACATGGCTTCTAAACTTTATGAAGCCTGTAGCAGGTGTGTAGTGGCAAAATAGAACTGGAGCCTAAAAATCAATAATGGTACATTGTAAATAGGGTGTCCTCATTTTCAGGTGACTTTTTTTTTCCAAATTCGGGTGAATGCTTTTTTAAAAATTGAGTAGAATTATTTAATGAAAAAATTGGGTGAAATAGGGTGGATTTTTGTCAAAAAAGAATAAATATTCGGTAAGAAATCAGGTTTTATTTAGAAAGAAATAAACAAATGCTTAAGCACAAAGTGTTAACAACAAAGTGTTGACAACAAAGTTGTCCCCAACGTATGTATATTTCCACACATTGGGGTATGCAAACTTCTGACGACATCTATCTCTCTCCTCTCTCTCACACACACACTGTATATGGAGGCATTTCTCCGTTCCAATCAAGTTTAATTTTGTAGTGGAGTTGCAAGTATAATTGCATGCAGAACATATGGGAAAACTAAACAATTTTACTCCATGGTGTTTTACAAAAAGAAACTAACGGTACCAGTTGAGATCTCTAGGATACAATCAGTAAGTAGAGCTCCAAGTGGTTATTGGCTGCTGTCAAGTGTCAATCAATACATCCTGTCCAGTTCAGGATGAGTTTTCTTTTTTGAATTGAAACAAGCTAATAATCACATCACAACATAACTTAATTGGATTTCAGTGAAGGATAAAAGTACACAAAACAGACCAGATTTCACAGTGAAGAATGAATTTCACATTTTTCACGGCCGTGAAATAGGCCTTAATTATAACACTGCATATAAACTACAACCCCGTACTTGCCACATCCCCTACATTCTTTGATAAGAAGAGAGACCCTTAGCAACCTTATTTCCTAGATAAGAAGAGACCCCTCTACCTAGCAACACATAGCAACCCTACATTCCAATTATTGTTTATTTCAACCCGGCTCATCGCTGCCACCCGGGAGACGAAGACGGACACACACATCCTCTGAAACGTGTGCTGTCAGCCGTCCGCTACTTTTCACTCTGCAGGCCCGCCATGCAGGCACCTCGGAGCTACAGCGTCGGAGGACCACGCAGCTCTGGGCAACTTACAGGCAGGCCCGCAGGCACCCGGCCAGTCTACAGGGTTCGCTGATGCGCGGTGAGCCGAGGACACCCTGGCCGACCTAAACCCTCTCTTCCACAGCACCCCTTACTTTTAGAATCCTCATTATCTGGGCTTCAGCGGACTACCGTAATCCAAATGTCTTTATCTGTGTGTTTCACATGAATTTGATGTATTCTCCCACATAACATCACTAATATTTTGTCCTGTATACATATATTGAATATAATCTCCTTTTTCCATCGGGTTATGAGTACGGAAGTTCAGCAAGTCTGTAAGCCATTCCTTCATTAATTCCCTTACTCATGCACTATGCCGGTAGCACCATGTGTCATTATCCACTGTGTTAGCAGCTTGTTCTCCTACTTGTTTCAGCATTTTATTCAATTGATTCAGTTACTTTGTTATGCTTGTCGGTTATCAATTGACCTCCTTTAGATATAATGGCTGCATATTGATTTGCTCCTACTTCCCCTTTTACCTGCTGTAACTCAACTGAATTCCATAGTCCCAACCCTATCCCCAATGTTCCTCCTATATCCCCCATAAGGTCCCTTTTTTCCTTTGTCTATGCTTTTGTTTGTATTTTCCCTTGAACGGCTCGCTAAACATGGCCATATTTTCTGCAATTTTTTCGTAATAGTCCTGCATCATCCTGAACCATGTTGACTGGACGTTTTTACATATGGGATTGTTCATCAGTGTAAAGTTCCATAAGTTCATGTGTATAGTAACTGGTTGCATCTACACATTGTTCCACATGTGTCCGGGCACTACTTGCAGGAAGCGTAAGTAACCTTCCATGTTTCACCTGTAATGCCAAGAACGTTAGTAGCTGTTCCTATTTTTCATCTGGTTAATGTGATACCATTTTAATACAAGCCCTTTTCGGGCAGGGACCTTGAGCATGTATACCGCTGTACCTATTCTGTCCATAATGGGAAAAGGTCCCCTCCAATTGCCCACCTAGGAATGTGCTTTTTTCCCCATAGTACTTTACCATGACTACAGCTCCAACATTGTATTCATGGGTCCTTACTTTTGAATCAAAGTACTTTTTAAAATGTTCTTCTTAGTCACACCTATGTTTTGCATGACAAACTAGTTGACTGTCTGAATATGCTGCATGTACTGTTCCAGCCATTTGTCATGGCTGCCTGTACCAATGGTGTTGCTTGTGGACACAGTAAATGTCCTGGCATCCTCATTACACTAAAAATCATGACCTCATATGGAGTTGACTTGATAGCCATCAGGACCTGTGGCAGCATTTCTGCCCACCTACGAGTATGTTCACTACAACATTTTTTCAAAATTCAGTTTCTCATTCCACCACACCTGGATCAGGGTTCTCCCCAGGAATTCTGTACAGCCGGGCAGCAGAACATTATAGCCGGGAGCATTTTTAACGGAAACATAAACTTGCCTTACCTTAAACATATAATACGACAAAGAATTTGAATAATGTGGTGTCTTTCATTGACTATATCTGGTTGCGTTTTTTATGATCTACATTTTCTTTTACATTACTGTTTTTTATTACGGTAAATGACCGTGCTTATTTAGGCACGCTACGATTTGACTGGGGAAAGATAACGTAGGTTTATTGGCATTCACAAAAAAAAGGTAACCTTTTCACTTCCTTTTTAGCTTAATTATTGAGCTTATTGCTTCATTTAAATTGTTTTCTTTATGTTAAGTTTTCAGGGCATTTTGGTAATGCACGTCTATTTTTGTTTTTTGCTGTTCTACATTTTTTGAATGCAACTGTTCATTTTAACCATTTTTTTTTACGCAGCAGTACTCACACACGTTTGGTCACCACCATAATTGTTGCATGAAACCGAAGTGTAATAATCCAGGACCTCTGCACTTAAGCATTTGTATGTCAGCTGATATCCCATCACTCCTTTCTTCTTAAAGGCATACAGCCTCTATACATGAACCCCCAATATCTCTCACAAGCACCTGGGTACATATTTTTACGATATCACAACAAAAGGAATATGTGCTTTTTTTTATGCATATGTATAGCTATTATGTACTATATATCACCTTACAGTACAATAATACGACAAAAAATTGACTGAATGATAATACCCGAAAATAATCATAATTTTTTTTAATAAAGTAGCCGGCACAAATCTAGTATTAAGCAGTGGATTGCGCCGATCGCTGGCTTATTTTGAAAGCCCTGCATTTATTGTCACTATTTTTGCTTTGAAAATAATTGGTTATTTTTTTAGCAGTCATTTTTAACATTTTAGCCTCTCGAAGTGCTTAACACAGAAAACCCGCCCCTTCAACTCTCTGATTGGTTAAATGTTGTGTCAAGACGTAACACAGCTGTCATGTGGTTCCAAGATTTTTTTTTCACCCAGCAACGCGCGACTGATCTCGTCTGCTAGAAGCGCAATCAATCCTTATTGTTAAAGGCACAGTAGCATGTGCAAGACGGGCAGATCGGGTTTTTTCAGCCGGGCAGCGACAGCCACTTTGTCGGGTAGCCCATCTGGCTGAAAAGGCCTGGGAAGAACCCTGTGGATGGTGAGCTATGTGTAATCTGTGTTTTATTCCTAACATTTTGGAAATAACATTCTGAAAATGTCCTGTGAAGTGTGTACCTTGGTCAGTATCGATTTCTATACACAGTCCACACCTAGAAAACACTTCCTTAACCATAATTTTAGCGTCCGGGCTGCAGTGTTATGTTTACAAGGAAATGCCTCAATCTATTTTGTGAAATAACTAGGCATTACTTGTAGCCCCCTGCTGTCTGCGGCAGAGGGCCGATGAAGTCCACTTGAATGTGAGTCCGTGGGCCCTGTGCTGGGGGAGCAGAACATAAAGCTTTGTTAGAAAAGGAAGTTAGTTAGTTTGCAAGCAGGGTTCCACGTCCGACACGCTCCTCAATGTCCTGAATCATAAAAGGCCACCATACGACCTTTTGTAAAGTGGTAACGCCGGAATAATGGCCAGCCATGGGGTGTGTATGGTACAGCTCTTCGATGTGTTCTGGGTTTACACAAGAGGAGTGACCCAGAAGATCGGGAGACTTCCAAAACAGTATGTGCGCTCCCCGGTGATCAGGAAACGCAGCCGTTATAAGGGACAAAGTATGTCTTTGGGGCACCTTGCGGAATTTCCCAAATGGTACCCTGCACTGCCCAGCATCGGCCAGCTCATTGCCCTGTATTTCTGTGTGCTTTTACCTTGGCAATGGCTAGATTCTCATGATGCTGGAAGAGAGCCCACATCTGACCCCACAATGAGCTATGAGTCAGTGCGTCAACTTCTGAGGTGCTAAAACCATTGGCTGCATAAAGGGTCAGGGCCTTGGCAGTGTTGACTACACTTTTGATAATTGTGATGAGTGCCTCTTGATTGAGTGTTTGTTTGTGTCTGTGGGGGTAACTACAGAGAATCTAGTATGGGGGGTACCTTTAACATAATAGCTAGTCATCAATGTACACAGGTGTGGCATTGGGAAGGGATTGGCTCAATAAAGGGTTTGGGGGAAGGAGAGGGGGACAGGTGTGGTGGGTGCCTTCTGTTATAAGAGTAGCCGGGAGTTAAGTGACCTTTTGTGTGGTGATACTCATTGTCCCTTTGCATGAACATTAGGCTCCATGTCAGGCATTGGGAGGACAGTTGAGTGGTGCTTGGGTTAAGTAGCAGTAAGAAAGGGGTATGGGGCATATGCACTATAAGGGGGTTCAGGCCTACCACCCAAATAAAGTGTTGGACAGCCCAGCAGGTGGCAGTTAGATACAGTTCCCAGGCTGTGTATTTTGATTCAGACTCTTGTGTAGTTCTGGATGCAAAGGTGATAGGTCTCATCTTGCCATCTCTTTCAAGTGCACATGCAGTTGCTGCCACCTCCATGTGAAACAGTGCTTAAGGGTCAGGAGTGATGAGGGATGTTGCTTGTGTAGGGCTTCTGATTTTCCATTGCAAATTCAGTTTTTCAAAATGACCAATTCCGTTTTTTTTCCGTTTTTCAATATGACCAATTTTTTTTTAGTGTTTGGAGAATCTTTCTTTTGTAGTATGTTTTGTAATTCATTTTCTGTTAAGTCACAGAATCGCTATTCAGCAGTTTTTTCACATTCAGCCATTTTCTTTTGTTGTGAGGAGTGTAGGGGAGAACGGCGTTCCTTTGAAAAGGGGCAGGACTGACAGTGATGTGAACCAATCACATGACAGAGGGAGACTATTGCCCGGTTGTGTAAGGATGTTAGGGCAATAGTTCAATCTATTTTTGCTCAAGTGATGAGGTTTTAACCAATCACAGGCCAGAATTTCCAACCACTGATTCATATATATAAATAGGGCTCTGGACTCTTGACCGGAGGGTCGTGGGTTCACTCCCAGGTGGGGGACACTGCTGCTGTACCCTTGAGCAAGGTGCTTTACCTAGATTGCTCCAGTAAAAACTCAACTGTATAAATGGGTCTGATCACATGACACCATTGTAATGTATCGAGTGTGTGGGAGGTACTATAGTTGCAACTTTTTTTTTTGTTCAGTGGCGTAAACTCAGCGATCAGAGGGTAAAAATAAACATTATGAGCCATGTGTTTTTTGTATATAGTTCCTGTAATATTTACTGAGACACACACATGAGCTGCGATAACACATAGGCCTGTTTATTTCCGCTGTACTTACTAGATCTTTTATTGCAGTGCCATCTACTGGCACTACCCAGAACTGCAACTACATACAATACCATATAATGTATATCAACCTATATCATTACATCTCCCTTTCTTAACTGATTCACATATAGTATTTCTAAGTGCAGGGGTGGACTACCCTGACACTGATGGCTGTATGGGGATTATTCTGCCCCAGGCTGTACAGTCTAATCAAGTCTCTTTAATGTTTTCCGAACACGCATAGGATATCGTCTTTCAGTTGTTTCTGGAGGTACCTGATGATAACTGTTCTTCACTTCTTTTTTCAACTTGTGTTGCTGTGGTTTCTGGTAGTGCTACCTCACATTCAGGACTTTCAGGTAGGTGCATTTCTGTTGTCTTAATCAACTCTTCCCGGTTTCTTCAATACTGCTGCCCTTCTGCTTCGACAAAGTATGAGCGCGGCTGGGGGCTTTTCCTTATGACCACAGCAGGTCTCCACTTTCTCTCATCTCTCACCCTCACTGTATCTCCTAGCCGGCAGAGGTTTTGAGCCTTTATCATAGTTATGTTTCTGCTTTTTTTGATTGGCTTCTAGTCATTGTTTAACTCCCCTCACAGTTTCTGGTTGGAGGAGCTTCCATGAAATAGGAATCTAGTTTTTGTACTTCTTCCCATGAGTAACTGAACAGGTGAGGGGAGACCATCTCGTGGCGTGTTGTGATAGTCAAGCAGTGCAAGATGTGGATCTTTCTTGTCTGCTTTGGCTTTCTTTAAAAAATGTTTTATTATTTGCACTGCTTTTTCAGTCCTTCCGTTGGACTGAGGATATCTGGGTGAGGCTGTTGTATGCTTAAATCCATACTCCTTACTAACTTGTTGAAAGTCTGCAGAGGCATATTGAGGACCATTGTCAGATATAACCTCATCTGGAATTCCATGTCTATTAAATTGTTGCCTACAACACAGAATTACTGCCTGACTTTTTGTACTTGTTAGCTTGTTAATTTCCATGAAGTGTGAGTAATAATCAACTAAAAGCAAGTACTGCTCTGCCTCAAACGCAAAAATATCTGTGCCTACTTTTTGCCAAGGACTCTCAGGTATTTCATGTCCTATCATTGGCTCCTTGCAGTTTTGTCTCCTGTGCCTGTTGCATGTGGGGCACCTTCCTATCATGTCCGCTATCTTTTTCTACCATACCTGGCCAATACATAATATCTCTAGCCAGTCTCTTTGACTTTTCCACACCTTGGTGGCTTGCATGTATTTTCTGTAGCATATGTGTTCTCATGCTGGCTGGTATCACAATTCTATTGCCTTTGAAAATTACGTCATCTTCAATGGTAAGCTCAGATCTACCGTCCCAGTACAGTCGAACGTCATTTTGTACATCCAACCTTTGTTTGGGCCAGCCGTCTAAAATGAGTGACTTCACTTTTTTCAATGTCTGATCCTTTTCCATTTCTTTCTGTATTTCTTGTAGCCTCACAGTTGCCACTGGAAGACACAACACCATGCACACTTGTGTGTCAACCTCGGCCTCTTCTCTATCTTGTGTGTGCTCCAAGTAATTCCTACTCAGGGCGTCCCCAACATACAGTTCCTTGCCTTTTCTGTACTTAATATGCTATATATTCCTGAAGTTTCAATAGCATCTTTGAGGGCAGAGCAGTGTTTTAGCTAGTGGCTTTTTCATTATCGATTCCAGAGGCTTGTGGTCCGTTTCAACCTCAAACTCTCTTCCAAACAGAAACTGATAAAACTTTTCACATCCAAACACTATTGCAGCTAGCTCTTTTTCAATTTGGGCATATTTGTACTGGTTTTCTGAGAATGCTTTGGAAGCATATGCTATGGGGTGGTCTTCTTGAAATAACACTGCCCCTACACCCTTGCTGGAAGCATCAACACTGGTTTCACCTTTTTTGTGACATCATAATATTTCAAAACTGGCGTTTCAGTCACCAGTTGTTGCAAGTCATTAAAGCTCTTGTCTTGTTCTTCAGTCCAGCACTACTCAATTTTTTTCAAGAAGTTTCCTCAAGGGGGCAGTAACTGTTGACAAATGAGGCAGAAATTTTCCTAAATACGTGACCATTCCTAGATATTGCTGTAATTCTTTGTGCATTTCTCACTGCCTCCACTTTAAGTCTGGTTTGAGACCTTCAGCTGTGAGTGTGTGTCCCATATAATTTACTTCAGTAACTCTGAACTTGCATTTTTGTGGATTGAGTTTAATGTTCTTTTCTTTCACATGCTGTAATACTTCCTGAAGTCTGTGGTCGTGCTGATCTTCATTCTCTCCCCAGACTAGTTTGTAGTCCATAATTACTTCCACGCCTTCTAGGTCCTCCAGCATTTGTGTCATTATTCTCTGGAAAATCTCTGGTGCTGAATTAATGCCAAATGGCATCCTTTTGTAGCGATTTCTTCCAAAGGGGCTATTAAATGTGCACAGTTTTGAGCTTTTTTCATCCAGCTGTACTTGCCAGTAACCACACTGGGCATCAAGGGTGCTGAATACTGTGGCTTTCGCCATTCTTGCTTCAACTTCTTCAATTGTTCTCATTGGATAATGTTCTCTCTCAATTGCTGCGTTCAGATCTTTGGGATCCATGCATATTCGCACTTTCTCACATTCTGATTTCCATATTGTGACCATGCTGTTAACCCATGCATGAGGTTCTTCAACTCTTTCTATTACTCCCAATCGTTCCATTCTGTTTAACTTTTCATCTACTTTCTCTCGAAATGCAACTGGAATTTTCTGTGGGGCATGAACACCAGGTCTTCCTATCCTATGCTGCTTTCCTTCAAGGCATCCCAGTCCATGGAACACATCAGCATGCTTTGCTTGCAATTCTTGACTGTTCAGATGTTTTTTCTCCTCAACTCGTTGTATTAGACCAGGGTAACTACAGACCAATAAGCCTGACTTCTATTATATGTAAACTTATGGAAACTATAATAAGATCCAAAATAGAAAATTACCTGTAAAGTAACAGTATCCTGGGAGACAGTCAGCATGGTTTTAGGAAAGGGAGATCGTGGTCTAACTAACCTGCTTTATTTTTTTGAGGATGCAACATCAACAATGGATAATACCAAAGCATATGATATGGTTTATTTAGATTTCCAGAAAGCTTTTGACAAAGTCCTGCATAAAAGATTAATCCTCAAACTGAAGGGATTAGAAGGGATTCAAGGAAATGTATGCACATGGATTAGGCAGTGGTTAACATGTAGAAAACAGAAAGTACTGATTAGAGGAGAAACCTCAAAATGGAGTGAGGTAACCAGTGGAGTACCACAGGGATCAGTATTAGGTCCTCTGCTATTCCTAATCTACATTAATGATTTAGGTTCTGGTATATTAAGCAAACTTGTTAAATTTGCAGATGACACAAAAATAGCAGGAGTGGCAAACACTGTTGCAGCAGCAAAGGTCATTCAAAATAATCTAGATAGCATTCAGAACTGGGCAGACACATGGCAAATGACATTTAATAGAGAAAAGTGTAAAGTACTGCACGCAGGCAATAAAAATGTGCACTATAAATATCATATTTGAGATACTGAAATTGAAGAAGGAATCTATGAAAAAGACCTAGGAGTTTATGTTGACTCAGAAATGTCTTCATCTAAGGGGCTCCCGAGTGGCGCATCCAGTAAAAGCACTCGCTAGAGTGCAGGATGCTCTCTATAGCCTGGACGTCGCGAGTTCGAGTCCAGGCTATTCCACAGCCGACCGTGGATGGGAGCTCCAGGGGGCGACGCTCAATTGGCCGAGCGTTGTCCGGGGGGGAGGAGGGTTAGGTCGGCCAGGGTGTCCTCGGCTCACCGCGCACCAGCGACCCCTGTAGTCTGGCCGGGCGCCTGCGGGCTTGCCTGTAAGCTGCCCAGAGCCCGACGCTGTAGCTCTGAGGCGGCTGCACGGTGAGTTCGCAGTGTGTAAACAAGCGGGCGGCTGACGGCACACGCTTCGGATGACAGCGTGTGTTCATCTTCGCCCCTCCCGAGTCAGCGCAGGGGTGGTAGCGGTGAGCTGAGCATAATAAAATAATTGGGCATTTCAAATTGGGGAGAAAATAATAAAAACTAATTGGCAACGACTAAATTTATATAAAAAATTCAAAAAATAAATGTCTTCATCTAGACAATGTGGGGAAGCTATACAAAAGGCCAACAAGATGCTTGGATATATTGTGAAAAGTGTTGAATTTAAATCAAGGGAAGTAATGTTAAAACTTTACAATGCATTATTAAAACCTCATCTAGAATACTGTGTTCAGTTCTGGTCACCTTGTTACAAAAAGGATATTGCTGCTCTAGAAAGAGTGCAAAGAAAAGCTACCAGAATTATCCCGGGTTTCAAAGGCATGCCATATGCAGACAGGCTAAAATAATTGAATCTATTCAGTCTTGAACAAAGAAGACTACGCGGTGATCTGATTCAAGCATTCAAAATTCTAAAAGGTATTGACAATGTCGACCCAAGTGACTTTTTCGACCTGAAAAAGAAACAAGGACCAGGGGTCACAAATGGAGATTAGATAAAGGGGCATTCAAAACAGAAAATAGGAGGCACTTTTTTACACCGAGAATTGTGAGGGTCTGGAACCAACTCCCCAGTAATGTTGTTGAAGCTGACACCCTGGGATCCTTCAAGAAGCTGCTTGATGAGATTCTGGGATCAATAAGCTACTAACAACCAATCGAGCAAGATGGGCCGAATGGCCGCCTCTCGTTTGTAAACTTTCTTATGTTCTTCTTATGTTCTTAAAATGTATTTGTGTTTTTTATTGAATTATCCTCTCACAACACACATTGCATTCGTATAAGGTATAATTTTATTATTGCATTTTTTATTCATAATTTTTTTTTACTGGGCAGTGGAGGTTTTATTTTGGTCAGTAAAATGGCAAGGAGGCAGCTCAGTGCAGAGGCTGTTGCTGACCTTCTGCTGGAGTCTGACTCAGAGGGTGATTTTGTGCCTGATGACTCTGGTAGTGAGTATGTGCCAAGTGACTCTTCCTCCAGTGAGGTATCCAGCAGTGGTGAGGAAGAGGAGCCGATGGACATTGAGCCTGAGCCCCTACCAGAACAGGGTACAGTAGGTGGGCCTGAACCAAGGGGTGGTAGATTTCAGCCACTCTACTGCTAGACTCCCCCTAACAACATCCAGCCTCAAAATCCTCCTCTTTCTGGCACACCAGATACCAGAGTGAACACAACTGGATTTACCCCAATTCACTTTTTCCAGTTGTTCATCACTAATGACCTTTTTGAGTATTTGGTTGCCCAAATCAATTTGTATGTCCAACAATACATGGCACGACATACAGACAACCTGGGGCCACATTCTAGGGTGTGCAAGTGGGTCCCCACCAATGTAATAGAAATGAAACATTTCTGGGGTTTATCCCTTCTGATGGGACTGGGGGCTATCCCCAATGTGACAGGCTTTTCAAATTACAGCCTCTTCTCATCTATAGAATAAATTTGAACAAACGTATACACCTGTCCAAAATATATCTGCGGATGAGTCCCTCCTTCTGTTTAAGGGGAGGCTAATTTTTAAACAGTATATTCCCATGAAAAGTGCCCATTATGGGATTAAACTATACAAACTCTGTGAGAGCTCCACTGGGTACACTCATCGGTTCAGAGTGTACACAGGGAAGGACTCTCAGACTGAGCCACCTGGCTGCCCCCCATGGTTCCAGACCACTGAGAGAATTATGTGGGATATGGTTTTTCCCCTCCTAAACCTGGGCTACCATTTGTACATAGATAATTTCTGCACAGGAATCCCTCTGTTTAGGGCCTTGTACACATCCCAAACAATGGCTTGTGGCACAATAAGACCAAACAGAAAGGGATTTCCTCGTCAGTTGGTAGCCAAGAAACAGAGGTGTGGCGAAACCAGCGCTCTGAACTGTGAGGAACTGCTGGCAATGAAATATACAGATAAAAAAAAAGATGTGTACCTCCTCACCACCATCCACGATGAGGCAACAACAGCAGTACCTGTGCGAGGAACGGGCACGCACACAAATAAGTCGAAGTGTGTCATGGACTACAATAACAACATGGGAGGCGTGGATAAGTGGGACCAGATGCTGGAGCCGTACAGTGCTGCTAGGTACAAAAAACTTGGCATGTACATGGTCCAGATTTATTTGTACAACAGCCATATAGTGTACAGTACGGCTCCAGAGAATCGACTCTCTTTTCTGGACCTCTGTGATCTCAAGCCTCCTGTTGATGCACAACAAATGCCAGGGACTGAAAGACTGGAAACAGTAGCAAGACTTAGTGAATGACATTTTATGTGGTTACTGCCACAGTCTGAGAAAAAAGCCAAGCCACAAAAAAGGTGTGTTTCCACAAGGGCATGCCGAGGGATACACCGTACTACTGTCACTGCTGCCCCTCTCAGCCAGGCCTCTGTTTGGAGGAGTGTTTTGAAAAATACCACACAGTACATGAGTACTGGAAAGACTAAATAAACCCCAGACACTTGTTTTTATGTCATGCAGCAGAAGGATTATGCCACTTGAAATTAGGGTGGGTACTATGAACTGTGTTTTTCAAAGGGGAAATGACAAAGTGGCCTAGTCTCAGTCTAGGGCCTGTAAATGCCTGAAAAACTAAATAAAGGTGCACATATTTGGTTTTTTGTAATTCGGAACACTCAAGGTAATTCAAAACCGCTGTCCTTTTAACAGTGGAACAAAAGCTGCCAGATTCACATGTCCAAATATACGGAAAAACAAGCGGCTTTTGCTACAGTGGCATTACCTCAAATTGCAGAAGGATTATGGGTAACACACCATTGACATGCAAGGTCATGTTACCCATTTCTAAAAACCTTATTTTGTGCAATTTCAAAAAATGTATACGTACTGTATGTATACTTATCTTATTCTTTTGTGGTGTACTGGCCACCTGAAATTAGGGTGGGTAATATGGACGATGGGCTGCGTTTTTCTAAGGGGAAAGGTCAAAGTGGCCTAGTCTCAGTCTAGGGCCTGTAAACGCCTGAAAAACTAAATAAAGGTGCACATATTTGATATTTTTGAATTTGGGATACTCAGGGCAATTCAAAACCACCGTCCTTTTAACAGTGGAGCAAAAGTCAGATTCACAGGTCCAAATATAAGGAAAATCAAGCGACTTTTGCTATATAGTGGCATTACCTCAAATTGCAGAAGGATTATGGGTAACAAACCACTGACATGCAAGGTCTAAAATCATTTTATGTGCAGTTTTAAGCAGTTTTAAAAAATGTATACTTATGCCAGGGTAGCTCATTCTTTAGCGGCATACTGGGCACATGAAATTGGGGTGGGTGCTATGGACCTTGGGCTGCATATTTTGAAGTGGAAAAGTCAAAGTTGCCGGTGTCTGTCTAGAGCAAGTAAACCCCCCAAAACCAATGAAAAGATGTACACATACACAAAGGCACATCCAGCAGCTTAAAAGTTTCTACATTCTTACACCAAACTTTAGCATTTTAGGGATTAAATATGATGCAGATATATTACATTTTATGAAAAAGTAGCATTTTGTTTACAATAATAGCTGTATTTTGTGGTCACATGACCAAGTAAACCACAAAAACTTGGCACCAATAGAAACTTGGCAAAAAAAACAAACAAAACAATATATAGTTTGCCTGGGGTATCTAAAAAGGAACATATAGTAATTTTGATGTAAAACAGGCAAGTCCCAAAAGCACAAAATGCCTGTAGCACAGGGCGTCACCAGGGCCTCAGCAGAGAAGGGGGTAATTAAATTTGAGGATGTCTTAAATTCGAAGGGATACGGTATATATCAATTTTATAACACAAACATGAGTTGCAGGATAGTGCAGAATTTTAAGAATAACTATAACTAACTGTTATTTGCAGAGAGAATAAGTCTCTACTAACCTAAGCCTAGTACAGATTTTTATAAGCCCTTTTTACAAACATCTCTTCAGACAGGTCCAACCAATTTCAGACATAATAATAATATACAAATATAATGATAAAAGACCAATTGAAGCATTTTCTTAATGTATCCAAAGCAAAATGGATAAATACCTCAGGTCATATTGGCCTGAGGCATTATTTATTGCTTAGCAGATACCCTTATCCAGGGTGACTTACAATTGTTACAAGATATCACATTATTTTTACATACAATTACCCATTTATACAGTTGGGTTTTTACTGGAGCAATCTAGGTGAAGTATCTTGCTCAAGGGTACAGCAGTAGGTATTCCAGTAGGTGTGATGATGTAGTTTTGCAGATCATTGTACATTTATGCCACACATTTATCCTTTCAAAGTGACCTGTCAGATAAAGTTTCAGTAAAGTGACTGTTGCATTTACGGTAATAAAGAAACATATGCTACAGATCCATACAATTTAAGCATTAAATACTACAAACGTAACTCAAGCTTTGGTACAATATATTTGTATAGATTAATGTGCATGTAATTGTACTGAACAGAATACAACACTTGGAAAATAAGTTCAAGATTTTCTTGTAAATTAAATCTAAAACAATCTAATTTACAAACGGCTGGTTTCACAGACCCAGATTAGCACTGTTCTTGGACTACCTAATGGTCTGTGAAATGAGCCAGTAATGTTTAAAAAAGGTAATCTTGTGTGATGCAAAAAAATCTTTGTGTGCTTGCAAAATGTAACTTTCCCAGACTAAAAGAAGACAACTGTCTATAACAGTTTTCTGAACATCAAAATATATTTTTTACATCAAAATGTATGTATCTTATTTATACAATATATGTAATAAATCATATTATATAATAACTTCTTTGTGGTGCTAATAAACTTGTGCAAAGTGTTTTAAATATACAAAATCTAGAAATATCAAACGATTTTTCTCATTACTAATAAACCAAGCGTATGATGCCAAAGATGATCAAAGCATAGCATTCATTTGTATATTTCTAAGTGAAACCCAGAACATGCTCAACAAGTATGGGGAGATGATTATATTTTGTACTTTTTAATTATTGTAGTACAACTATAAGTGTGCAACTAGACATATTTTCTGACCTTGGATAATCCTTTTAAAAAATTCCATGTGTTGAATATGTATAAACTCATTATAACACTGCTCTTGAGAACCAACCATTCTTCATGAAGGGCTCCATAATGAGGATGGTTTTATTGGTATTTGATGAAGCTACAGTCCAATTAACAATATTCCAATTAAAATTAATGTGTTTATACACATTACATTATATAGATATGTACAATAGGCTTTTTTTAGTCTATCCTATATGTAATGCAGTACAAAACAAACCATGCTGATGTGTTGTAGGATGTGTATAATAAAATATTTTCTTTTGATCTTAGTCTACTTACAATTAGCCCAAAACAAATAGTGTCGCATTAACATGTTATGGCTATACAGGACCTTAAATATCTGCCATTTCAAATCAGTATTTTTATGAAACACAATGTTTGAGTCATTTTTGCCAGCACAAAATCCTTGTCAGACCTTCGTGAATAGCTCTTGAATCTATGGCAGCTCATTACTGTGTTTAGCATGCTGCTTTGCATATGTAAGCATCATTAATTCAATGCAAATGAGGCAGCAGCGCTGTTTCACCTCTTTCATTTTGCATCCCCTAAATCCTTATTTTCCGCACGGGGACAGACCTGCGCACGATAATCATGTTTTGCGTACGGTAAATGCTTCTTAAATGAGGTCCTAGTGTTCTGTGTTTTTTTAAAAAAAAAATTAACATAAATTATATATAAGTACATCCTGGTTCAAATGAATTCTGATGTTAAACCAATTTCCATTTGTGGCACAGAGAGGATCATATACCTGTACAATCATATACCTGAGTCAGTAACCATACAGCAGAGTTATGAAATTATATATATATATTTTTTTTTTTAACTACGTTTTCTATGTAAGATCGTCTTTTTCAAGCGAAGTGTACGGAATACAGTGAGTATATGTTATAGCATTGTAAAATGTCTTATGCAATTACTTAGAAGATCGATCTGAAACCTAGCATATACAATTAATTCAGGAAACAATACTCACATTGCACAATTCAGTAATATGATTGTTCCTCATTTTATTTGTATGTGCTTTGTTTTGCTGATTCAGTCTTTATTAAACGAAAAATATCAAGATGTAATATTATTGACTGTTTACACACAACATGTATATACAGATAAAAAGTACACCCACACGCATGTACAAATACGCATAAACACATTCTGTGATTATCTATCTATGTTTAAATAGGTACTGTACTAAAGATGATTAAAGACAAAGGTTCTTTATTTTAGAAGACTATCTAAATTGCCTTTTTAAGAAGTTCAAGTCAAATGGAAATTTATGTTCAAACTTATGTACAGTATGAATCTCTTCCTCCTCCTCCTCCTCGTCCTCCTCTTTTGTTGATGTCACACTTTCCATATCTTCCTAAAACACGGCCATATTTTCTTTGTATTAGGTAAGAGCAATAGTGAGGGGGAGGTATGGTATTTTCGCACTAGAGTCCTATAAAATATTTTTTTTACCTGGAAAAGGGAATTGACGCTTGGGTATAGACGCGCTGGTGTGGCACTGTCTAACGTGAGTCCAAAAAAAAAGAAAAGCAACACATTGGTGTGTCCAGGCCATTACACACAGTAGACCTCCAGTGCTTAGATTTGTTACCCTCCCATTCCTGGATTTTTAGTCGCTACTTTGCTTTTCAACATGTCTACATTTATTAATTATCACATTTTTGGAAACGTGTGTAATTGCACATGTGGTTATATTATAATAACACTGTAAATAGAGTGGGTGAATGTGTAAAGGTTGTTCGCATCATGGGGTTTGGTGACAAAATATCAACGCTGTTGTTTCGTTTTTAACTTAGTCCTGTTTCGGTTGCAAAAGTTGCAAAGTTATACTAAACAGCAATATGGAGGTTCATTATAAACCAGCTTGCTTTATTAGCATATATTGCATGAGGTTAAATTGAGGTACTCAGGTTTTCCAAAATAAGCCGAAGACTAGCGCAATCCACCATCTAAAATGATATTTACGGCAGCTACTTTTATTAAAAAGTATTACGATAATTTTCGGGTATTATCATTCAGTAAATGTTTTTGTCCTATTATGGCATTGTAATATATAATACATAAAAGCTATGCATAGTATATAATAACAATACATATGCAAAAAATAAATAAAAGCGTATTCCTTTTATTATTATATCGTAAAATATTTACCCATAGGTGGTTGTCATTTTGAGTTTATGTATAGAGGCTGTACGCCTTTAAGAAAAAAGCCATGATGGGATATCAGCTGATCCCTTATCAGCTGAAGATATACAAACGCTTGCAAGTGTAGAGGTGCTGTATATTAAATTAACACCTGCACAGTAACCTAGGGCTGCCGACTTTTACGAATCTGTTTGAGTGAGACTTTTGAAAAAGTATGATTTTAGCGCACAGTGAAGTGCTGCAAACCCTGGAGGTGCAAAGCTAATGTAGGGGGGGTCTAAAGTTATTCATACATACCTTGGCTTCAAGCTGTGTCATGTTATCCACCTGTGGAGCTGTGGTCACTGTAAATTTGGTGATTTGCTGTGATTGCTCCACTGCTTTGACCTTTCTCTGGTGTGACTTGCTCTCAATGTGGCGCACCGCATCTGCATGGCCCATATGGTTACTCTAAGTATTCTCAGTTCTGCAAATCTCGCACCAAAAATGGTGTTGCGTGAGTCCCTTCCCTTTCCCTACACACTATCCTGGCTGCTTTTTCAACAGGAGGATCAGGTTCTGATGACAGGGGTGTGTCAAGCCTTCCTCGGCCAAAGAAGGCTGTCAGTTTTTGGCTCTCTGGTACTTTTCGCTTTGATCCTGGTGCACACACTTTGGGTTGTTGCTGTCTGCTACATTTGTATCCCTTTTTTCAAAAACCCCACTGGGAAACCTCCTTCCCGCACACTCCCCCCTCAGGGCTACGCGTCTCATTGAGATGGGTGCCCCCTATCAACCCTGGGTACTTGATGAACACATGACCAGTTTTGTATTCAAGCACAACTTAGCTTCTAAATTTGCATTGCGTTGACGCACGTTTTCAAATGCCATGGAGTACGTTTTTTGGTGGTGAGACCTTGAATGCATTTCTGTGGGAGCATCACACATTCTAGTTCCCAGCCTCTAAAACCCTACCAGTTTGATCAGATGGATCAAATTCTGGGGACATCTGATGCAGAAAAGGATTCCCGGTGTCATGCATGCAAAAAAGTATTCCCCGATATTCTCTCCATTTGTATTATACTTTAGATTTTTTAATTGACTAAAAAAGAATTATAAAAAAGAGCTGTGTAACTCATGAGAACCTGTCTGGAGGTGGTGAACATTTTGATCGCCGTTGACCTTTTCTTTTTACTAGACTAACATGTTTATGTTAACGTAAGGGGACAAGCAACCCCTATTGGTTCAACTGGAATGACCCTCCAACGAGCTTTGTAATTATGATGCTATTAAGTTTGTTTCTTTTTGAGCTGCTGTATAGACAGGATTCCTCATTGGATTTCCATTTTGAGCTAACTTCAGCTCCATTTAATTATATAGTGCTTAACCATGCTTGTTGACATCTATCTGCTATGGAATATAGAGGTCTTTTGTGGGAATTTGGAACCAGGTATAACAGCATAAAAAAAACATACTGAGATTGATGTTTTTAATTATAAGACAAGTGGAATCTCTTTGCCAATCACATCCTGTTATCTTTCAATCACATGACACCAGGGTTGAAATTCTCAACAAACAAGTGCAGGTACTCATATGCACAGCCAGGTGTAAACATTTAAAAAATTGAGACAATTTGAGTGCCAATGAATAAATACTTTTAAAATGTATATGTATCGGTACATGATACATTTATGAATACAAAATAAGCCTTAAAAATAACTGATCAATTATAACCAATTCACCATAAACAAGGAAGCTGAAAATACTGAAAGCATGTATCCTCTGTATCTGTTGTAACACTCAGTCATGTACTGTAATATAACACTTAAATTAAACCTTAAATGACAATCATTAAGAAAAATTACACTATGCGGTAACTGTCTTAAGAGAGGGAGTTTTGTTTCAAGATATCCTAAAAAAAGGATGATGTTATAAAAAATGGTATAAAAAAAACTGTGTTATGAAAAAATGATACAAATATGATGTAAAATAGGGTCTAAAATACCCCTCAAATTTTTTATGTAACAGGTACTACTACGACTAATTATGTACTTGACTTAGCCATTTTAATCTCCATAGTATTCTCAGCAATCATCCCCATACTTTGCAGACCCTGGGTACTCACCTACAGCAGGAACTGGCCATGCTACAATAATAGCCTTGGATTAGAACATATATGTCTGTTTCTTTTATGTATTTTTTACTTATTACTTTACCTAAAATAATATATTTGTTGTGTTTCTGCATAGATTAATTACCAAGAAACAATATAAAAGTAGACTTAAAAAAAAAATGTATCCGTGGTATTATGGTTTCTGCACAATAAACAAAGTGGCAAAAGACATGTTTTCATAAAGTAACATCATTACTGTGGCTTACTTATGCCTTTTTTTTTAGATGTACATGCAAGTGAAAACTCATGTTTAACTTAAATAAACTCTTCAGAATGTTTTAGAAAAGGCATTGTACAAAGAAAAAACACCTCACCGTTTTGGTTTTCATTTATTACAGTCCTCATAACAGAAAATATTAGGATCACAACAAAACAAAACGTTGATCACTATACTTAACATGTACCTTGCAAGTTGGGCCCGTGTTTGAAAAGCGTGAAGCACACCTACATCTGTATGTCGATTCTGACTCGCTTACCAAATCTGAAGCAGCACTTTGTTGATCCTGTTTTTTTAATGTTAATCCCTACTGTCCCACACATCACTTGCCATTTTAGAAACTTTCATGCAAATTCTGGCAATGTGGTAAATCGGTGCAAAGCAAAACACATTCTGATAATTATTTCTAATATTTATCAACTATCTAATTTATGGAGAACACTGATGTGGCTTTTTGTCTTCAAATTCATGTGCAGCAAAGTTTGTTTAAAATATTTCAGATAGTTTCTCCGCCGCACTAAAGAAAATAATTATTACTTCATAATAATCTAAATGACTCCATACTGCTGTTTTCACATTGCACTGCTAATCAACGAATGAGCACTAACACAAAGTGTGATGGGCGGAGATTTGTGACTCATGCCAAAATTAAATCTGATCAGAATGAAAGCTCGGCCAATCAACATGCAGTGATTATACTGACGTTAATGGTGGCCAATAGCAGCTAACAGAAACAGAAGCAGTATGAGGAAACAGAATGCAAGCAGCAAGAAATGTGCATTTGAGAAACATTGCACTAGTGAACTGTGTGAGTGGATGGAATGCATTCGAGTTGGATGAAAAGCAGATTAAATAAGTCCCGGTACCCAGTACCGGCAGCAAAATAAGTCCCGAGACTGAGTACCGGTGAGTACCGGCAGAATTTCACCCCTGCACGACTGTGATAAAAAGAGAAAGAATTGATGCTGTAAATCTTCCTCCCGTTCGGAGAGGGCGCCGGGTAAGGTTGGTAGTACACTTCCCCATAGTCAGGTCGACTCGACGGTGGGCAGAAACCAGGTGTCAGCCATCTTGGGGAAAGTGCATAACTGCACTCTAAACAACTCCATTGCGATCAGATACAGGTTTGTTGTTTTTGTTTTTGCAGTAGCAGAGGAGTACAGAGGAGAGTGGAGCTGCAGCCACTGAGCCAGCATTTCACCACTCACCGTTCCACTGCACAGCACAGCACAGCACAGCACAGCACAGCGAACTACCTGCCATCCACAGACACCCGCACCAGAGCACAGTTTTGTGCACGGAGGAATTGTGGCTAACAGAGTGTCTTATTTGTTTAAATTGTTTTGTTTGAGACAGATACCCGCTATGTTTCTGCCTTATTTTTGAAAGCTCTTATTATTTTTCTGTATATTTATTAAACACGGATGTTTTGGGAGTTTACTACGTTTGGACCCTTCCTTTGTCACCACACCCCACACTCACCTGACGACAACGACACAGTGCAGTTTAGATTAAAAAATATATACATGACAAGGGGTCCATAGCAAGCCAAATGGTTGATATTGCTGAAGTCCGAGTGGAAGTAACAAATACGATATTACTTGTGTCACAGGGTGACCTACTAAAGAAATCCCCATAGAGTCCTTAAATAACACTAAGTACAGTTGTTATGCACATTTGTAGTATGTTTATTTGATTTCTTTTTGCACATTTTTTGATTATGTATTCTAAGGCAAGTTTTTATAAGTATATAAGGCAAGGTTGCCTTGGAGTTGTAGTTTTTAATCCAGCCAGGTACAATTTTCAGGAAGCAGCATTTTGATTGAGTCGGGTGCTATATGTGTGCCTGCTATAGGCTGAATTAGTGGAGGGGAGGGTTCCCTACACTACATAAACCTGCAGCAGACAGAGGTAACAGAGAGGCAGCAGAAACCAGAAAACTGGAAACTGCAGGAGGTGGGAACAGAGGGCAGAAAGAGAGGAGCGACCACGGGTAGTTAGTAACCCCAGAGAGTCATTACCAGGAACAAAGGAAGGGAACACAAAGTTTCGACTGGCAAGCCTGGCATTAAATGCAGCATTAAGGGAAGTAAACAACTGGGTTATTTTATTGTTTAAAGTGTAAAGCGTATGGTACGCCACTTAAAGGGTACATAAGGACCTTTTTATTTTATTGTGTTACATGTTACATCATCCTCCTGCTCATCGATGGAGTTACAAGTGAGCAGGAGGATGATTGGAAATGTACTTCTGAGAGGTCCATGCAGGTACATGGGAAGCCATCTTGAGGCAGGGAATGCAATATAAAAGTTTAAAAAAGTGGTCAAAATGTAAAACAAAAAAAATTAAAATAATACACACACCTTACGTAAACAGTTGTATCACCACATGGGAACATGCTGCAATATCCCTGTGATTGGTTTTATCTGAAAAAGTGTCTTTGTAGTTTTATGGGTTTTAGTATTGTTTTAATAAAGAGCTCTTTAAACATTGTGTTTTAATAGAATTTTACCCAAGCTTTCTGGCTGGTAGGAATAATAATGGAGATAGAGAGGGAACTCAGACAATTGTTTTAATTGTTATTCTGTTTTAATTGTGGTCTTAGTCTTGAGACAAAGTTTTATGGAGAAAGGGTGACGATTGCCCTCCTGTGAACCAGTCAGGACGGCCCTGCAAGAAGCAGACTGTGGCCCCCTTGTCTGTTCCATCTTCCCTCTTTGACTTTTTGTTTCTTTGATACTTTGCACCCTAGTACATCAGTGGGTGTTTGTTCTTTTTGTTACTTTCCGTCCTAGCCATTGGTGGGCGTTAACCCTTCGGGGTAGTGTCTAATAATTTTATTTACTGTTTGTTAACATATTAATAGAATATCCCTGTCCCTGGGTAGGTTGGTCTCTGGTCTAGCTCCTACTGGTCACATATAAATCAAACCTTTTTCTGTTAAAGTTGTAATAAAAGTAGATATTGGCAAAGTGGTATGCAGTGCCCAGGTGTAGAGGTGATGCACTATTCAAGAGAATGACAAACAAAAAAGTTACTGGTCAAATGATGGTTTTAACTGTAATCCAAAGACACTTGTCAACAGTAAATAATACCACCGTATAACAATTTTTTTTTTTTTTTGGTTCCTGGGTAGTAAGTGTTATTTCCTAATTGCTTATGCCTCAAAAGTATAGAAAATGGCTATTATTCCCCACAAACTTTGCTTTTGTGACCAGGACAGTGATATTTTGAAATTTACCTATTTTCCAGAACATTCCAGATAGATTCAGTGCTGAGTAAACTTGGAGTAACTTTTAGAACTTTCTAGAACTTTCCAGTAATATAAATAGTAGTATAAATAGAGGGGCCTTAAGCCCACCAGTTCAGTTTAGTTCCAGCTGCCTAAGTGAATACATATCTGCATTTTTATGAGATGGCATGAAGAGGCTGCAAGCATCCAGCAGACGCATTTTGCTATGTCTGCGGCCAATTTATCAAGACAAGAGCGAAAAAGTACTCAGTGGAAGCATCTGCTAAGATGTGTGAGGCCTACAAGGCATATTTCGGCATGCCTGTCGGGGATCAAGACAAACCCTGGGCACCTCATTTCACCTGCGGGCACTGCAAAATAACTCTGGAATGTAAGATGGACAATTGTTGCTCGGAATTTTATGTTATAAAATGTGTTAAAATTTTCAAAATTGTAAAAGTTTTTAATTTTAAAATGTTTTACAGTTTTCAATGTTATTGAAAAACTATATAATATATGAAAAATGTTGTGAGAATCTCTTACACATTAGTCATGGGTGAAATAAATGTATTTTTGTAGGATGGTACAGAGGGGGAAAGAGAGCCATGAAGTTCGCTATCCCAAGAACCACTCCAGCAACTGCTACTTCTGCATGGTGGACCCTTCCAAACATCGGACTAGCAAGAATACACCTGCTATTACATATTCGGACCTTCCTTCATCCATCGCCCCGGTGCCACACTGCCATGAGTTCCCCGTACCCACTCCTCCGGAGAGAGAGCAGTCGTCTTTAGAAGAGAGCAGCAAGTCAGAGAGCGAGGAAGACGTTGTAGATCCAGATGACAATTTCAGAGGTGGAGCTGAGGAGAGAAACCCATACTACCCCAACTAAAAATACCTCAACGACTTGATTAGAGATCTTGGTCTCACCAAGTCCAATGCCGAGCTTTTGACGTCTAGGCTCAAGCAGTGGAACTTGTTGGATGAAAGTGTGCAAGTCGCAGATCAGAGGAAGTGTCATCAACCTTTTTCCAGCTTCTTCACCTGTCAAGATGGGCTCTGCTTCTGCCACAATGTGACCAGTCTGTTCGAGGCAATCGGAATCGCCTGTAACCAGAATGAGTGGCGCCTCTTCATTGACAGCTCATCCAGGAGCCTCAAAGCCGTGCTGCTCCATAATGGTAACAAGTACCCGTCTCTTCCCCTGGCTCACTCAGTGCACCTCAAAGAGGATTACAACAGCATCAAGACCTTGCTGGACGCCTTGAAGTATGATGAGTATGGCTGGGAGGTCATAGGAGACTTCAAAATGGTGGCATTCCTGATGGGTCTCCAAGGCGGTTTTACCAAGTTTCCCTGCTATCTTTGCCTTTGGGACAGCAGGGACACCAAGGCGCACTACCACAGGCGGGACTGGCCACAGCGGACCGAGTTCTCTGTGGGGAGGAACAACGTCAAGTGGGAGCCACTAGTGGACCCCCGGAAGGTGCTGATGCCACCACTGCACATCAAATTGGGCCTTATGAAACAATTTGTCAGAGCTCTAGATAAGGAGTTGGCAGCCTTCAAGTACCTTCAAGACTTCTTCCCTAAGCTGTCTGAGGCAATGGTCAAAGCCGGTGTCTTCGTCGGACCACAGATAAAGAAGATCCTGGAGTGCAATGAATTCCCCAAGAAGCTCACTAGTAAGGAGAAAGCGGCTTGGAACAGCTTTGTCGCAGTGGTTCGGGGCTTCCTGGGCAATCACAAGGCAGAAACCTATGTGGAGCTGGTTGAGACTCTGGTGAAGAACTACGGCACAATGGGCTGTAGGATGTCCCTCAAAGTCCATATCCTTGATGCTCATCTTGATAAATTCAAGGAGAACATGGGAGCGTACTCGGAGGAGGAAGGCGAGCGCTTCCACCAGGATATACTGGACTTTGAACGCCGCTACCAAGGACAGTATAACGAGAATATGATGGGAGACTACATTTGGGGGCTGATTTGTGAAAGTGATTTACAGTATAATCGTAAATCTTGAAAAACTACTCACTTCTAAATCTTTTGTAGTCATATTTGTATTACTTTAGTATAAATACATGTTAATTTGGATTCATATGTTGTTTTTTTCTGACTTTATGTGAACGAAAAGACACAAATTCGCCCGTTTTCTCATTGGAAATAGGTAAATTTCAAAATATCACTGTCCTGGTCACAAAAGCAAAGTTTGTGGGGAATAATAGCCATTTTCTATACTTTTGAGGCATAAGCAATTAGGAAATAACACTTACTACCCAGGAACAAAAATTGTGTTACATAGTGTAATGAGAACTGGCAATACACAACGATGTGTATTGCTCAGTTAAGGGTTCAGTCCTGAAACAATAAACACAGTTTTAAACACACCAAGTTGTGCAGTGTTGTCCGGGTTTGGTGCTGGCCTTAAGTGACAGCTCCGGATCATGTTAGCTGTCTAACAAGAACAAACAAGTATTATTAGACACAACAAACAAACAAAACACTCACGGTTAGTTTTTCTTTTTGCGGTTCGCTCTTAACCATAACAAAAGGAACAGATCACCTAGCCACGTCCACTTTTGTACCGTCAGTCATGCCCCCTTGGTTAGCGAGTGCAACCGTTTCTCCTCCAGTCCGCAGTTGCCACATTGCTTCCCTTCTGGGGCGATGACTTGGTGTACTGTAGCTCCGCCCCCTTTCCACCGAACCTTTGGAATGAATTGTCCGACCATCCAGTCCGGGGCACTCTGTTCCCTTTACACTGCGCCCTCACAGGTCGGGAGGGAGATTTATAACCAAGATTCATTCTTTCTCTGTCACAATCGGGTTTTAGTGCCCCATAGTTAGTCATTATGTGGCATGGCGGCAGTGACTACAAGTGTGAGACTTTGAATTAACACCACAGCGTTTATTTTAAATTGCTAAAAACAGCTGCAGAGTTTATTCAAGGTCAGTGCTTATTCAAGGGCAGCGGTAATTAGGAGTACTATGGTTTTCGAAAAGCGCAATCTTTTATTGCGTTTTTTACGGTATTTGAGGGAGGCATATATAAGTTTATTTAAGTGGATACAACTTGATCAGGATGGCGAAGAAGTCTTACAACTTTAAACTAAAAGTTGTTGAGCTCTCAGATCAGTGTTTGACTAGGTGAGGTCACTGTGACAGGGATGGCTTGTGGTGATGTCAGACCAGGAAGAGACAGACAACATTACTGCCAGGTATGAAGCACTGCTCCTCGTGTTTATTAAACAAATACAAGATTTTAGCAAAACAGAAACACGTCACAAAATGGCACGATGGCCAAAACAAACAACACTAAATAGTAGACACTAAATCGAACAAGTATGGTGCTGGTGTAAAGCCAGCATGAGTAGCAGTTGTTATATTTATTTTAAAGCCTACTGTCTCGCTTTCTCATTCCACCTCTGAACATCTAAGTATGATGAGTGGCTGATCCACTCTTTTATACAGTCGTGCCTGGGATTGATTGCTTATTAATAATTCGAGCTCAGGCACATTCTGCATGGAATTCCCTGTCAACCTAAAACACCTGTGCACCCCAAACATTCATTTAAAATAATAATAGCATGCCACAAATACAAAATAAAGAATATACGCACAGAGGCAGGGTGTACCCCACCACAGTCACATAATAGTGTAGCGTGGAGAGGGAAATAATAAGAAGAGAATGTCAATTCAACACTGAGGAGGTCCGTTTATTTTCCCTTTCTTTTCTTAGTGTTGTGTGCCTATGGTATTCTTTTTTTGTTTGGGTTCCATAAACTTTAGAGTAAAATACTAGTATGCGCCAGTGTGTAATTGTATTATTTTAAATACATTTTATTCAAGTTTATCAATTAATTTTGTTTCTATTTGTAATGTTTTGCCATATTGTGTTTTGTATGTGTTTCTTTATTAAGTGCTGCGTTGATTTGAGCTGGGGAATTAAAAACGTTTACTTGTATCATTATTGACAGCTATGTTTATTCAAGGGTGGCATGTATTATAAATCTGATATCTGCGTGCGGAGCTTATTCAAGGGCGGCAGTAATTCAAAGTAATACAGTATTTTAAAAAAGAAAGACCAAAACACTTGTCATATAATAGCTGTAATTATAAGGTGCATTTAGTGTATTTGAAGACCTGTCTCAGTAATATAAGTTCTCAGTTCTGTCCCTGCTATTTCATAAACTCCATGCACAATGCTATTATCATTCAAAACAATTACAATTTACAGTATAAATGGCTTGAATAAGCACTGAGCATTTGAAACAAAGGCTTTAACATGGAGACATGACATTTCATAAATTTGTAATTTGCTGTAGATCCAAGGGAATTAACTTTCAGTAAAGACATGCTAAGTACTGTAACTGAATGATATCCTTCCACATTATGTATACATCAATGAAATTTATAATATCCATTTTGTCCATTTCTAAAAAGGAAGGTTTATTGATCCACATCATTGTATTTTTACATTAGCAGAGATTACAAATGGGCAGGCATTTCATGATTGAATCAGAAGAAAAGAAGCCACTTATTGAGCATTGTGGATAGGAAGTGCATTGAGTGAAACAATAACCTCAGGCATAGCAGAAGAAGGAGTATATATAATATTGAGCAGTCAGTGAAGATTAAAATAAGAGTGTGTGCTCTGCACAAACCCTGTCTGATCAGAGGAGATTATGGAGAGAAGAACTGATTCAAGATGGTGTGCTAGGGTCTTAGCAAGAATTTTAAAGTCTGCATTAAGAAGTGATATAGGGCAGTGCGATCCACAGTCGAGGGGATCCTTATTCTGTTATAATAGTAGTGATATAGAGGCTTGACTCAATGTTGGGGGTAGGGGCAGAGATGTAAAAGCACTCCACAAGGGAGATAAATAGGGACTTTTCCACCAGGACAACGGAACAATAAGGCTGTGTGGTCCAGTGGTTAAAGAAAAGGGCTTGTAACCAGGAGGTCCCGGTTCAAATCCCACCTCAGCCACTGACTCATTGTGTGACCATGAGCAAGTCACTTAACCTCCTTGTGCTCCGTCTTTCGGGTGAGACGTAATTGTAAGTGACTCTGCAGCTGATGCATAGTTCACACACCCTAGTCTCTGTAAGTCGCCTTAGATAAAGGTGTCTGCTAAATAAACAAATAATAATAATAATAATAATAATAATAATAATAATAATAATAATTACAACACCATGGCATTCTGGAGGAGTCCTGCAGCAAACCCCTGGACTACATATTTCTTCCCCCTACTCTGCCACAATATATATATATATATATATATATATATATATATATATATATATATATATATATATATATATATATATATATAAATAAAACCATATTGATAGCCCACTGCCTATTATCCCCTCTGAATGGTCCAACCGCTGCATCAGAACTCAAGTCATCGTTATGCATCCCAGGGAATGCAGTTCAGATGCTGCTACCAGTAACTCCCATTCATCAGCACGAGCTAGAAAAGCAACGGAGTAACCAAAGCAATGACATTAATAAGCAGTCATTTCCCCGCATCAGCAACACCTACATCCTGCACTGACTTAAAACAAAAATGCATTTACAACATGTATGCATGCATATGTATATATACATACACACACACACAACACCTAAATAAATAAATAAATAAATACAATTTAAAGGAAAGAAGAGTGCACAAAAGCCATGTTAATACTTTAGGTTAACCCTTATCTAATTGTATTCATTTTACAGACAAAATTATCTAGAGTCCACATTTACTGTACCTATATATTTAGTCTGTGCCAGGTAACTTTGGACAAATCTCTCTTGAATAAAAGTCCTTTGCTGCTTGTGGAGTGTCAAAGATTTTATCAGTTCCATTGAATGATACGGTGAGACGGGCAGGATGCAGCAGTGTGGAGTAGTGGTTAGGGCACTGGACTCTTGACCGGAGGGTTGTGGGTTCAATCCCCAGTGGGGGACACTGCTGTTGTACCCTTGAGCAAGGTACTTTACCTAGATTGCTCCAGTAAAAACCCAACTGTATAAATGGGCAATTGTATGTAAAAATAATGTGATAACTGTATAATGTGAAATAATGTATAATGTGATATCTTGTAACAATTGTAAGTCGCCCTGGATAAGGGCGTCTGCTAAGAAATGAATAATAATAAATAATAATAATAATAATAATGCAACAGGCCATGTCTCACCTTCGCATTATGGAGAAAGGCCTTCACTTAATTAATGCAGCTCTGTGCTTCTACCCTAAAATCAGGGGAAATAAAGACTTTCCACGGAACGTAAGCTTGTCCCTCTTCCTTGCCAAACGCAGAAGCTGTTCTTTAACCTGAAAATTGTGCACTCTCAAAATGAAAGGCCTTGCCCAAACAATTCGTGAAAGAAGCTAAACATAAACTCCATCCCTTCCGGAACTCCGATAACATGCAGTTTGTTTCTCCTACTTCAGTTCTCCAGATCGTCAGTCTTTGCACAGAGCTTGTTATTTTCAGAGGAAGCAAGCTGCAGGTTGATTCAGTTCCAGCAAGGTGGGTGTCAAAAGCATTCATGGCATCCTCCACCTCCTTTACTTTCTCAGTGCATTCGGATGTGGCTTGAATAGGAGCAATTGCCAGCTGAATTTCTGTCCGAAGGGTAGCGATCTTGTCCCATATAACTTCCTTGACGATCCTGTGAAATTCTTCAAGCATCGCAGAGCTGCAGCCGGGCCCAGCAGTGTTCTCTCCTGCATTAGCGTTCAAACCGGGAGTGAGGGTAGTTGGATCAGCAGCCATCGTCTTTTTGCTTGATGGTTTTGGTGTCATTGCAAACTAAGTTTGACTGATAACAGCCAATAAATAAAATAGAACAGACAAATTCAAGTTAATAGACAAAAAAAGTGATTGTAAAGGATTGCCCTTGATTATTTTGAAAGCTGCGGGAACTCTTGTTCCTCTATTCCATAACTGGCCCCTAGTGGTCTTGTGGAATAACTGTTCTTGATCAGAGTGATCTGCTGTTTTCAGAAAAATATTATTCTGGTTTAGAAAAACTGCTTTTTATTTTAGAAAACTGAACTCATGCTCCTACTCTGTAGTCTTTATATGTTTATGCTTACAGAACAGCAGGTATGATTCCTATTTACACTATTTAAAACAAGTCTTATTTATCTGTATAGCAAAACATAACTGAGTTGTTTAATTCCAGTTGTGCAGTGGGCTCCAAAAGCCTTCCATGAAATCCTCCTTGAGTGAGAAATATTACAGTTAGTAGTTTTCAACCTGACCTTGCTAGCACTCAGGATTAGCTCAAATTACCAATTATGGAAACAAGAGTAGGCATCTGCTCAGAATAAAATTAAGTGACTCTCATAGCCCTCCCTACTTTAATTTAAGGTGGTGTTCCATTTAACACTCACAAAAAAAATAGGTAATCTGATTTTATTTTGTAAAGACAGAAACCATTTACAAATAGGGTTCACTCTATGGTTTGAAAATAGATTAAAACATTGAGTCGCGCCGCTGTGATAATGTGTAATACATTATCTACGTACATATGAACATAGTAATACAAAGATTTATTTCAGCAGCTGTCCGTGACATCATCCTGCGTAGTCACATGAACAGTGAGTCACATGCTAAAGAATATTTCTGATTTGGTGTGAAATTGTGGTTTGCAGTGCTCAGGTGTACAGGTGATACAGGGGCTCCAACAATGACAGACACAAAGTTATGGTTCAAAAAGCACTTTAATATTGCTCTTTTCTTTGTTTGAGACTGTTAAATAATAAGGGTGGCTCTACCCAACAATGGGTATTGCCAGCATATTACAAAAGGGGTTGCAGTCCCGAAATAATAAGACAAAAAAACACGTCTCCAGACTGTGTGTGCTCTTTGTACAGGTGCGGTGCTCTCAGCAGTGGTGGTGTGTATTTGCAGGTCCGGGCTTAGCGCTGACTTTGTGCTGCAGCTCCCGGCTTCGTATTAGCCGTCTGGCAAAGACAAATACAGACAGTTTACCAATGGAAAACACTCCACTCACATTTCCAGTCCTTGTTTCCTCCCATTAACCACAACAAAGGAGCCGACCACGGCGTCACGCCCCCCTAAAGTACCCTAAGCCCCGCCCCCTTCCAATAGATAGTTCAATCACGTCTCCTCCAATTCATGACTGAAACTTCGCTTACCGTACTAGGGCGATGCCTCCTGGTACTGTGACGCCACCCCCTTCCTGAATGGCCGGCTTCCGACTGCCCCTGGAATGAACTGACAAACCATTCAGTACAAAGCACGCAGTTCCTGTTGTACTGTGCCCTCACAGGTCGAGAGGGAGATTGTTGATTCGGATTCATTCGCTCTCTGTCACATTTGGCCAAGACAAAAATATGTGTTACCTGGGGCATACCTGGGGTACGCTGGTGTTTAGAAAGCATTAGAAAGCAATTAACTTTATTAGGAAGCTGTTCTGACCCATGTAGGCATGTGGATGAATGTCTAATAGATTCTGTTGGTTCTTATATTATTTTCTTGTGATTATTACAGAGTCACCTGCCACAGCTCCACAGCACTGCTTCAACTGGCAGGAATTTATGATAAAAGCTTCAAATGGGTTGTCATTTTATTTTCCTTTTTTCCTCCAAAGTGTTATTGGTGTCATGCAGTAATACAACCCTATGTTTGTAGTAATCACAGACCAGATCTTCTTAATACCTGAGGAACTATCGAAGGGAATTTAGAAATTGCACAAAGATTTATGTAATCATATCCACATACTATATTTTCTGTGGATACAACACCTATTACAATCACTGCGATATGTGGGATAAAAAAGAGATACTGTAATAGACTCAAGACCATGGGGGAGTATGTGGTCTTAGGGGGATATTGTAACTTGGGCCATTCCAAATTTGAAAAATACTTATAGCAGAAACATGAAGTTGTTATTTTTTAACTGTCATAACATATTGAATAATTGAAACACTGTTCACATTGTAGGGCTGTGTGGCAGTATAGTGCTGTGGGCCCAGGTGTTAGGCAGGAACAAGACTCAGAGACAAGGAAGCTGCAGTTCAAGCACTAGCGTGCACATTTATTAAACAAAGACAAATAAACAGGACATGAGGTCCAAAATAAAGGTTAAAACAAAAGACTAACCAGTTGTAGGCTGGGCAATCACCTTCACCGCACACCCACACCCACACCCAAACGCAAACGCAAACCCAGTTCCAAAACACAAATAAAAAACTCCTTTCACCAGACAAAGGATTTATCCTTCCTTATGGCCACTGCCCAATTAGCACTCAATTACCTAATTGGGGAATGTGATTGTTTGCAGGGACAGATTTAACCCCACCCCTGGCAACCTTACATTCCCACACACACTATGCCACAGCTTTTCTTGTCCATGCAATACATGCATTTTGGCTCCGAGTGGATCCTGGTGTACTTCACCAAAATCAGTATTATAATTGGTAAAGAAATACAAATTATATAATTTTCTGTGAATTTAGTTTTTAAGCAATGTGTTCTACATGTGTCTACTTGCAGTCTCAGCACACTGTTTTGAAATACACTAGCTCTGTAAACAACTCTGAAATGCTTCAGTGCACAAAAAGGCACTTTATACATATAAAAGCAAGTCAACAAGCCCATCAGCTCCTTTCTAGTTTGAAAGTCCTATAGTGCCTCATGGGAGAATGTGTGTGGTCCCTTGAGCAGCCAAGATCGTCTCAGCGTATCTATTGGTTCTTCAGTTGGGCAGAGAACTAGGTCACTTCAATTATTCTATTTATGTATTCATCATCTACACTGCTATACAAACCTAGTGCTGAATTGCAAACTTTAAGAATTGGATTTATCCAGTGGTGTTTTTAGCAGGGGGTACCAGGCCAAAACAAAACCCTGAAACCTGTTCCATAGTGCCAACTGAGGTCTTCTAATGCTTCAAACATGCCACAATGGGAGGTCATTCTTTCAGCCATTATGTACCCTCTCAGTGGAATTATAAGATATCAGGTATGCCCACAGTTCTGTCAGTCTTTAGTAATGTGGTACTGTAGACAGTCAAGTCAAGCACCATAAGATGTTTGTAACAGGGCAGAGACTGGGCAGGAATCGGTGACTTTAACCTTGACAATCTATGGAATCCAATGTAAAATGTGGAAGCTGCACACTAAACCACTATGCAAAAGTGCCGGCTTGTCTGCATTTGTAATTATAGAGCCTGTAAAACAATAATACTAAATACCGAATGAATTACAGTATTTATTTATTTCTGACACTTGCGCTTAAGAACCCCACTTACCAGCCTGTAATGTATGCCATGCAGATGTCTGTGGAACAGCCTTCAATATTGGTGATACAATTAGGGGATTTACTGCATGTTTGCTGCAGATTACAGCAGATAACCATATCTGTACTAATGTAAGGATAATTCTTAGGACAACTCACACTTTGAATAACAGGATGTTCATTATTTCCTTTGAGAGGATATGGGATGCCATTTTATGTTGTGTAATTGACTTTATAAGGGTTTACTTTGGACATCTTTGGCAAACCCAGAATTTTGTGTCAAACTGAATACGTATTTTGACTTCAGCAAAGTAAAAAGATACTTCAGTATTTTCACTGGCAACAAAGCTTGAAAGCAAACTGGATAAGCAGCTGGGTGGCTGACAAGAAAAAAAAAAAGTACACAAACGGTAAGATAAAGACAACGTCCATTACAAAGGAGGGTCAGAGCTTACTCATTTGAAAACGAATGGCTGCTGGTCATCCCATGGCTGGAGTACAGGCATCAGACTAAACCAAAGTGCCAACAGACCCTTCCCCCCCCCCACCATGAAAAAACAATAACTTAAAATGGCTGCCTTTCGTGAAATGAAAAGCTTTTCACAAAAACCCAAGATGAAACAAGTTTATGAACCAACTGAATCTACAAAACCCAATAACACCTACGAAAAGCTGTCATACAATGTAGAACAAAAATGATTTGTTGTTTTTCTTTGTAGTGTCTCGAGAATATTTTGCTGTTATTCTTCAGCTCATTAGTGCCAAGTGATTCTCTCAGTTGGGTTTTATTGCCTAATTAATCATTGATTATTGCTAATTGGGGTTCAGGGGCATGTATATGTCATGGGTGGGGTGACCTGAGAAACTTGACGATAATACCTATGTAGCTGACGACTACGCCACCTTGTTTTTAATAAGGCAAGGACCTTAGTAACCGAATGATAATTAAACTCTCCTGTTCAGGTTCTTTGATCCCCAGGTTCCCACACACACAATGAAATCGTATCGGGTAAAAAAAATTTATTGTTCGACAGGGTACTAAAAACACGTTAAAAAAAAAAAAAGGACCACACTAGGGAATGTCAAAAACAGAAAAAAAAAAAATCCACAGCACACTAAGGCAATCCCCTCCTGTCGCTCACTGGCTCCGAGAAATAAAAACATGGTCCACATAAAACACCAGTCACGGACGTAACACAAAGATGGGACGAAACAGAAATAGTCCGGGGGTAAATTCCACACTCCCGGGGGTCTCCCCCTCCAACTCACTTGGTCCGTAATCGGACTCCTTGTCGCTGGTAGGACAGCCGGTCTGCTGGACCTCTCCCATCCACCGCTGTCCCCGTTGCACCTGGGAAGGAGGAGTGAAGCAGGAGGAAGCGTCAGAAACTGAAACAGGTAAGTAAATCACTACTTCCACCCAGAAGCTCTGGTCACTTCCCTTCAGCCAGTCTTTCACTTCGGGTTTCTCTCCTCTCTCCCACGTTCCTACCATGCCCTCGGACCTCGCCCGATCCTCTGTGCACTGTCACCACGCCCGACCTGGAAGCTGGACTGGAAAACCTGGCCTCGAATACACCCAGAAGGGTGGTACGGGGCCAACCAGCGTAGGTAAGTAGTTTCTTTTTTTTCTGCAATAAAAAAAATAGACTAGGATTTGTCCGTCTGTGTAAACAATAACACAAGTAATCCTTTCTTCCTATTTCTTTCAGCGCGGGTAGAATTCAAAATATAACCCTTCTCCCAGATCCGTGAGGAGAAAAACCCAGGTGACCAAAAGCTGGGACACCAACCAATAACCTGTATCTTGTTCCAGAAACAATCCAATAACAAAAGAAAACAAAAATAATTTAGTGTCCAAATTAAATCAACAATAAAGTAACAAAAAAAACGTAAATGTGAATCCCTTCGTTTTTTGTTTAGATAAGATAGCTATGTTGGTTATCACATATAATAACAACCACAAAATACAGCCTTCCGTCCTATACTGTCCCGCACAAAAAGATAAGAATAAAAAAAAAAGTTTTTCCAAACCCGTTGGATCCAATGATTGAAACTCTGGCCAGTTCCCTCAGGAGTGTTCCAGCCAGAAGAAAAATAATCCAGCAAACAGTCAATTTCCCAAGATGATTCCTCCAAGGTTACGCGCTTCTGCCTGCACGCGCTCCTGCCTGCACGCGCTCCTGCCTGCACGCGCTCCTGCCTGCACGCGCTCCTGCCTGCACGCGCTCCTGTTGCCCTGTCCAGTCTTCTGTTTCCTGCCTCCACATCTCTTGCTTCCTGCCTCAACTCCCTGCCTTATATAGTCCCACCTGGAGCGCCATTGGCCGTGGCACTAACCAGGCGGGGCTTCCTGTTGCTAGGCGGAACAGCACCCTGTCCATGAGTCATCACACAGCAAAAAAAAACGCAGGGGTTTAAGAGGAGCAGATTCTACACAAATTTAAAATATACCAAATAAACACACAGGAACCCATTAAAATTCGTCACTTGTAGTTACACAGAATGGGATTCCTGTCTTCAGAAGTGTATATGTATTGGAGGATTGTACTTTACCAATTTTGAGTACAAGAATGTTTATGTAATTTGAAATGTTTTCTAAGAGTCCAAGCTATTTTCACCTATCTTTTACTGTTGTTAGATTTGTGGTTATAACTCTAATTATAAAGGTTACAGATACATGTTATACATGAAATGGATGTGCACACATCAGGCTTTCATAAAAAAATAGTCTGAAATTCACCCTGTTCAATACAGATAAGAAAAACCACAGAAAAAGAGAGACGCTAAAGAAAAAAATATTATTTATTGTTTGTAAATATTTTAGCATGGCCAGCTCAAATCTGACAGTGCACAATGAAATTCAACATGTAGTGGAACACGGACATTTTTTTTTTTTTTTTTAACAAATTGGTTAAAAAATAAAGGAATTATGGCCATATATATACAAAAGTGAACAAAAGCAACCAAAAAAAAACTGATTAACTGAAAATGTGCAAAAGAAAACAAACAAAAAAAAACATTCCAATTATTCGTCCCAGACACCCTGATCATGTGGCACATGATGAGGCTGTTTACTGTGGTTTGAATAGCCAGCAAGGTGGCGACCAGGGCAACATAACCCTAAACAGCTCTGGTCTCGTGCATCTGATTCACAAACACGAAAAATATATATATATCGGAAAATAGGTCCTTGTGCCTTCGATGTTGCCATTTCTCTTATTTTGTAAAGATTTTGTGTGGAAGTGTTTGTTTGCTGCAGAAGTAGGTCTGTCTTCAGAGCAGCAGCAACATTCCAAATTACTTGCATTCAAGGCTATCTCCTAATATGGTCATCCACCAGAACTACAATGACGTATCGTCTCTCACACTGAGTAAGAGTTAAAGGCCCAGGTCATCGGCAGGATATTTAACATTGGGCAGACCCTAAAAGGTTAAGCTTTATCACTGTTGTCCAGACATTTTTTTTCCAGACAACAAAAGCCTATTTCTATTTTTGCACGACATAACTTTCCATTATCTAACACTATTATTGAATGAATGGTTCTTAATGAGAAAATAAATGTTTTATTGAAGACTTTTTTATTGGTACACTTCCCTATTACCGCTTTAGGAATACAATAGGCTTGTGTTTATAGAAAATGCCTGGTACTGCAACTGGCTTTCATTTATAGATCAGAGCAACACTTTAATAGACTGCCAAGAAATATACAGTCGTACACACCTTAGGTGATTAATTCATATTTGCATTATATAAAGCCTTGCTACTGAGGTTATTATGTGCCTAGTTTTTTTGTTTATTTTTTTTAACTGTGGGATTTTACTATGGAAAATATTGTATTCATAGCTTGTTCTGTTTTTGATATTTGCCAGGGCAACCCAAGACACCATAAAGGCAGTACAGTGAAAACACTATTATCCAGACTAATTGGAATTAGGGTGCATTTGTAAAATCAATTTGTTCAGAAAATCGAATTATTACTGTAAAACTGTTAATATGGCATTCCCAATCAAGATAGTTCCAGGAACAATTACATAGCAACCTCTTGGTAATAGAACGCTTTAATGTATTCTATGTTTATGCATGCATCGTGCAACAATACAATACTTTAATATACTTCCTATCTGAACCTTTTATAAACAAACAGCAGCCCATTTTTATGGCCTTGTTGGAAGCACAGTACTAGAAAAATGTATTTCAAATAAAGATGTGGAAATGTAGCCAGGGAATGACGAGTACTCTGAAACAACAAAGTTCATACCAATGACAGAATAAGTCGTATTTGCATTCATCAGGAGAAACAAGGTATGAGGAAAAACAGACTATATATATATATATATATATATATATATATATATATATATATATATATATATATATATATATATTGTGATATGTACTCACTCACGTTCGTTGCCCCTTTAAAAACAGACCCAGGACACTGTAATGGATTTTCAAACGCACTGACGCGCTAATTTTTTTTAATAAACAAACAAAACAAACAAAAGAAACACCTAGCTCTTATACGAGCACTAACTAAACACACGGGAACCTAACTATATTGCAGGATGGCTAAGCCGTTTACCTGTTACACAAACGCTGAACAAAATAAACACAATTTTCACAAGTTTACACCGTATCTTGGTCTCTTGGTACACCTGCACACACGCACAAGCGGGCTCTACACACACAGCAGCCCTGAGCAGACTGCTTTCTTTTTATACCTGGCAATGAAATAATTACATTAAACAATAAAACAATTAACAAAACTAATTAACAAAATGTGCACACGCACATGTTTTACGCAGGGAGGAATTAACCCACTCCCTGCTGTCTTACTATATATATATATATATATATATATATATATATATATATATATATATATACAGGATTCTGCCAAGTCAACGCCCAGGGGGCGTAAAGTTATCATTAAGGCAAAAGTGTGTGTTTGGTGAAATACAAATATATTAACATGTGCAATTTTCAGTCCACTAAAATAATGGGCTTTACATAATCTCTGTTAGTAAGAAATTGCAGTGTCCAATGTGAAAAAAAACAACACGAAATAAGTAGCACTATAGCATTAACATCTTCGATACAAGAAAATGTCTGAGTTACAAGCTCTTGCAGTGTCTAAAAAAAATTAAAAATCAACAATATGGATTGTAGTGTAACAACAGGAAAGCGAAATCAATCGGAGTGTGGTCTGTATCTGAATCATTAATGCACAGAGCAACTACTTTTTATTCTAATAACGTGGGCCAGGATTCACGCATGGTTATTAAAAAACAGAAATTAATGGTGAAAATGTTAGTTTCAGCTACAAGTTGTATTATATATCAGGGCTGTTCTGATTAACAGATTAAATCGGACCAATTAATCAACTAAAGAGTTGTTCACAGATTAATTTTATTTACAATTTCATCATGTAAAATCATATTTTTTTTCTGTCTGGGCATTATAGGGTTAAAAACCCAAAGTAACTAACCCTGAACAATGTATTAGGAATATGTGCATTTGATAAATTCTGTAACCTATGTAAACATATGTTTTATTATTATTATTATTATTATTATTATTAATATTATTATTATTATTATTATTATTGATTTTGTTTTGCATGTGTAACATCTGGTATTTAGTAATCGTAAAAATAATTTAGTAGTAATTATTTTTGTTTAGCTCAGCTCACCGCTACCACCCGAGCACACGCTGCGAAGATGAGCACACGCTGTCCTCCGATGCGTGTGCCATCAGCCGACTGCTTTTTTTCACACTGCAAGCTCACCAAGCAGCCACCCAGAGCTACAACGTCGGAGGACAACGCAGCTCTGGGCAGCTTACAGGCAAGCCCGCAGGCACCCGGCCAGACTAAAGGGGTCGCTGGTGAGCGGTGAGCTGAGAACACCCGGGCCGACCTAGCCCTCCCTGCCAGGCGGTGCTCGGCTAATTGTGCGCCGCCTCCTGGGAGCTCCCGTCCTCGGTTGGCAAAGGAATAGCCTGGACTCGAACCGACGACATCCAGACTACAGGGCGCATCTTGCACTCTACACGAGTGCTTTTACTGGATGCGACAATCCACTGTTAATTTGCAATCTGCTACTATGAAGTAACTGAAGAGAGAGTGGGTGAATCGATTTGCATTTAGTACATTTAATACTTGAGCAGAGGTTTTGCAACATTATTTTATAGGAACTTTCCTTTTGTTTTAACCAATACCATTTCAGACACTGCTTGCAGATTTGCAATCACAATAAGATCATTTCAAAACAAACAACTAGCTTTTGTCAACGTTTACGCACACCCGAAGTCTGATGGTGAAGAGCTTAATATAATTAACATGCATTTGTCCCAATTGGGAGACGTTTCTGTTGTTGTAGCAGGGGATTTCAATATTATACAGGACAGACTCCTCAATAGGTTCCGCCCCCACCCGCCCCCCCCAGGCTGTGGCACAGCCGGGTAGAGCAGAGCTCTCACTGCGGTTTTTAATTGCAGATCATTCTCTGACCGATATTTAGCGACTTATTAACCTGGAGGGCAGAGATTATACATTTTACTGGATCCCGCATAATACACATTCAAGGATAGATTATTTTTTGGTTAATAAAACCTTGGTAGACAGCGTGCTTACTTGTGACATCGGCTCACGCCACATATCAGGCCATGCCCCTGTGGAGTTAACGATAGCACCTGTTGGTGATTCGAAATGTAGCTTCTGTTAGCAATTACACGGTGGTTCCTTACTAGATAAGAAGCTGCAAGAATTTATAAATAAGGAAATTGGTATGTACCTACGTGATAACGTTGATAATGTTGACTCCTGCATCCTATTTGAGGGGGCAAATCATCTCTTATCATTCCAAGGCAAAAAAACTAAAAACTGCTAGGAAAAGAGAATTGGAATTGAAATTGAAAGCAGCAGAAAAATAAATTATTCATTTAGCTTTGGATGAAAACATCAGGAAAGTTATTGGTATTAAATACTATGTTTACTACTGAGGCTGAATATGCGTTGTTTCAGACAAAAGCAAAATTCTATGACGATGGTGAGAAGGCTTCTAAGCTACTGGCATGGAGGTTGAAGAAGGAGAGAAATAAATGAGTTATCGCGGCTGTTAAGGATAAACACATAAAACTGTTACCGATGAAGAGAGTATCAATGCAGCATTTAAAGAATACTGTGAAAAACTGTATAAATCTGGAAAGTTTGAAGCTGATATGATTGATCAAAAGATTGAACAATTTTTACACAAACTACAATTACCTCAACTCTGGGTTCAGGGAAAACACCAGGAGGAGATGGGTTCCTGTCACAAAGACGGCCGGAGTGGGTGGCGTCAGACCAGAAACAGGAACACAAACGACAGAGAGATGGGGTTTTGGTGAGGCTGAACGCGTGATCGCGTTCAGCATTTAATAAACAGAACAGAAAATAAAAGGTTGGAACAGACAAAAACACGGGACACGGCACTTGTAGCCAAAAGAAACATATAAACAAAACGGACTAAACACTAAACAGACGGTGCAGGACAGACAGACGAACACGGTGAGTACAAACAACTATTATATTCACGATCTTACTTTCAATTACTCCTCTCTCTCACACCCGTTCTCCACTCCCGAACACCTAACCACCAGCGAGTGAAAACATGCAGCTTTTATGCAGTTGTACCGAGATTCGATTGCTAGTCAATCATTCAATTGGAATCTCGGTACAACTGCACGTGAATTAATTAAAGTGCAATTCCCCGTGCTCACATACTATTACTTTTTACTTGCACGTGATGTGATGTGCCATCCCCGTGCCTAACTACAAATCTACACTTTTTAAATACACGTGAAACACAGACCCGTTTATATCCCGTGTACCAATCTATACACCGACATTAACACACGCAACATCCAACATACAACAACACAGATCACACAAATGCACACAGGGGCGGGGCACTTTGCCACATATACCCCCCCTTGTGCGCAGCACACATGGCCTCAACGGCCACCTCCCCCCTTAAAAACCCAGCAGTCCAGAACAAAGTCTCGGGCTGGGAAGGGAGGCTTCAGTGGGCCCTTGGCTGGCAATGCTGTCAGCACCCCTGCCGGTAGTGGCACGGCTGACAGCCTGTTGGTCCCGTCCTGCAGCGAAAAAGCTGCGGGGGCAGGTGGTCCCCCGACCTCCCCCTTCTTCGTAGCCGGCAGCTCCCTCCTGTGGGGCTCCGGCCACAAGAACTCCTGCAGCGAAACTGCTGCTGGGGAAAGTGGTCTCCAGACCTCCTCCCCCTTCTTCGTGGCCGGCAGCTCCCCTTTCTGGGGCTCCGGCCACCGTACTCCCTGCGGAGGTACGGGCAGCAGAGGCAGCTCCTGCTCCTCTGCTCCGGGCGGTGGTGGAGGCAGAGGCAGCTCCAGCTCCTCTGCTCCTGGCGGTGGTGGAGGCAGAGGCAGCTCCAGCTCCTCTGCTCCTGGCGGTGGTGGAGGCAGAGGCAGCTCCAGCTCCTCTGCTCCTGGCGGTGGTGGAGGCAGAGGCAGCTCCAGCTCCTCTGCTCCTTGCGGTGGTGGTGGCGGAGGCAGAGGCAGCTCCTGCTCCTCTGCTCCTTGCAGTGGTGGTGGCGGAGGCAGAGGCAGCTCCTGCTCCTCTGCTCCGGGCGGTGGCGGAGGCAGAGGCAGCTCCTGCTCCTCTGCTCCGGGCGGTGGCGGAGGCAGAGGCAGCTCCTGCTCCTCTGCTCCGGGCGGTGGTGGAGGCAGAGGCAGCTCCAGCTCCTCTGCTCCTGGCGGTGGTGGAGGCAGAGGCAGCTCCAGCTCCTCTGCTCCTGGCGGTGGTGGAGGCAGAGGCAGCTCCAGCTCCTCTGCTCCTGGCGGTGCTCCTGGCGGTGCTGGCTCCCTCTGCTGTGGCGGCTGGGCATGTGCGCGCCGTGCTGCCTTCAGCAGCATAGCGAGAGGCTGCTGGGGGACACCAGCATCCTGCCCTTCTCCCCCCCAAAAATTTTCAGGGGGTTGAGCCTGTAACTCCTCCCCTTCTGGCTCCTGGGGCTGAACCAGCAGGCATTTTCCCTCTGCTGGTGGCTTGGGTCCCAGGGCTGTGGAAGCCCCGACTTGCCTCCCTTTGGGCTGTGGACGCCCCGACTCCTCCCTGTTGGGCTGTGGACGCCCCGACTCCTCCCTGTTGGGCTGTGGACGCCCCGACTCCTCCCTGTTGGGCTGTGGACGCCCCGACTCCTCCCTGTTGGGCTGTGGACGTTCGGGCTCCCCCCACTCAGGCGTAGGACGTTCGGGCTCCTCCCACTCAGGCGTAGGACGTTCGGGCTCCTCCCACTCAGGCGTAGGACGTTCGGGCTCCTCCCACTCAGGCGTAGGACGTTCGGGCTCCTCCCACTCAGGCGTAGGACGTTCGGGCTCCTCCCACTCAGGCGTAGGACGTTCGGGCTCCTCCCACTCAGGCGTAGGACATTCGGGCTCCTCCCATTTGGGCTGTGGATGCTCAGGCTCCTCCCATTTGGGCTGTGGAGGCAAAACCAGCAGGCATTCACCCTCTGCTGGTGGAGATGGGGACAGCAGGTACTCACCCTCTGCTGGTGGAGATGGGGACAGCAGGTACTCACCCTCTGCTGGTGGAGATGGGGACAGCAGGTACTCCTCTGCTGGTGGTCCTGCTACCTGGGCTGCTGTTCCATTTATGGTTGCCTCCAGGTAGTTGAGGACAAACTCCACACCCTCCTCCAAGGTGTTTGGGGTGTGTTCCTCCTGATAGGCCTCCCATCTCTCACTGTCCATCATCCACAGGGCCTGGACGACTATGGGCAGAGACTGGGCCTCCAGCCCAGCATTCTCCAGCATCCAGTCCCGCACTTTGATGGCGTCTTCTGCCATTTTTTTTTTTTTTTTTTTTTTTTCTTTTCTTTAAATCCAAACTGCGGTTCCTGCTCTGGCCTGAGTCCTGGAGGCGCTGTCGATCCCACTTCTGACACCACGTGTCACAAAGACGGCCGGAGTGGGTGGCGTCAGACCAGAAACAGGAACACAAACGACAGAGAGATGGGGTTTTGGTGAGGCTGAACGCGTGATCGCGTTCAGCATTTAATAAACAGAACAGAAAATAAAAGGTTGGAACAGACAAAAACACGGGACACGGCACTTGTAGCCAAAAGAAACATATAAACAAAACGGACTAAACACTAAACAGACGGTGCAGGACAGACAGACGAACACGGTGAGTACAAACAACTATTATATTCACGATCTTACTTTCAATTACTCCTCTCTCTCACACCCGTTCTCCACTCCCGAACACCTAACCACCAGCGAGTGAAAACATGCAGCTTTTATGCAGTTGTACCGAGATTCGATTGCTAGTCAATCATTCAATTGGAATCTCGGTACAACTGCACGTGAATTAATTAAAGTGCAATTCCCCGTGCTCACATACTATTACTTTTTACTTGCACGTGATGTGATGTGCCATCCCCGTGCCTAACTACAAATCTACACTTTTTAAATACACGTGAAACACAGACCCGTTTATATCCCGTGTACCAATCTATACACCGACATTAACACACGCAACATCCAACATACAACAACACAGATCACACAAATGCACACAGGGGCGGGGCACTTTGCCACAGTTCCCAAAAGGGTTCTATGCCATATTTAATACAAAATTACCTCACTGTTATTAAATCATTTCAATACAGTATTTGAGAGCGGCTCCTTCCCCCCCTTTTTGCAATGTCGCCATAATAACATTAATACACAAAAAAGACAGAGAAACGTTGCAATGTAGCAGCTTTTAGCCTATATCATTAATAGATTGTGACATAAAGATAATTGCAAAGGTCATCACTAATCACCTAGAGCAAGTAATTGGGGATTTGATTGACACTGAACAAGTAGGTTTTTTGCATAACAGATATGGCTCTGACAATATAAGAAGGCTGTTAAATATGAAAAATTCTGACATTCCTGCCGCAGCTCTGGTTCTTGATGCTGAAAAAGGTGGATAGACTCTGTATCAGGACACGGCTGCGGTGGTTCTCACTAATGGCTGCATTGAGGACCAGACAGGGTTGTCCTTTGTCCCCCCTTTTATTTGTACTGGCACTGGAATCGTTGGTGATAGCAAGCAGAGAAGACGATACATAAAATAGCACTATATGTGGATGATGTCATTTTGTTTCTTAATCAACTAGACATATCAATTAAAAATGTATTGGCCACCATTAAATACTTCTCTTTTTCTGGCTATAAAATTAACTGTGATAAAACGGCAGCATATTTACTATCAAATGTGGAGACACCAGCCAGCCGAAGAATATGCCTGTCAATGCCCAACCTTTAGCAGAGGATCTGGAAAGGGGACTTGATCTTTAATTGTGGGGAAAAAAAGTGCTTTTAAAATGATGGCTATTTCTAAGCTTTTTTATGTGTTGCCTGTCGCGCCGCCTGAAAATCTATACAAACAAGCCAATAAGATTATTCAGGATTTCCTTTGGAATAAACACAAAGCTAGATTTCGGCTGTTAACCTTGCAGACGCCCATGGAAATGGGAGGCTTTAACTTGGCAAATTTACAATTTTATCATTGGGCATTTACTCTTCGGAAATATTTTGGCGCTCTTAGGAGCGAACGTTTACCGCCCCCATGGTTGGGCATTGAAAGACAATTTTTGCTACCTTATTCCACATATGATATTGTATATATTCACCCCAAGAAAGTAAATATTAGATATCCGTGTATTAGCTTTATACATTTTATGTGCAGAAAATTAATTCTCTCACAAAAGAAAACATATTGGACTCATCTATTTGCCTCTGTGGATAAACCATTGTATTAAAATGAATAATAAACCAGTTATATGGGAGGATTGGCGAAGACAAAACATTAAAAAAATCTCAGATTTGTATTCGGGCAGTGGATATGCAACATATGAACGCATGGATGAAAGATTATCACCTGTCAAACTTCAGTGGTGGACGTATCTTCAGTTGCGGAGCTGCATTGAAAGCTTTAGGGGTAAGAATCCCAGGATGAATCAGTTGGGATACACTGTTTTTGGAAAAACTGTAGATCTTATAGCCACTTGGACAGCAAGTATTTAAACAGCAAGCATTTAAACGTGTGCTCGGAAAGGATAACAAGAAAGTGAAATTGTCGTGATATATTTTCTTAAAACCAGCGTACACAGTACATTGTGGAACACTCTTTTGCACAGTATCTTCTTGAGTCCTTCTAAGCATGTGACATCATCGGTAACAACAGAGCCCTGCCAAGGGAGAAGAAGAGAAGCCTTGTCTTTTGATCCACCATCCTGAATTCATTGCTCCAATTTGCCACTTCACATTCTGAAATCTTATCCCCTCCAAGGAGACGAGGGGAAGTGTGCTGGAAAGGCCAGTCCCTGCCTATTCAAGGACACTTTCAGATAAGGGCTGCCTTTGTTTCATGGCCTCTAATGAAATAGCTGATGGCCGCTGTTAATGAGCCAGGTCTCTAGGATATCTGATGACTAAGAGCTGTATGTTTCACTGTACTCTATGGTTTTATTAATGACTGCAGGATCACTGCAGATCAGCTTTCCCTAAGTCTTATTGATTTAACCCATAGGGCTCCACAGCATGCTTTCTCTTTACTGCACCATGTTCACCTATTATCTTAATCATCCCTGTCAGTAATTACAGGGCCAGCACTGTTTTTTTTTTGCAGTCTCTGAGGAATTAAAATCAACACATATCTGCTTCAGTCTCATTTTCTTTTTTTACTCTTACTTTTTTTTGATCATGTTTGCAATTATTCTGAGTGGTTACTCAAGAATGTTTTTTTTAATTTTTGGTAAGTCTATGTTAAGGTGCTTGACTGGAGGTTCAGGAGCTGCAGTATAGTTCTAGTTTCTTGCCATAGACATAACATAGGCTCGATCATTCAAATTATCTTTATATTAGTAAGGGGCCATCCAAAATTATCTGCATTTTCTGTAAGTGTACAAAGCATGTGCTGGGTGGCAGACGGAGGGGTTCTTGGGCACTGTACATTTTCTTTTATCAAAAATGATGCTTTTATATATTCACAAGCCTTCTTCAAATAGTACTACAGCAACTAGAGGTATCAGTTTTGTCAGAGTTCATTATATTTTTGTTTTAGTTGAGAAAAAAGAATCCTGATAATAGAGGTTTCGTTCACACAGTATTTTATTTGTTATACTGTATTCCCGCAGTATGCAAATACATGCACAACTCATTCAAATAAATACTATGTCTACAAATCTCTGAGATACTGTACAAATAGCAGAGAGACCTCTCCATAAAGTCAATACAACCTCATATACAGTAGTGCCGTACCATATAAAAAAAGTTTCTGTAAACTAAAAAAAAAAAAAAATACGACTAGATTGGATTCTGTCTGTCCTGTAATACCACTCAGTTTCATTGCAAAGTTGGACTAGAAAACTCAATATATATGCATTTGCTTTGTAGTTGCCAAAATATAATTCCCCAAAAGACAAATTGTAATTTTGTATGCTGGTTTATTATAGCCCATTACTAAATTTTACATACGACTCATGCCCTTCTACCTGAATTCAATCAATATGATCAATTTGCAGATTGGAAGCAGTAACAAAGTAATCAGACAAACTAAACAAATTTCATGTCTCCAATACATGCATAGTAAACATAGTAAATGAAACTACTTTTCTTAGTAAAAATAAACTGATCAGCTTTCAGAAGCATCTGATTTATTGTAAAGCAACTTCCAGATATTTGAACTAAGACTCCATGCGGTTGGCTACAACACCCCTTTGAATCCAAGTTCTTATTTTAATAATGCTTTGGTAGTAATGGTATTCCTCAAATTACTAATTGTAAGTTACATGTAGCTATACTAGGCAACTAGAACTGATCAGCAACTCCTGAACTCATGTGAAAGCTTAACACACACACACACACACACACACACACACAGACCCTGAGTAATTGCAATAAGAACAACTCAGTGATTGTAAACATCATGATGATTACATTTTATTACATGAGAGTATCTGTCATTTACTTCATGGTAATATTGGACTCAGCTTTCGCCAAGATAAAATGAGATAATAGTGGTGGAAACCAATCAAGACGTAGCTTCACTGTAACATATGAGCCTTCAGCACTTTTACTCCAGGTGATGTGGATTTCATATTGGCCCGGTGTTGATGGCTGAAGTGTAATGCTGGCTCCAGGGATCGACCAAAGTGCTGCCTCCCTAGCGCCTCAGCATGGCAACCATCTCGAATTGGCTGGGTGGGGCACTTAGCAGGGGTCATCAAGTGGGCACCTCCCGTCTTTGGTGTTTCGTCGACTTGCCCATGACACCTCAGGAATGCTCAACAGTGATACTGGCATCCCGGAACCACTTCCCTCCAACCCCCACCCAACCCAGCCCAGTTTACTCATCTTATTCCTTATCATTGGTGTTAACTTCTGCCATCACTTGCTTTAGCCATTGTGGCAATGTGCCCCGTCCCTGTGTGCATTTGTGTGTTGCGTGCGTGTGTTAATGTTGGTGTATAGATTGGTACACGGGATATAAACAGGTCTGTGTTTCACGTGTGTTTAAAGTGTATATTTGTATTTAGGCACGGGATTGCACATCACGCACGTGCATTTAAAATATAATATGTGAGCACGGGGTTGCACAGAATTAATTCACGGGCTGGGATTCAAGTGAATAATTAATTAGTAATTGAATCCCAGCACAACAGTATATATAGATGCACGTTTCTTTCACTCAGGGTTAGGTGTTCAGAGAGTGGAGAACGGGTGAGAGAGAAGGAGTAAAATAAGATCGGAAATATAAGTGTTTTGTTTGTACTCACCGTGTTTGTTCGTCTGTCCTGCACCGTCTGTTTAGTGTTTAGTCGTTTTGTCTGTCTCTTTATTTTGGCGCAAGTGCCGTGTCCCGTGTTTTTGTGTTTCAAACCTTTTATTTTCTGTGCTGTTTTATTAAATGCTGAGCGAAACCATTCGCTCAGCTCCACCAAACTCCAAGTCTCTGTCTGTTTGTGTTCCTGTTTCTGGTCTGACGCCACCCACTCCGGCCGTCTTTGTGACACGTGGTGTCCTGCGTGGGATCGACAGCGCCTCCAGGACTCAGGCCAGAGCAGGAACCGCAGTTTGGATTTAAAAAAGAGAAAAAAAAAAAAAAAATGGCAGAAGACGCCATCAAAGTGCGGGACTGGATGCTGGAAAATGCTGGGCTGGAGGCCCAGTCTATCCCAGTAGTCGTCCAGTTCCTGGAGTTTATGGACAGAGAGCGATGGGAGGCATATGCGAGGGAACAGACCGTAAGCACCTGGGAGGAAGGTGTGGGGTTGGTCCTCAGCTACCTGGAGGCAGTTATAAGTGGAACAGCAGCCCAGGTAGCAGGTCCACCAGCAGAGGAAGAATGCCTGCTGTCCCCGTCTCCACCAGCAGAGGAAGAATGCCTGCTGGTTTTGCCTCCACAGCCCAAGCGGGAGGAGCCCGAACGTCCTACGCCTGAGTGGGAGGAGCCCGAACGTCCTACGCCTGAGTGGGAGGAGCCCGAACGTCCTACGCCTGAGTGGGAGGAGCCCGAACGTCCTACGCCTGAGTGGGGGGAGCCCGAACGTCCACAGCCCAAAAGGGAGGAGTCGGTGCGTCCACAGCCCAACAGGGAGGAGTCGGTGCGTCCACAGCCCAACAGGGAGGAGTCGGTGCGTCCACAGCCCAACAGGGAGGAGTCGGTGCGTCCACAGCCCGAAGAGAGGGAAGTCGGGGCTTCCACAGCCCTAGGACCCAAGCTGCCAGCAGAGGGTGGATACCTGCTGGTCCCACCTCCACCAGCAGAGGGTGAATGCCTGCTGGTTCCACCTCCACCGCAGTGGGAGGACTGCTTGCCCCTCCCACCTCCACCAGCAGAGGGTGAATACCTGCTGGTTCCACCTTCACCGCAGTGGGAGAACTGCTGGCCCCTCCCACCTCCACCAGCAGAGGGTGAATACCTGCTGGTTCCACCACCGCCAGGAGCAGAGGAGCTGGAGCTGCCTCTGCCTCCACCACCGCCAGGAGCAGAGGAGCTGGAGCTGCCTCTGCCTCCACCACCGCCAGGAGCAGAGGAGCTGGAGCTGCCTCTGCCTCCGCCACCGCCCGGAGCAGAGGAGCAGGAGCTGCCTCTGCTGCCCGTACCTCCGCAGGGAGTACGGTGGCCGGAGCCCCAGAAAGGGGAGCTGCCGGCCACTAAGAAGGGGGACGAGGTCTGGAGACCACTTTCCCCAGCAGCAGTTTCGCTGCAGGAGTTCTTGTGGCCGGAGCCCCACAGGAGGGAGCTGCCGGCTACGAAGAAGGGGGAGGTCGGGGGACCACCTGCCCCCGCAGCTTTTTCGCTGCAGGACTGGACCGGCATGCTGTCAGCCGTGCCACTACCGGCAGGGGTGCTGACAGCATTGCCAGCATTGGGCCCACTGAAGCCTCCCTTCCCAGCCCGAGACTTTGTCCTGGACTGCTGGATTTTTAAGGGGGGAGGTGGCCGTTGAGGCCATGTGTGCTGCGCACAAGGGGGGGTATATGTGGCAATGTGCCCCGTCCCTGTGTGCATTTGTGTGTTGCGTGCGTGTGTTAATGTTGGTGTATAGATTGGTACATGGGATATAAACAGGTCTGTGTTTCACGTGTGTTTAAAGTGTATATTTGTATTTAGGCACGGGATTGCACATCACGCACGTGCATTTAAAATATAATATGTGAGCACGGGGTTGCACAGAATTAATTCACGGGCTGGGATTCAAGTGAATAATTAATTAGTAATTGAATCCCAGCACAACAGTATATATAGATGCACGTTTCTTTCACTCAGGGTTAGGTGTTCAGAGAGTGGAGAACGGGTGAGAGAGAAGGAGTAAAATAAGATCGGAAATATAAGTGTTTTGTTTGTACTCACCGTGTTTGTTCGTCTGTCCTGCACCGTCTGTTTAGTGTTTAGTCGTTTTGTCTGTCTCTTTATTTTGGCGCAAGTGCCGTGTCCCGTGTTTTTGTGTTTCAAACCTTTTATTTTCTGTGCTGTTTTATTAAATGCTGAGCGAAACCATTCGCTCAGCTCCACCAAACTCCAAGTCTCTGTCTGTTTGTGTTCCTGTTTCTGGTCTGACGCCACCCACTCCGGCCGTCTTTGTGACACCATCCATTCCTTTTCTTTCGTTAACCTCATCCGTCACCTTTGAGGTCCCCAATTGGCCTCTTTCCTCCTCAAACAAAGCCAGTTGCTTTTGCTGTCTCCTCGGATAGAGCCTTCAGTATACGTCACAATTCCTGTCCACTGAATCCAATATCTCTGAGAAGCCGGATCATGGAGTGTGCAACAAATCTCAGACAAGCCACCTCTACTGGATAAATCCGGACTCTCCACCCCCCCTGTTCTACCTCCTCCTCTACCCACACATTCAGGTTCTGCAGTGATGAACATTAGGAAGCTGATCCTCCTCTGTTCCATTGTCCACAGGTCTCGCCAGCCAATCTTACGCTGTTCCTCATTCTCCGATCTCATCCATTCTCCTTCCTTAGCCTGGGACACCACCTTGATCCACCTCATCCTCTCCTCCTGCTTTTGCACTTCAGTGACTGCCAACTTCCTTTTTCTTTTAAGGTGGAGCTGCTTTGTGCATTCTTAGGGAATCCAAACTGAGACCAAGGCCTCCTCTTCCCAGTTACTTAAAAAATAGAAAAATTACATTTGAAACTGATTGCTTATGAACATTTTTGTTTTTAATTGTGCTAGGATTAAAACCAGTTTTTTTTTTTTGGTTTTTTTTTAACTGATCAGTAATGTAACTAGACTAAGTAATCTAGACTCCAGCTAAATCTTTAATGCATTTTCATATACACTAACTGCAGGTTGTCAGTTTGTTACAATGCTAATTGAACAATTATTTTTTTATTGGTGTGTGGCAAGCTGGCCTGAGCGGTGACGTCAGACCCAGAAGAAACACACAGTACTGCAAGTGAAATAAAATGTGAATGCGCTTGCTTGCATGTTTTAATAAATAAAAAGATTTAACAAAACACTAAACACTGAACAAAACAAACGGTGCAGTAGATAAAACAAATAGACAGACAAACAAACGGTGGACGAACCCCAAAACAAGTATTGTGTGAGTCCTCCCGCACGAGTAGCATCCTTTACAGTTTTTAATTATTTTCTCCTGCTCTGGCCCGTTCTCCACCCCCGAACACACAACCCCAAGTGAGTGCTTTGTGCATCTATATATACAATTGTGCCAGGATTCAATTACTAATTAATCATTCACTTGAATCCCAGCACGTGAACTCATCTGTGCACTCCCTGTGCTCACATAGTAATACACATTTTATCTGCACGGTGTGTAGATGATTGTGCATGTGTCAGGAAATGCAAATTAAAACCAAATATGAAGGATGAAAAAATGCAATATTTATTTTTTTAGGTGGGATCATCCTCAAAAACCTCATTCCGAAAGGAAATCTCATTTGCTAGATTAAGTGATACGTGTCCGTTCTGCAAACGTTCCGAATCAGCTGGAGCTATAGCTAAGACTTTGGGCACGTACATTGAAATAACATAGTGCTCCTATAATTGTCAGTAGGTCCCTTCATTAGTTGGAAATGAGAACAACTCTGTCTTGGGTTTTCTTTTGCCCACAACTACTTATACAGCACAGACTTTTTTTTATTGAATGCAACATTAATCATAATAATAAATCAAATACAACATGTGAAGGAAACATGTACAGTGTGAAAGTCTGTGGGTGCCCCACGGCTCCCTGCGCGAGGCCTGCTGGAAATACATGAAGTTACATGCATCCCAGTGCCGCAGATAGGAAGTGGCTATGAGCCACCTCCCCCCAAAAAGACGAGGCCGCCAAACCATGAAAGGAGAATAATAATAAATAATTAACGCACCCCACAGTGGCGAGATAAATGACTGCGCTGGGGGAGAGAGCCCAGCCTCTCCAACCTGACCACTCACCATGCAGAACTAAACCGCTCAGCACTCAGGTAAGGAAAAACCCTCGACTCACATATGTTTTATTTTTTAGGGGGAAACCTCAGGGAATCCGTGGCTGAGGGCAGCCCTTCCTGAGGCTCTAAGCGGTCAACTCCCATTGCGGCCTCCCAGCACTTGACTGAGCAGCCGAAACAAAAAGAAGCGACATGAAAGAATAACACACAGAGCTTTAATGGGCTTGCTGATGACGAATTGGTTAAGGGTTGAATTCTCCTTTGCAGAAAAGCAACCAAGTTTACAATTTGGAAATAGCAGTGTGGCATTATGCAGATGTTTGGCCGCATACGGATTATTATGCTGTGACCAAATACATTCGGAACAGCAAGGTGGGATAGTTTAGATTTTATTATTCATGTAGTGCTGATGTACCCTTTAATCAAAGCTTGTACTCGAGTGTAAACACAAGTGTGCTTCCACCTACGTAAACACTCGCTGTCTCCCAGGACTCAGAGCATCTTAGTTTCGTGTCTCGCTCATCAGCCACTAGGAGGAGATTCATTACAATGGGAAATTGGGAATAATGCTTAGCCATGTCCATACTCCTAGGTTTAAAGCTGGTAAGATTTCTCATGAGATGTCTTATTATATTGGTCTTGTGAAGAGTGTGTCGGTTCACATTTAAGATTTGCCATGTTGACTTTGAAGAGTAGCTATAAAAGCGACATAACATCATAACTCTGTACTATTTTTTATCTGCCTTTTACTCTGTAGTCATGGGGAATTCCAAGTTTCAGAATCAGTTTATTTAGCAATGTCTGCCGTTTGCATTCTCTTGTGAGTCATATAGTGTAGGACAGACCTTACCATGTGAACCAGAGAAACTAGATTACTTTGCTAATTTTGTTGTACTTGTTGACTCAGTTTCAAGTTTGAAATGGTTGAGCACCATCAGTTTCATTTTAATTCTGCATAACTTTCCCTAAGTATTTCTGTGAGTTTTTTTTTGTCTGTTGTTTAATAGACAACCCTCCATAGTTTGCATGGTCACAATCAGTCTTTGATTGGTGTCTTTAATTGTTTCACAGTTTATGAACATAACCCAACCACACCTAATCATAATTAAATAGTTCTTCCTTGTTGTGCCATTTGCCATTTACAAAGTGATGATGAAATTGCTTTTGTTCCTAAACCTGTCCAGAAGATATGTGAAATGAGAAGTGGGGTGTTTATGTGGAAATTAAGTTTGTACGCAGTCTTTACCCTGGAATGTAAGGTAGGCATTAAAAAATGTTGGTTGAAAAAAATAAATGTAGTTCTTGCTGTTTAAATGAGGAATTAAAAACTACATATCCCAGAATGCCGTAGCTATCCAAGAACACTGATTGACTGGCAATCAGTTAAGCTAATACACCTGTTCGTAATTTAACAAGCTAGGCAGGTATAAAAGGACACAGCTGTCTGTCTGAAGGTAAGGACCTGTGTGTAGACTGCTATATGAGGAATGTTAAAACAAAGTATAGTAATGCTGTGATTTGTGTATAATAGATTTAAAGTCGGATTAGTGATCTGACTGAATGTTAGGGATCCTGTTAAATTTAGTTGGTGCTCCAAAACAGGAGCTAGGGTTTGTTTTTGTTTTGTATTGTTTGTTAAAAGACGCTGTGTTCTCACTGGAAAAGGGACACCACGGAACAAAAACATACAGGAAACGTCCTGTTTAAACCCATCCTTTATCTAGCATAGACAGTTAGGAACCCAGAACTGTGTTCAAACTTATACTGTAAATAAAAAAGCTTTGTCACAATTTGTAATTATGAAAAAAAATATTTTACACTTTGTATAACTGTATAACTTTTACCAAGCAATGTGAAATGCTAAACTGAAATCGCAAGCTCTTTTCTAAGTGTAAATTTTGAAATGTGTAATTCTGTAATTAACTAATTGTTTAAATGATTGCGGTGTAATAAAATTGTATTCGCTTTTCTGTTGAATTGTTCTGACTGTGGTTTTGTTGATAAATGGACAGTTTTCTGTGGATACATTAATCAATATATCTGCCCTGCACTCTCCTGCTCTTCAAAGCCACACAGCTACTTTTATTTAGATGTGTATAATCAATCAAAGGATCAAAGGGTGACATCACAGAAATGTTTTTATAATGGTTGCCCATGGACTGCCATATTGGAGTTGGAAAGGTGGACAGTCCAATGATAACCACAGTGAAGTACCAAGTGTTCTTTATGTGGATTGTAGTATAGTCATGTATACTGTGGTCTTGAGAGGAATTCTACAGTATGTTTGCTTTGTCTATAAAGTACATTACACTACATAGTTATTGTTGGTCTTTTTCTTTTGGTTACTGTTGACATTTGAGTTTTCACTCAAATTTTTTTAGTTACTGTATTACTTTTTGAACTAGAAATGCTGTAGACTTTCTGTTTTCATCAGGACCTGTGGAGTTCCCTATGGCTTGAAGTTGTCCTCTTAAATATAAATAAGGTATAATGGTGGAGGTCAGTAATGAAAAAGGCAGGATAGTGCTTACTGCTGAGTAGGAAGATACAAGGAACAGATAGATGTTCTAAGTGTTAGTGTAAGGAATAAATATAGAGTATAAAGCACGCAAAATAGCATAGACCACAGACAAGACATTCCCTATAAGAAAATGTTGGGTTGGTTATTCATTATTAAGATGCCTGGTGCAACAGTTCCCCCTGGAGGACATATATCCTTTATTTTACTGATCTCCTGAAATGCTTCTCTTTTTTTTCCTCATCTTACATGTTATTGTGTAATTTCTTTACACAACTATATCATAGACATGATTATATGTTAACATAAGAGAATGGACTATAATATATATTGAAGCCTCATATATTCTTAAATGTAGGTATACATGAGGCTTCAGTATTGAACCAATATTGCTGTCTTTAATACGTAAAGTTTAAAAAGGCAAACATTATATATTATAATAAATTACAGTAAGTGTTTAGTGTTGTAAATTTGTCTTGGGTATTGTGACGGTGCAGTGGGTGTGGAGGTGGAACACACGTCACAGAGTCACTTTATAGAAGTGAAAAACCTCTACCACAATGGTAGAGGATGAATTTTATTAAAAGGTAAACACAGTCCAAAACAAAAGTACAAATCATAAGTCCCAATAAAGCATGCCCCTCTCGGCTCTTTGGGTACACTTGTGGGGTGGTGAAAAGTGCAGGTGCTCAGGTGCTGAAGTGTCCAGTTCAGTTGTGTGGGCCGTGTGATGTCCAAGGTGACGAGTGCTGGCAGTAGTGCGGCAGCTCCTTGGCGTCTGACCCCGGTCCTGACGATAAATAAATCACAAACGCATAGACCACCAACAAACAAAACAAACACACAGCTCAGCAACACAGGCTTACTAGTACCTCAAAGGCCCCACACTTACAGAATGACAGCCCTTATATACTAGGAGACTCCACCCCATGATCAGCGCGACTGAGCACACCTGCCAGTTGTCTAATGCAGCACAGCTGATCACAGTAATCTTGTCCCGTAATATGGTCATTCCGCCCTGCACCAAGATGGCCGACTTCCTTTTCCGTCCCTCTCTCCAAGCCGACCCGTCTCTGAACAGGCCTGCAAGTACCTCTGCTTAGCGCCCTCTTGGGTCGGGAGGGAGATTTGCAGCTCAGATCCTCACGCTCCCTGTCACAGGTATTCATGAAGATTCATACAAAAAACTTGAGCTACACTCTTTTTTTCATTTCTTGATCAGTTTACCTTGGTGTTATTATACATCCCCTGCCATCTGTTATCTATAAATTATATAGTACTAAAATTAAATGTTTGCTAGAGAAATTTGTCAGTGTCTTGTGTCAAAACACTTGTCTGGTTTCTTTTTAATACAACTCAGTGGGGTATATTCTAATCAAACAGCAGTGAATAGTTTTGCCTTTTAAAGGTCTCCACACACCAGACGCGACACGATTTGTTAATTGGCGATGAGACACTTTCGCAGTGTCATGACCATACACACCAGAAGCGACAGAGGCGATGCAACAGGTTTGAAAGTTGCCAGATCTATACATTGCTATTGACAAACCTATGATCAAGACTAATACATATTGTCAACATGATGTAGTAATTATGAATGCCTTCTCTGACTGTATTTCAACACATATGGCAATAAATCATACATACCAGGCTTATCCAGTTCCTTCGAAATGGACTCCCATATATTGTCTTTCAAATATGTAGCTTTATAATTGTGATGATCTTTGTCATAAAGCTCTGGGTATTTTCCAAGTATTATTGTTTCCTCTGTCATTTTGTGTACTGCTTCACCCTGCTATTATATGTAAACTTATGGAAACTATAATAAGATCCAAAATAGAAAATTACTTATATGGTAACAGTATCCTGGGAGACAGTCAGCATGGTTTTAGGAAAGGGAGACCGTGTCTAACTAACCTGCTTGATTTTTTTGAGGATGCAACATCGACAATGGATAACTGCAAAGCATACGACATGGTTTATTTAGATTTCCAGAAAGCTTCTGACAAAGTCCTGCATAAAAGATTAATTCTCAAACTGAATGCAGTAGGGATTCAAGAAAATGCATGCACATGGATTAGGGAGTGGTTAACATTTAGAAAACAGAAAGTACTGATTAGAGGAGAAACCTCAAAATGGAGCAAGGTAACCAGTGGTGTACCACAGGGATCAGTATTAGGTCCTCTGCTATTCCTAATCTACATTAATGACTTAGATTCTGGTATAGTTTGCAGACGACACAAAAATAGGAGGCTTGGCAAACACCGTTGCAGCAGCAAAGGTCATTCAAGACAGCATTCAGAACTGGGCAGACACATGGCAAATGACATTTAACCCTTTGAAGTCCTATGTTGGACCTGGTCCAACATTACAATTTTCCCTTTCCGGTCCAATGTCGGACCCTGTCTGACATCATCAAAAAGATGTAAAACACAGGTCTCTAGTCGTTTTTTTCTCCGGAAAAAGCAGAAAAAACCATTCAATGGCCGAGTGAGACCGATAAGAGCCAAGAGAAAAAAGGGGCGGAAAAAAGGGGCGGATCTGAGCAATACACATAGCCCTGGCACCACAGAGATAACACGGACATAAACAAACAAGATAGCTGCTTCTGCACCAGCGCTCAAAGAATATCACAGACATTTGCAGAGCTTTTTGAGATGTTATAGTAATAAAATAATGACTTGGATCGCATTAAGGAGTTTGATGATAAAACAAGTGATCAGGAGATGATTTATCGGTATGCACGACTATGAAGAGATATGTGAAAAATACAGCGAACAAGGGATGGGGCGGGGCTGGGGATGCAGTACTGAGTGTCCTGTTGATATGCAGTGCCTTTTAAACCTGTTTTACTGTGAACAAAAAACTTTTGAACAACGTGTCTAAAATAAACTGCGCGTGTGAAAATAAATTGGACCTGACGCGCCTGAGATTTGCTGAATAAATGGACCGCAAAGGGTTATAGAGAAAAATGTAAGGTACTGCATGCAGGCAATACAAATGTGCATTATAAATATCATATGGGAGATACTGAAATTGAAGAAGGAATGTATGAAAAAGACCTAGGAGTTTATGTCATCTAGACAATGTGGGGAAGCTATAAAAAAAGGCCAACAAGATGCTCGGAAATATTGTGAAAAGTGTTGAATTTAAATCAAGGGAAGTAATGTTAAAACTTTACAATGCATTAGTAAGACCTCATCTAGAATATTGTGTTCAGTTCTGGTCACCTCGTTACAAAAAGGATATTGCTGCTCTACAAAGAGTGCAAAGAAGAGAGACCAGAATTATTCTGGGTTTAAAAGGCATGTCGAATGCAGACGTGGTGATCTGATTCAAGCTTTCAAAATTCTAAAAGGTATTGACAATTTCGACCCAGGGGACTTTTTCGACCTGAAAAAAGAAACAAGGACCAGGAGTCACAAATGGAGATTAGATAAAGGGGCATTCAGAACAGAAAATAGGAGGCACGTTTTTACACACAGAATTGTGAGGGTCTGGAACCAACTCCCCGTTAATGTTGTTGAAGCTGACACCCTGGGATCCTTTAAGAAGCTGCTTGATGAGATTCTGGGATCAATAAGCTACTAACAACCAAACGAGCAAGATGAGCCGAATGGCCTTAAAAACAGATGTGGTTTAGGCTTCTTGCACATTAATGTCAGAAGCCTGGCCTCTAAAATGGACTTAATAAATATATGGGTACATACAGCTGATCCAGATGTAATGGTAATCTCTGAAACATGGCTAAATGCATCCATTCCAAATAGCTCTATACACATTGATGGATATAATTTATATTGCATCAATCATGTATGTAAAGGGGGAGGCATTGCAATATATTCAAAAAACAAATTTCATACAACAGTGTTGCTATCTAAATCAATACCTAAACAATTTGAGTTGTTAGCTTTAAAAATTAGGATTTCTGAAGAATCTTATTTAACTGCAGTGGGTTGTTACAGACCTCCATCTGCAATAAAAGAAATATAACATCACTCTCAGATATATTGTCTAGTCTGCACCACTCTGAACTAATTTTAATTGGGGATTTAAACTGGGACTGGTTATCTGCTAAATCTGATCAAATTAAAGGGCTGTGTGACTCGCTTCATCTAACACAACTCATTGAATCAGTTACTAGGCCAAATCATAAATTGCCTAGTAATTCCTCCTTAATTGATTTGATGATAACTAATGCTCTCCATAAATATACTGATACTGGCATTTTTCAAAGTGGAGTGATCGCTGTGTAACTGCTTGGGGAGACACTAAAATGATAAAAGTGCAACCTTGTTTTATTGTCAAAAGAAATGTTAAACAATTTAGGTGCTTTCACACAGAGGAGTTATGACGGTTCAGAACCGCCACTGAAGCAGCTGTGTGAATTGCCTATACCGCCACAGAACCGTCATATTTTATGCCCTCTCTGAACCACCTCCCGAGGTTGGTTCAGACGGTACTGAACCATCATAACTGCCTGTGTGAAAGGCTATACCGCCACTGAAGCGCTATAGTAGGTGTGGTTTCAAAGTCAACGTGCCACGTCACTATAGCGTAGGTAGGTAAGTGGCGTGCATGCAATGCTTAATTTGTGTCGGGGCATAGCCCCGGAACCTCTGGCCGTGCAGAGTCATAGCGCCGGTAACTCTAGTTCAAAATCTCATAAAATGCTTTCTTTTTAAAATCTTAACACGGTTGCATTAAGTCTGCAAGTTCTTGTGTGCGCGCTAAAGAGAGACAGTCCGCTGCCACGTTTGTAGCCTACTTTAAATTACTTCATGATTTAAGTAAGATGACACTGGCTGCAACTCTATTGTCATGTTTTATACACAAATAAGCTTACTTGATTTGGAAAACATCATGAACGATACAAGCAACTTCTTACACTACATGGTTTGATTAAATGAGAAATACACAACAAAATATGAAAGCTGAACATTCATTTTAGCAAAGAACAATGGCAACTTTTTAATGAAAAAAAATATATTGTAGCCTACTTCAATAGGAACATTAGCCTGCTATATTATATTAAACCAAAACAATAACAAATAATAATGATCTGGTTCTCTTGCCTTTTTCAATGAATATCATTTTATTAATAGAGAATAAAAACATACAAGATAACAACTACCTAGCCTAAGTTTAATTAATCGTTTTTGTAATCTACCAGTGGCTTCTGTTGCATACACGTCGCTGATAATAGTGCGATGTCGTCCTTCTGGAGTGCCTCTGAATGCCTTTTAATTTGTTTGTTTTTTAAACCATTTAAATGCAAAACCATAACAAAATGTATACAGGCTTTTTTTATTATTTAATTATTTGTCCTGGTTGCATTTAATTAATTTCCCTGCACGCACTACTACTTTTTATATGATGTAGAATACGTGAATGTAAACATCTAACACAAGTACGTACAATAGTCTTTCAAATAAACGTGTTATGATTTTGAACATGCGCTTCTTAGGGTTGGTATTATTGTCATTGCTTGCACCCCAGCACCTCTTTCTTTACAAATTAAGCGCTGTGTGCATGTGTTAGGTCTTGTCAGTGTTTCAGATTGCACGAGAACAGTCTGTTGTTGCCATGAGAACAATCTGTTGATTGACAGGTTTGAAAGTTGTACTCGCGCAATCTCTTTGGCTGTGTGAAAGGGTTATGACGGTATTACACCGGCACAGATTGCGCAATTTCATGCTGTGTGAAAAGGTATTTTACACACTCGTTAAAAGGTTTCAGAGACGGCTCAGTAGCTGCATTTCTGTGTGACAATGGTGTTTGATGAACAAACTTTTTTTCATGATTTAAACCTCTGTAATTGGAATAGAATAGCTTTAATCCCTGATGTAGAAGATGCTTGGACATATTTTCTAAATCAGTTTTTAGCAATTACTAATAAGCATGCTCTGGTTAAAAAGTACAGGATCAAAGGCAGACATAATCTTTGGTTCTGTGAGGATTTATCTGAACTTATTCATCAAAGAAATTCCCTATGGGCTACGGCCCGACATACAACCAGGACATGAGATTGGATTGCTTTTAGATCTCTAAGAAATAAATGTACCACCTTAACACGTAAGCTAAAGTCTAGAGTTTTATCTTAAAGCAACTGTTGAAAATTTAAATAATCCATTAAAGTTTTGGAAGGTAATAAAAACTCATCAAATCTTCCTCAGCAAATTATGGATGGCACTGAACTTATCTCTAACAAAACCTGTATACTTAATTTGTTTAATCAACATTGTATAACTGCAGGTTCGATTTTTAATGACACTGTTAAGACAAATGTAACTAATCATATTGAAGTTGACGATTCAAATGGAAATAATAACAGCAAATTATTATTTTTATTAGGAATACTGCAGCTACCAGTCTCCGCTCTAACCGAGGAGTTTAAGTGCGCCAAGGTCAGACTGGAAATGACATTAGTAGAGTCACGCGACAAATGCGTAAGGGAGGCAGCACCTGTGTTGAAAACTGGAAGAAAGTGGGCGGCAAAGAAAGCTGTGGAAGATGCAAAGGCTGCCCTTCGAATTGGTGATATCATGGGGCAAGTTCAGCATGGAAGAGGATGAGGTGTATAAAGGCCATTTCCCAGGCCAAGCAGGGAGAATGGATGAGATGGGAGAGTGTGGAACAACGCAAGATTGGCTGGCAAGTCCTATGCTCAATGGAACAGAGCAGGATCAGTTTCCTCATCAGGTCAACATATGATGTTCTCCCATCACCACAGAACCTAAACCTCTGGGTAGGAGAGGATCCCTCATGTCCTTTGTGTTCATCACCTGCAACATTAAGGCACATTTTGACAGGATGTAAGGTGGCTCTTAGCCAAGGACGGTTTACTTGGAGCCATGACCAGGTGCTGCGATGTTTGGCCTTAGCATTGGAAGACAAGCGTAACATGACCAATAAGTTGTCACCTGTTCCATCAAAACATTACGCACAAAAGACAACATTCCTCCGCCCAGGAGAGCAACCACCAAGAAAAGGTGTTAAAACCAATCCTCGCCCAGGACAACTGGAAGCTGCTAGAGACTGGAAAATGCTGGCAGATGTTGGTCAACGGCTTATTTTTCCACCTGAGATTGCCACCATTAACCTTCGACCAGATATTGTCTTGTGGTCTGGATCAGCACGCCTTGTTCACCTGATAGAGTTAACAGTGCCATGGGAGGATGCTGTAGATGAGGCGTATGAGAGGAAGAAACTGCGGTATGCTCAACTAGCCACTGAAGCGGAACAGCGAGGATGGAGAGTCCGGGTTTACCCAGTGGAAGTGGGTTGTAGAGGATTTGTGGCACACTCTACAACCCGGTTTCTCAGAGACGTCGGATTCAGTGGCCAAGAGTTGCGTCGGACAGTGAAGAACTTATCTGAAACAGCAGAGAGAAGCAGCAACTGGCTGTGGTTGAGACGGAAAGATTCTGGCTGGGGATCTCAAGCACAATAGAAAGAAAGAAACGCTGATGAACAGGTAAGTAAGCTGGGCTGAGTTGAGTGGGGGACGGAGGGGGGTGATGCTGGGACGCCAGAATCACCGTCGAGCCCTCTTGAGGGGTCGTGGGTTAGTCGACGAAACACTGAGGATGGAAGGTGCCCACTTGAAGACCCCAGAGATGTACCCTACTTAGCTCAATCCAGACGGTTGTCATGCTGATGCGCTGGGGAGGCCGCACTGTGGTTGATCTCCGGAGCCAGCATCGCAGCCGTTTGGTGTGCTGATGCGCCAGGGAGGCAAAATAAGCTGATCCCTGGAGCCAGCATTACACTTCAGCCATTAACACCAGACAGAAGGATATCTACATCATCATATGGAAGGAAACGTAAATGGATGGAGACACATATGGATCACATTAGTTTACTGTAAAGCTACGTCTTAGTTGGTGCTTATCTTGGCGAGAGCCGAGTTCAAATCAGCATGAAGTTTTAACATCTACTCTCATGTAATGGAAATCATGAATCATTCTCTTCATTGGAGGTCTATAATGAACTTAAAGCTATCGACTCAAAAAAAACCTGCTGGCCTAGATGGCCTTGACCCTTATCTTTTATGACTTGCGGCTGTGTGGTCCAGTGGTTAAAGATAAGGGCTTGTAACCTGGAAGTCCCCGGTTCAAATCCCACCTCAGCCACTGACTCATTGTGTGACCCTGAGCAAGTCACTTAACCTCCTTGTGCTCCGTCTTTCGGGTGAGATGTAATTGTAAGTGACTCTGCAGCTGATGCATAGTTCACACACCCTAGTCTCTGTAAGTTGCGTTGGATAAAGGCGTCTGCTAAATAAATAAATAATAATAATATATGGTCACACCTTTGACTCATTTATTTAATTTGACATTGCAAACAAACAAAATTCTGAGGATCTGGAAGGCAGTGTACGTAATACCATTACTGAAAGGTGGTGATACTACTAATTTAAGTAACTATCGACCCATTTCAAAATTGTCAATTCTAGCTAAAATCCTAGACTCATTAATTAATATGCAATTAAAACAGTTTCTGGCTTTAGGTCAAATCACAGTACTGTCTCTGCAGCAATGGAAGTAGTAAATTACATTGTTATGGGTCTGGATAATAGACAACACTGTGCTTCTTTATTTATTGATCTTTCTAAAGCATTTGACACAGTTGACCATGCATTATTGACTCAGAGACTTATAAACATTGGAATAAGTGATAAAGCTGTTGGCTGGTTTCAGAATTGTTTAACGGACAGAACTCAATGTATAAATGCTGATGTATAAAATTAGATTTTTGGAATATTGATAAAAGAGTGCTGCAGGGTTCCATTCTAGGCCCAGTTCTGTTCACTATATATATTAATGATACAGGCCAACATGTCGTTAGTGCGAAACTTAATGATACCATTTTATACTTTTGTGCTCCCACTCTAGATTTGGTTACTAAACACTTTCAATCTGCATTTGACACTATTCAATATAATCTCTATAACCTCAAACTTGTATTAAACTCAGGAAAAACTAAATCAAAGTTATTCACTAAATCGAAGTCTCAATCTGGTTAACATACAGATTACAACATTAGAAGGTCACAATATAGAATCTGTAAAAGTATACAAATACCTGGGTTTTTGGATAGATGAGAATCTCAATTTTAAGATACATATGATAATCTTTCAAGAAACAAGTTTTTATTTTAGACATAAATCTTGTTTTTCATTTGAGGCAAAGAAAGCACTTGTATGTCACACTTTCAGTGATTGATTACAGAGATATTCTTTACATGCATGCAGGTGCATCTAGTCTGAGGATACTAGACTCTCTTTATCATAGAGCTCTTAAGCCCGCCGCACACAGCCCAACTCAAGCCATCCCAACTCATCTCAACTCAACTGGCCGTACAGAGTTTGGATGAATCGTATCAGTGTGCATGCACTTAAAACCAAGATTATGCAGATTTCAGTTGGGATGTCTTCAGATTTGAAGATTGAACATGTTGAATCTTTTTCAGACGCAGTTTCGTTCAGATGTGATCAGTCTGTCTGTGTGCAGCGGTTGCCGACCAAGACTGACTGAGACCGATTAGTCATAAGGGTGTCAACCAATGGTGAAGCAGGTTTAAGTGACGTAGCTTGTCATGTAACTTGTCACAAGATGGCGGAACATTGAGAGCTTTACTAGATCCACAGGTAAAAATACATTAGTCTTGAATTGCTCTGAGTGTCCTGAATTAAAAAATATCAGATAAGTGCAAATTTGAATAGGTTTTTTTTTAGGCGTTTACTAATCAAAGGTAAATTATCAATTTACCTTTTTATTATCAATCTACTGGCAGCGTATATTTTCTTACTGTGCAAAACAGAAGTAACCGGTGCGTCAATCTCCAATAGGTCACAAATCACAAGCCCCTAGATCCACACGCTGAGAAAAAAACGCCAAAGTCAAATAAAAAATCAACAGTTTGGATTTTATTTACCACAGGCTAAAGTGTAGTAGACAAACTATACAAAAAGTCAAACACTGCCTGAAACGTTTGCACGGTGTAAATGGTCAATAGCTAAATTAATAAGCTAAGCGCTTCTTTTGGTTGCCTCGCGGCGCTGTCTCCACCGTCTAATCAGCATACGATGACATGCATAATACGAGGGTCGCTATGTTGGGCTAAGTTAATACAAAAATGTGTACAAAAATTTTTCAATTCCAAAAATATGTACTGTGTTTGGGAAAAAGGCTTTCAGTTATTTTGCCCCTTGGTCATGGAACAACCTTCAAAAACTGAATATATATCATTAAGAGATTTTAAAAATCATTATTTCTGATAAATGTACTTGTTTTAATTAATTTTAAAGTTGCAAATAATCCAATGAAATGTACTGATGAATGACTTTTTAATGGTATTATTATTTTTGAAATGTTCATGTTAATCTATGTAGTTCTAGGTGTGTGATTGTTTCTGTATTGCTGCATTCTTGGTCAGGTCTCTCTTCAAAAAGGAGATTTTGAATCTCATATGTGACTTCCTGGTTAAATAAAGGTTAAAGAAAAAATAATTCGGTTTTAAAATTGTCTGTAAATACTTATGAGCTGTTACCAAAAAAGAACCTTGATTTTCCTGTAAAGTAGAATGCAAGAGTCAGCTTTAACATTGATATCACCTGAGCACAGTTTCAACACAACTCTACATTAAAATTGCCAAGCTTATATGTCTTATCTAATAATATCTCATCTAGAACAAAAGATACTGGAGAACTTGGTAATACGGATGAAATTGTAAGACCTATGTTTTTCAGGAAGATGCATCTATTTTCCAAATGGTATGAATGCAGTAAAAAGAAGAGAGACACCATGAGCAAATGTCTTCCACTCGTCCAGAATATGAGTGTCATTTTCATTCAGGGATACCAATATTTACAGTGTATTAAAGGGCAATACACGTCTCACCCAGTTTGTCATTCCTAGTACATGGATAACATTTTGGAGTACCACAGCTCTTAAAAGACTAGCTTGTTTGTATATTTTTGAAGAGCAGACAATTATCTATTCAGGAAGATATTTTGAATGCAAGCTGTCTGCACTGGGTAGAACAAGCCATGAATGCCCCCTCCCCAAGTACACAAACCAGCTGGGATGGTCCAACACCGTTTCCAGGATGTTTTATCTAGATATGCAGAATAGGGGTTTGACATTTTTCACTAATATAATAAAATTGCATTTCAATCATAATAACCAAGACAGCAGATCTTCTGCAGGTGCATCCAAGTCCAAGTCTGCACAATTAACTTTAGTTTTACAAAGAATCTTCTGGGCCATTCTAAAGAACATATTTTGTTGCATATTTCCAGCTCCCTGGAACAGTTAGTGGGAGTCATTGAGGAATCGTGACTTCTCCCTCTAGAAGACTTTTTAACTTCTTGTAGACTTGTAATGTCAAAGTGCCTTGGCTAAAGGTGCTACAAAATTGTAAATAAATATGGTTCTGGCTGTATGGCAAGCCAAATTATCATTTACAGTTATCTTAAAACGCAATTTAAGATATATTAAAAGATTTAAAGATATTTGTAAAACAATTTGAGATATCTCAAATTGAATTACAGATATCTTTAAAACATTATGAGATATGTGCATTGTGCAGTTTTTAAGATATCTAAAATTAAGTTGGACTTGGAATGGCCGTTATGTGTATGACAAATGAGGGGGAGGATGTGTGAAAGGGAAGAGGCTCTGCACACTTAGAAAATATGTTTGGTGTCTGGTAGCCATCTTGGCTCGGGTGTGTAGGAACAGCCTAGAGCCAAGATGGCCACCTTTGCACAGCTACGCAGTATTAATGTGTAATTGTTTAGGTATTTAATTAGTTAATTGAAAAACTGTGTAATGTGGCCAGGTGGTGATTGATTTATTGATTATCAATCACCCTGAAACAAGACAAATGAAATTATTGTTTAGAGATGGTTTAGTGAAGGTGAATTCCCAGCCTGAATAGTAAAAAGTGTTTTGTTTAAATCATTTAGTTTTGTTTAAACCTTTTATTTGTTTGTTTGATTAAATAAGTGCAAGACGCAGACCGGCCTTGATCTGGGGGCTGTAACACAATATGTTTAAGATATCAATGTTTAAGGGGCAGCAGTGTGGAGTAGTGGTTAGGGCTCTGGACTCTTGACCAGAGAGGTTTGTGGGTTCAATCCCAGGTGGGGGACACTGCTGCTGTATCCTTGAGCAAGGTACTTTACCTAGATTGCTCCAGTAAAAACTCAACTGTATAAATGGGTAATTGTATTTAAAAAAAAATAATGTGATATCTATATAATGTATAATGTGATATCTTGTAAGTCACCCTGGATAACAATTGTAAGTTGCCCGGGATAAGGGTGTCTGCTAAGAAATAAATAATAATAATAATATCTTTAAATGACTTCCTGTTCATTTAAGTATATCTGTAAATTGTTTTAAGACATCTCTAAATGACAGTTTGGCATACCATGCTAGCAAAATCCACATGCTTTACATATATCTACATATTATTTAAAGATATCTGTAAATCAATTTGAGATATCTTTATTTTATCTTTAGAAATGATAGAGATCTATTTTAAGATATTTGGAAAACATTTCAAGATAGCTCTATATCTATTTTTATATATTAAAATGATTTAGGGATCAAATATTTAGAGATATCTGGAAATTATTTAGAGATATCTATACATTAAGAATTTTTTTAATGATAATCTGCTGTGCATGAGGGCAGTTAACTTGTTAACTAGCACATCCCATAGATTCTCAATAGGATTTAGGTTAGGTGACAGTACCATCCTGCTACAGTGATTTAACTTCAAAATCATTTGTCAAATCTCTTTCAAAAAAGTAATTGACTTAAAATAGAAAAACCTGTCTTCATTACTATTCAGAGTTGTACTGACATCATCCTGCATCATGTATTCTATTTTTTAATGCATTTGCCCTGTGCACTGTGTAACACCTCGAACAATTGTCTGTTGTTCTTACTTAAATGAAACTGTCAGTCCTAGGTCGAGTCACACAGTCGGGGAGAGCGTGATCGGGGTAAGATAATTGGGCACTAAATGTAAAAAAAAATCAATCAACAAGGTTATTTTCCAAGTTTCTTGATAAATATGACACACTATTCACCTTACACTAGTCCATTATGTTTTTTGTTGTTTATTTTTGTTGTTGCCATAGATTTGAACATGATTAGGAAATTAAACTCTTCTACACAGTCAACAAAGAGGTTGGATATTCAGGGCCACACTATGTTCTAGTTAAAAAAAAATGGAAGAATAAGCAGGTGGCTGAGGCTGACGTGACAGTTCAGTTGGAACACATATTCACAACTGCCAATGAAGTGGAAAGTTAATTAGAAGCAGCTGAAAAGAGGAGATATTGTATAGGTGTATGTTGGGTCTTCTTAAGCTGAAAGAGAACTTTCTACAAACTCACAGACGTTCAGGGGGATGAAATACCCCTCTAGTCCACAATGTTTGACAAATGTATAAAATAGAACCAATCTTACTTTCAAATTGTCTGCCACACGGTTACAGTAAAACAAAAACAAAAACAAAAACACTTCACCTGAAACTTCACATAGTTTTACATAAGAAAATTCATGAGCCTTAGTAAACTTTCTTACGTAAAGCTGTGTAAAGGGAACTCTAGCAGGGAGCTTTAAAATCACATGCAAATATGATCCTCTTGTTCATAAAAAAAATTGTTGGAATGATGAATTTCAGAAGGAAAAAATGATAGGCTCTTGTGTGGCTATCTTAGCACTATTTCAGTTCTCTGACAGACAAACTACCCACTAATTATTAGCGCAACTGATGACTGATTATCCCTTCAGAATCATTTTAATTCTTTCCTCTCTCCTAATTTTTCTTCTTTTGTTCCACTGTACCTTTTGTAAATTCCCCTCCTTTTCCATCTTTTCATACCTTTTCACATCTGACTCATAATCCCCCACTACTAACATGCAAAACTAATTATATTGAAGAGAGCTGTTTACACCTAGTTCTCATAGCAGGAAGGAAAATTCTAATTGATATAGATATACCACCATATACACTTTTCATCAGTACACCAATAAAGACATTAGCTCATTCATTTGTTTATTTGACTTTGAGGTTGATTTGACAATCCATACCTGTTGGAATAAGACCCATCTGGTTTTAATAGAGCAACAGCACTGGGAAACCCCCCAGATTTCATGAACCACCAAGTTTGAATCCAGGGATAACCACAGATAGGTTGTTGATGCAATTCAGGTTGATTTCCAACTGTTATAACATGAAAAAACAGCTGTGGCTTATCCCAGTGAGGTATACAGTAGGTTGGTCAAATCAATTTTGTGATCTGTGATTGAGTGTGACTGAAGTTGTGGTAGATGTTGTTGAAAAGGGATGAAAATAAATTCAACAAGATTTGTAATTACAAAGTTTTGACCTTTCAATTCCAGGTCAAGGAATATCAGGCCAATCTGTTTTTCTTTTATACACTCTCACAACAAGAGTAGAACTGATTGTCCAATATGGATAGTTTATAGTGTTGGGTACAAAATTGGCTCCTAAAGTATTTATTTTGAAGTCAATCCATGAATTGAACTGTTTTTGTGGATACAGTTCTCAAAGTAATAGAACTGATGACATTATATTACTTGTATACGGTTTAGTACATTACAGGTACATATTAACTTGCTAGAAAGTCATGGTTTTATTTTAACTAGTCACTTAATTATACACAAATAAAACAAACACTGAATATATCTGTGTGCAAGCACTATCTCCCGCCATACTAAAATCCATAACATATTCATTTAAACCCAAACTAAGCAATATTTGTTACCTTATTTTTCTCATCAAGGCCATTGTTGTAGTTTTGAGGTTTTGATGTACATTCTCTTGACTGTAGAAATGTATTCTGGGAAAGCAGTTTTATATTACCCTTATAAAAGTTTACTTTGCTCTGCTTTTTATTTACTGTAGTTGTAACATTGTTTAGCCGGAAGATACATTATGTTAAAGTATGCATTCTATATAAAGTTTGCTATGTACATGTACATCAGAGTATTTAGCCTGGTTAACCACAAGAAACAGCATAGAAGTTGGCTTGCAGTTAAGCAATTCCTGCTTTTCTAACCATTGACTGTATTGCGAAAGTGAAGGATGGGTGGAAAATGTGAGATCTTGCCAGGTGCTGAGAGCATTTGGAGTGATAACAGTATTTCAGTAGATGATTTAAGGTTTTCAGGCTACAAGGAAGACAAGAGACAGTATGACCCTTCTGCACTTCTATTCCAGGGCTAACATTATGTGGCTCTGCATACAAAAGAACATCTGGTATATTTGCAAGCCATTAAGAAAAAAAAAAATCAGTAACATAATGGCAAAATTAGTTTTAAAAATTCGGTTTTGTACACTCATGTTATAGAGGAGCACATAGGCAACATTGTTATAATGGAGGACTATATTTTCATTTTCATTTTAGAGTTCTTATGTGGAAGGATACAGTTAAAATAAATAATAATTATAATTAGTTGGGCTATGTGGCAGGCCGGTAGGAGAGAGCCCTGCACATATAAAAGGGGGCAGGGCAAAGCCCTGCTGTTTAAATGTATTATTTGTTTTTTTTTAGCCCAGGTGATTGTTATTGTATGATTTAAAATGTATTGGTTTATTATTTAAAAGAATGTATTGTTTGGGAACGTGTTATTGTTAGTATTGGTTTGAAGCTATTTTGTATTGATTTAAAAATATGATGTTTTGTTACTATGATTTGTTATGTATATGAATAGGACAGCGAAGGGCCGTGTTGTGTTTGTTGTTTGGCAGCGTGGATGGGGAAGCCCCATCCACACAAAAACCTTGTGCAGAAGGTGACCATCTCCTGAGTTAATTCATTGATTAATTGTTGCTAATCGGGAAATGGTCATCTGTATAAAAGCCTGCAGCGTTCTGCGCTCTGGGTCGGAGTGTTTTGGAGCGAGGAGGGAGTGGAGAACAAGGAGAAACTAAAATGGAAGTAAAACTATAGGATCAGTGAAGGCGATTGCCCAGCCTAACCTGGGTTTTGTTGTAGTTTAGTGCTTGTGACTTTGTTTTTGTTTAAAACTTTATTTTGCTCTGAGCATTGTTTTTGTTCAGCCGACCTACCTGTGTGTCTCGGCAGTTCCTGCTTCTGGCCTGACGTCACCACCTTAGCCATCCCTGTCACAGGCTATAACACTGAAGTATAAAAGCAATAAGATCCACATCAGGCATTACCAGGAATTATGGACTGTTTGGTTTTAACCAAACGGTGCATAATGCCTAGTAATGCCCTGTGTCAGGTTTCATTGCTTACATAATATCTTTATCTTCTGCAGTAAGTTATATTGAACTATATCAATGTTGTATTCTTGAAGCTTTTCAGCCTTGTAATAACAAAACATGGTGAAGCAACAAGGAATATCATTGATAGTTCTATCATATTCACAGCACATACCAGTTAGCGAGAAGAGCAGCTCCTGAACATGAATCACAGGCTTGGAAAATCCATTATTACCACAGCTTATACTTCACCAACATTAACTGTTAAGGGCGGGCCTTAGGGGGCCTGGCCCGTCCAGTTTAGGTCCAGTGCTCCCCCAGTTTCAGATTCTAAATTGATTCAGTACAGTCAGCTTCCAGTTCTAGTGGTAGATGCCCCCTGGAATGTCTCAGCACCAACTGTGAATCAAATTTAAAATCAATCCGCGCAAGTGCTGGCTTTTTCTTTTTGACTTGCTGTATTTTTAAGTGTAGTTCACTATTGGACAGTAAATACTAAACAAAGACACAATTGGTCCAAATTAATTTCATTATCCACCAAAACCAGTCAATCAATACTTTGTATCGACGAAAGCAGCCAATACTGTACCTGCAACTGCCGAGAGCCAATCACAGACTGTCAGCTCGAGTGGAGCACAGACACGGCATCTTTCAACAGCAACAAAGCGAGACACGGACAGTTCTGTAATATTGCTCCATTCATATGTAGATTCAAGATAGAAAGGTTTTGGCTGAAGGTAGAAACATGGTGAATTAGGAGGCATTTTAGAGTGGTATTTAATGACAGATTGTATTGGTAGTTCACACTCCATCGTACACGGACTGTCCAGTAATTGCTCTGTTAATTTCTTAGGCAATGTCCAGATTATAAATAGGGGTTTAAAACCCTAACAATTTAATAACACATTTAAATCGATTTACTAATTAAAAAGGCATCATTTTTCTCTTTATATGTATGTCATCGTTGTTTTTTATTTTAAAAAATGTTCGGGACTATTTTCTTAGAACGTCTTTACTTAGCAGAAATGTACCTGACGAATCAGTACAAGTTCAAGGTAAATTTAGGTTTTAAGGTGTTTTTTTTTTTTTTAAAGAAAACAATGCTAAAATAATTTTCTAATAGATATAATGCCCTCTCGATGATGGCTCTACCGTGTGATAGTTGACCTTGACTTTCATTCGCGCCCTCGCCTTCGGCCCAGGGCGCTTAACTCCCATCACGGTCAACTATCACACGTAGAGCCATCATCGACGGGCACTATCGCTTAAATAAAAAATAAAAAATCTATGAGAAATCATTAATCAAATTAAAGTAGAGCAAAGCACAATAATAATAATAATAATAATAATAATAATAATAATAATAATAATAATAATTAAAAAATAGTAGAGAATACGATCTAATTCATTTGTTTTTCCAAAATGAACCCGTCCTAAAATAGTGGATGCCCCCCCACATCGTTCATGCTGCCGCCAGGCCTGGTTAAGGGTTTTGGTTTAAGGGTTTGAAGAAAACCACAGATAATAAAGATAACCTTTATTATCTTTGGATAATAATCTCATTAGCTGTGAGATTCTCAATAAAGACGCATATTAGTTTTGTTGCTTTATTTAGACAATCTTTGCGTAGCAGGTTTAGTTTAATTTTATTTGCTGTGTTCTCATTGTCTAAACATTAGAACAAGGCCTCTGTTCTCTGACTGCTGAGGAATGGTATACAGTATGAGCCTAGTAGATGTACTGTAGGTTACTATGCTGGTACTAAACTAATACTATACCGTTTGTAGAAGTATACTAGTCTGTAAAAAAATGTATACATTTACAGAAAAAAAACAATGGCAAGTTACCACTAGTTTTTCTGTGAATTTACAGAATTTTCTGGATGCCAAGTTTTTTCAAACCAATAAGTGGTGTCAAAAATAAATTTCACTTTTCATTGGCACAGCACAAGTCAACTCAGGTTGGCTCTATCCTGCTTTGAGAGCCTACTTCTATTAGCATTGGTCCTGAAAAACACTGATCATACATAACATCAGCTTGCTTTTATTTACAAGCCATCCCATACTAGTGCTGAATTACACCTAATTATTGGAGGTAAATGCATAGTATTTCCTAACAACCCTTGTCCTTATATTACTTTGCATACAGCACATTCTAGAAAGAGTTTGAAATACAGAGGTTTTCTAGAATGTTCAGCGTATTCTGTTATTTTTCATAAAACAGTATATTTTCCACATTTTACCTCAGTTTTTTACAGTATAAATTTGTATCCTGTTTTCAATTAATATTAAAACTTGTAGCCACAAACTGGTTTTGAAAGAAATGTCATATAATAAAATGGCTTGCCATTTCAAACTATAAGCTATTCATTCTTTATCAGGCTATGCTTGCTTTGGTCTTTTTGTCTAATGCAATATTCAAAGCACAAAGGATGTGACAAAGTACAACCAAATTTAAAGAGGCACTGGGAAATGTGTGGACCGAGCGGTTCAAGTAAACAAATGGCAGACACAGAGCTCTATTTTTGAATCAATGTACATGTTAATTATGGGCTGCCCATTTCTAAAATTAAAAAGAGATCTAAGGGAAACTAACAATATCTGTTTTTATATACTATTTGATTGTTGGTAATCATCATCACAGTTGACAAAATAACTGTCATGTATCCGAATAAAATAGCACTTTTAGTCAAGTGTGACAGAATGGATGTAACAATAAAAAAGATTGTAAATCAAGCAATTTTAACCAGGCCCATATAGAGCAGTTTATACAGCAGGTTTATTTAGGGAGGAGGAGGAAAGACAATTACATTTTTTGAGAATCTTTGCAAAAATGGCCAACAGAATGCCTTTTGTTATTACACATCCATAGCTTTTCTAAACATTTTTTTAAACCAATAGAGATGCTACAATAACTGCTTGGTTGCAACCAGAGGTTGTCATTGAAACCTATGAATTGTACACATGAAGTGCAGGGCACTACCAAAATAATTAGTTTTTATAATGATAGTTTATGATAGGGAAACTATATTAAATTGCTAAAGTGAACATTTCCTTTCAGTTTAATTATAGGTGAAGTAAATGTTATTCTAAAACCAAGAACAATCATTCAAGCTCCTGATTAGTCACTAATCGTAACGTGTAATAATCTTGACATTATTGACATCGTTATCCATCCTTGGCCTTGGAAAATGTCTTTATTGTTTTAGCATTGTTGTGATCATATACCTGCTTAAAAAGTTATCTTTGAGAAGTCCCAGAGTGGCTCATCTGGTAAGGCAGTGCTGCATGATGTGCAAGGTGATTCATACAGTCAGAGGGCCCTCACCTCACCATTATTATTTATTTATTTCTTAGCAGACGCCCTTACCTGGGGCGACGTACAGTCGCTGCAGTGGACCCTACTGGCCAGTTGAGCTCAGAGTGGATGTCTGCAAGGCTAGGCTTTGTCAGTAGCTCATCGACACCAGCTGTGTCTCCTGGGTCTACATAGGTAAATTGGCTTGGCCGTGGGACCAGACGTTCAGTTCTTCTGAGCTGTTGCAGGGTTTGCTCTGATGAAGGAACATCACTGAACATTCTAAATTTGGGGAAAAAGGAGGGGAAAATATTTGGGCAGACACATTTTTTTGTTTATAAAAATCATTGGACATTAGTATAATATCTAACTATAGGTAGAGCACCTTTAATATAAAACAGCATCACTGGGATAGTAATTTTGGACAGTTCTATGAAGACATAATAATGTATTTTATGGACAGTGATTTGTAATGTGTCATGTATTTGTTACCTTTTTTCTAATATAAACTTAAGCAATTACATTACGTAAAACAAATGCAATCGGTGGTGGTTGTTGAAGTCTAAGAACAATGCTTACACATTAACCTGCTTCTGGGAAACAGCAATTGGTTTTACCATTTCATCCTTTTCCTCTGTGACTTATGACATTTGAATACATAACCCTCATGCAATTTTGCTGAAAAGCAAATCATGTTATCAGCTCACGTTGTCATTTAGGATCAGGTGGTGATAAGTAAGTGTCGGGAATATCAATGAGAGCACTGTCTTAATAGCAAGCTCAAACTTTCCATAAATCATTCTGCTGCCTTTCCCCTGGAGACAAATGTGTTGATTAAGCCAATTCAAGGCCCAGTCAGCTCACATTCATTAATATCACCTAGAAGATGTTCTTTCTCAAAAAAAACTCATGCTGTTATTTATGAGGAAGGCAACTTGCGGAACATCTTTCTGCTTGCCATTCTGAGGCCAGGGTCTGGGATATAAAAATACAAAGCTTTGAACTTCAGTCAAAGGTCTTTACAAGATCACACTAAAAACAACTAGGGCTGGAAAAGATCTATTTGGGGTGCATTGCCTAATCATTGGTTATAGTAAATGAGGCCAGCACTCCTGCTTGTGTCAGTTGTTTGGTAATTTATTCCTTTCTTGGCTGTAAGATCTGAAACTGTCCAAGTTGAGCTAAGCTGCCTGTTTTTATAGCTGGAGGTGGTCTTGCTCCATCCACAGAAACTACCAAACCGAAAATGTGTGCATCATATACCTAAAAATGAAATTATTTAAGTAGTCCTCATGGCTGATTACCAGTCTGTAGCCCATGGTGGAGGTCAATCACAATACAGTATGTTTCCAGACAAATACATAAGGCAGCATCCATCACACACAGCCATATAAGTGCGACAACATCTCTTAGAAAAAGCACAGGCAGACATTATGCAAACATGGAACTTTAGCCTGTTTTTTTCTTTATTAAAAACCTCAAACCAAGTCAACTTGAAGTGCATTTGCAACCTACTGTCTTAGGGAGTCTAGGTTTCAATTATTTGTATGATAACTGGGGCTTGGAGAACTGCAAAAGGTTCCACTGCAAAACTGCAGTCAATAACTAGCAAGTGATGCTAGTATACAAAAGCAGTAATATACATTTTAGAATGCAGGGGTCTGTAACAGAATCCGTAACAGCAGTCTATCACACTGCACAGACCGTTACACCAGCATACACTGATCAGAATGTCAGGATCCTACTGGCATGACATAATTGGACAGATCCTAAAAGCAGTGAATTAACAACCCATTTCTGAGTTTCCAACTGTTGGCAACGAAATACATAGTTCTGTTTAAACAAAGATTGTTAGTTTAGACCACTATGTCTGCTTTAATTAACCACTCCAAACTTCTGAAACAGCCTGCAAGTGGACATGTATATCAGTGGTTGTTTCAGTTTGTGTGTGAATGTATTCAAGTATTAAAATTAATCAGAGATAATCATTTGTGGTGGTATGCATATATACTATCGCCTATAATCCTTGACACTGTCTGCATTGATGTGCTTTGTAATGATGAATCCACTTCTGAAGATCACAGCTCCCAGTGACATATCTGGATTTGACAGTCAAGGGGCTTTAGAGCACTCAGATAGTAATTCTTATTGAGAGCCACCTACTTCAAATGCACTGAAACCCCATCATTGCTACCATCATTACAAACAGACCACAACTATATATATATATATATATATATATATATATATATATATATATATATATATATATGTATCTTGCTCCATACTTGTGACAATGAAAACATCTTCTGATATTTATCAGTCATTTCTGCCATTGTCCCAACCAGAGAAAGTTAATTTAATATAGAATACATGATAATATTTGAACTCTCAACCTGTGGTGAGACTGGCGTATTCAGCACCCTTTTCTGTATTTTTATAATGTATTGTGGTCTAAATAGAAATATGCAAGGTTTAACTTTTTTGCTACCTCTTCAGTGGTGGCTCCTCAGAGGAGGCCGAGTAGTCAATGTCTACTCGAGAATTTTTAAATAAATAAGTATTATTTATTTATTTATTTATTTATATGTAGTATGCAACAAAAAATATATAGCCATAATATATGGCCATTAGGGCATACAGGGTCCTTGGCCAGACCTCCTACTGGAGGGGCTTCCACCAGGGTGCGAGTCCCAGCGCTGGTTGGTGCCAGGAAGATTGAACCTCCTCCAGAAAATCTGGGAATACCGGAAAAGGCTGGAAGACCGGCGCAAGCTTCGACCCGAACACAGACCGGCGCTGTTCAGGCGCTGCCTTCCAGGGAACCTGAGCTTGACAGAGGGGTAACGTCAGTCTCTAAGGCTATCTCAGAGCTGGGTCCAGTCTCCTGAGTCACTTCCTGGACCTATATCTCCTACTGCTCCAAAGAGTCCCCATCCCAGGAGGCCGCGATGGAAATCGCGTCCTGGTCCCCTTCGCTCATCACCTCGTCTCGATCAGAGATGTCGTCGACCGCCGGTAAAGGCGGGACGGTACCGGGGCAGGTGCTAGAGGCGGAGCTGAGGCAGGCACAGAGGGCAGAGCCTGCTGCCTGACCAGGTACTCAAGGACCTGGGCCATCTGGCTCTTCAGGTCCGATATGTCCTTCACCTGCCTACTGTGCCTGTCTTGTTTACTGCTCCTCGAGGGAGACCATGAGCAGCTACGGGCTCGGTGGGCAGAAACCTGTGCACAGGGAATACCCTGCAATGGACTGGAAGGCAGGTGAAGAAGGGGGGAGGGTGGGGCGGCTCCCAATGCTACAGAGGATTCAGCTCAGCTAGCTGATGAAGCCGCCCCTGTGAACTCTGCCAGTCTTCTGCGCAGGGTCCGAGGCTGGGATGCTGCACAAATCAAGCAGAACATCTCGTCGCCTAAGGCAGAGGAGGCGTGCTGCATCCCCAAGCACTTAACACACAAGAGGTGCTTGTCCTGTGGGAGAAGGATCCCTCTACAGGACGTGCAAGGGTGGAACTTGGACATGGTGCTGCCCGGAGCGTCTGCAGTAGGGGTGTCTGAGCCCCGATGCATCGAGGTCCGGGAAGGGGCCAAGGGGCACCGAACTATTGAAGCACCGAACTATTGATGCACTGGATGTCTGTGCGCCGAACATGCTGAAGCACAGAGGCATCGAGGCTCTGGAGCACCGAAGCTGCCGAAGCACCGATGCACCGAGGCTCTGCAGCACCGAAGCACAAAATGCACCGAGGATATCGATGCAGAGGGTGCCTGTGAACCAAAGGCACCGAAGCATTGAGGCTCTGAAGCACCGAGGGTGTCGAAACACCGATGCAGCGAGGCTCTGAGGCACCGAGACGCCAAGGGCGCCGAAGGAGCGATGCACTGAGGCCCCGAAGGTACCAAGGGTACTGAAGCAGATGCAGCATGCAGCTTGCAGTGGTGTGGAGCACTGCCTACAGACAGTATAAGAGTGGGAAGGCAAGGTACACCCAGTGGCCTCGACTCGACAGTGGGTACAGCAGTGGCGGGCCCCGGTGGAGGAAGCGACTGTCTTTTCTCTCTCTGTTATTGTTTTTTTTGTTTGTTTGTTTTTTAGGTGCAAAAAGCAGAGGGAAAAAACACAAACAGGAGATACTGTAGGTTAGAAAGCAGCCTACAATCGGTGAGCGATGTAGGCTATTGTTAAGTTTTTAAAATGGAGCGCAGTTACCAATTCCAAGAAGTGGCAAGCCGACTTCCAGCAATTTCTTGCTGTGGAATTACAGGAAACCTCGAAGTGAGAGCTCTTTTACAAGATACAATTACGCAACTGGAGAGGTTAGTTATATCTACCTTACCTATCTGATTGTGAGAAGCAAAAGAGATTGTCGTCTCCGCGGAGTGACTACTTAAATCCTCAGTAGGCAGGATCGAGGATGTTACTAAAATGCTCAGTAAATACCTGACCTGTGGCAGGCATATCCCAAAAGTATTTTTGTACCATTCATTTACACTGCAATTCTACAAGACGTTTTCATTTTTACAACACAGTGTGCAGGCAGACGCAGTTTTCTGCTGTCCTTGCAGACAGTTTTCCAGTGGTTTGAAAGACCACACTTTCACCGAAACAGGAGTAAGGGACTGGAAAAATATAAAGAAAAAGCTACAGAAGCATGTAGAATCTGGCATACATAAGCAGTGTTCTGAAAAGTGGCATTTTTTCAAGCAATCAAAGAAAGTGGACTCTATAGCGGCACAGTTGTCAAACTCTCACAAGACGGCGGTGCAGGAAAACAGAGAGCATGCTGCAAAAATGACCAGTTTACTACTTTACCTAGCTAAACAAGGAATTGCATTGCAGGGGCACGATGAGAGGGAAGAGTCATCGAACCGTGGAAACTTTCTGGAATTATGCAATTTGTTTTTGAAGTATGATGAAGCATTCACAACGAAAATGAGTGGATCTTTCAGTCTCACAAGCCACACAACTCAAAACAAGTTCTTACAAATTGCTGCTGATGTTGTCAGAAGTAATATAATTCAGAAAGTTCAAGATAATGGCTTTTTTACTGTTCTCGTTGACGAAGCACGTAGTTTCAGACAAGAAGAAATGACAGTGTGTGTGAGATACACAGAAAATCTAGAAATTAAGGAACAATTTCTAGGATTTGTTGACTGCTTCGAGCGAGGAGATGCTGATGCCATCTATCAGAATATAAAGAAGTTCTTAGAAGAAACAGGAATTGCAAACTTGTCAGTCGTAGCACAGTGTTACGATGGGGCAGCTGTCATGGCAGGTCATGTAAACGGAGTACAGCAAAAAATGTTTTAATGTTTTAAGATTAACCGACAGTTATATATATATACATTGCATGGCTCACAAATTGAATTTGGTTTTGTAGAGGCCTGCAAAGTAAACCGGACAGCAGCAGGATTTTCTTTACACTTTGGAGGGCTTATTTACATTTTTTTCACAGCCTGGCACTCACCATGCTTACTTAGAGGCCCAGAAGACACTTGGATTGAAACTGGAACTGTCTAGCTTAAGTGACACGACATGGGCATGCAGATGACAGCACTTGAGCAGTTTGTCGGGACTGTCTAAGCCTCCGTACCGAAGATTCGTTGAAGCATCAGGTCTTTTGAAGCATGTGCAGAAAATAGGATTTTGTGTGTGTTTGACTGTTTTTTATCATATTCTTAGTACGATTTACATAGCACATAAAGCACTGCAGACACAAGACACAACACTTTCTCAGGCTTTCAGTGTATTGCAGAGAACTGTGAAAACATTAGAGGGTATGCGAACCAGCTCTAAATGGGATGATGTTTGGGAGGAAAACCAAAAGTTCTGTGAGCTGTATGGTGTGCCTGTTAATCCTGATGCAGATGAAGAGTATGTTCACAAACGACCTGTGAAAAAAACAGCTTCACTTGACTACTCAGCTGTTACACACTCGGACAATGGGAATATCAGTCAGGTAAAAATGAAAGTGCTAAGGAAAAATGGGCCAGACAGCTGTATTTTCCTGTGTTAGACACACTGGATGGTGAATGTAATCGCAAGTTTTCATCCCAGTCAATGGCGATAACTAGAAGCTTGGATGCAGTGCTAAAATGTGATCCAGGGGGCATCGATGGACTGCTCAGTAAATATGCAAGTGCCCTTTCAATCAATTCGAAAACTTGCACACACAGAGATGGATTTGATTAAAATGGATTTACAAAACACAGACATCACTCTTGAAAGTTTGAAGGCAACTGCTTCAACAAAATTCAATCTAAATTTTGCAATTTTTTTTTAAACTAGCACTTACCCTCCCTGTTGGTACAGCTACATGTGAAAGGTCATTTTCTGCCATGCGACGTGTACGAAACTGGATGTGATCCACAATTGGTCAAGAGAGATTGTTGACTTTGTGTTTACTGCACATTGAAACTGACTTTACCAGAGACATTAACCCAGAGCAGATCATTGACGCCTATGCTGCCAAGTCCAGTCCCCGGTAAGACTGATGCAGTTGTTATTATTATTTTGTCGTAATATATTATTTGCACAAATAGCACCTAAATGCATTGAATGCCGCTTATTATAATTTACAAACAATTATAATGTCACAGTGCTCAGATGGGGGAGGACTGTGACATTATAATTGTACGTCGTTCGGTTTAGTAAATACAGGGCAAAAGTACGAGATAGCCTCCCCAAATGAAAGACTCACGCGCCGAGAAGAAACAGTTGTACCCATCAAAGTGTTACACAAAGCATATGTGCTTCTGTTCCTGGATAATGCTAGCCAAAACTCATAACAGCTGTCCTCTATTGCTTTTCAATATTAAAAATCTACATTTAAACTATCTCATGTCTTTGTTTTGAGCACATGACCTCAGTTATGCCAATTTATTAAGTCAGAACCTTTCTAGAAGCAGATGTGGTATAAAACTCGTTCAATGAAACATTCAGGGACATTGGCATGATATGCAACTGTTTTATTTTTGTGATGCAATACACTCCCAGAACATATCTTCAGTCTCTTAGATGTAAGTCTAAACAGGATTGTTTTTCCCATGTATTATTAATGAAATTGTCAAAAGCTGTTACTTCAGAGCTTCTTTGGTGTTCAATGGAGTTAAAAAAAAACTTAACACAGTCATTGAATTAATCTCTATTTATCTCTAACACTGATGTTAAGCAAGGCCATCTGGGCTCAATAGTGTTCTTTTGAGCCTTTCATGTAAAAAAAAAGCATATTTTTACATTGAATGCATCATATATGAGTTCCTTGTGCTTTGTAATGGGACCGGAGTCAGCCTCTCCTAGAAAGGGTCTGGCATGCAAATGAGGAACAGAGGATGCTGGGATTGGGAACTGTTTTGGGTGAAATAATCACAATACTCATACTTTTAAGTTTTGTGTTTTATTTATTAGGTGCAGCTGCATTTTAGTACCAGAGAGAAGAGGTATATTTTTTTTAAAAAAAAGGTTAAAAACCCCTGATCTAGGGCATCCTGTTGTCATAGCAATTTAATCAACGTGATTGCTTTGTCTTTGTGACAGCTGTTTGGGGCATGCATTTTTCAGTCCAGTAAGCATCACATTACCCACAGGGTGCATTGAGAGAAAAACAAACTGCACCACAGAGGGGCCTGGAGCAGTGCCAGTCCTAGCAACCTACAGTAAATGTCTAAATGAAGTATCTCTTATTTCCCTCAGCTCCAACACATCATTGTTGTCCTACCCAAACATTTTATTTTATTTTTCACTCGAAGACCTGGGATTTAATTTCCTGTTATTTTGTTGGTTAAATGTATGTACCAGATAGATTACTTGTTTGTTATTTTTCACAGAATGTAACACTCTATTTGGGTGTAACATGTGTTCTAGTGAAAAAAATATCCGTGACTGATATGAAGGACACCATCTGTCAAGAGTTCTTGGGTGTCCCTATTAAAATGATGCCTTCTGTTTTTATTTACGTTAATTCAACAGTGGGACTTTCATGATTTGGTGCCTCCGCCTGCCTATTTTAAACCTATTTCTGCATACTTTTTGTGTCATGTCACTCAATTACAATTACCGAAAAAAACAGAAAAACATGATGTCAATGTAGCAAGTGTACATTCAGAATAACCCCAATAGCTAAGTTCTGGTGTCAGACAGAGCATTTCTGTATGTGCTACAGCCCCCCAGAACCTTTGTTAAGGTTCTAGTCCTTTGAAGCCCCTTCTTACTGAACATTAAACTGACCCTTATGCGTTTTATTCAACCCATGTTTTTCCTTGAATCAGTTGTGTTTTGTTTTGAAGGCAGACAGCAGCATATAGTTCTCAGACTTTTTTTTTCTTGCAGTGCACCCCCCCCCAGGAGACTGAGCCGATACAGACACAAGATAACTCTGTGACATCATTAATGTGGTATAGTCTAACATCTCCTGTTACAAAAACATATCACTCTGTCTGCTGTTGATAAAAAGAAGTGGACTGTGTTCTAGTCTCTCTGAAAATATAAGGCTAAGCAAGCTCAGCAGCCACATAGCCGACGACTATCTGTCACAAGCATTAATACCCTGTATCTTTCTAAACAAGGTATTTAGGGGAGCTCCCTAATAAAAGCTGACTCTCAAAACAATAATTGTGTGAATATAGTAATTGTTACAGCTGTGTATAATGGTATTTAAAACAGGATTCATTCATCTGACTTTTTACATATCTGCCCTTACTCTGGTCCCACTGCAGTATATGTGACTGTGGCAATGTGCCCCGCCCCTGTGTGCATGTCTGTGTTATATGTTGTATGTTGCGTGTGTTAATGTTGGTGTATAGTCATTGGTACACGGGATATAAACGGGTCTGTGTTTCACGTGTATTTAAAAATGTAGATTTGTATTTAGGCACGAGGAGGGCACAAATCACTTCACGTGCTGGTTAAATGTAATATGTGAGCACGGGGTTGCACAGAAGTAATTCACGTGCTGGGATTCAAGTGAATAATTAATTAGTATTTGAATCCCAGCACAACAGTATATATAGATGCACCTTTCTTTCACTCGGGGTTGCGTGTTCAGTGAGTGGAGAACGGGATTGGAGACGGAGGTAATAATAATAATAATAATAATAATAGTTAAAATCTGCTCACTGTGTTTTGTCGGTATAGTTCGTTTTGTTTGTCTTTTTATTTTGGCGTATAGTGCCGTGTCCTGTTTTGTGTTTGTTTGTTAAAACCTTTTGTTTTCTGTGCTGTTTATTAAATGCTGAGCGAAATCATTCGCTCAGCTCCACCAAACCACACCTCTCTGTCTGTTTATTTCCTGCTTCTGGTCTGACGCCACCCACTCCGGCCGTCTTTGTGACAGTGACGGATTACTGTATGACATTTTTTATGCATAGTCATAACTCATGTGTAAAATTGCAAGTGCATACAGTTGAAAGGGTTTTCAACAAAATTGTAACTGGTATTCATAAAACTCCTTAAAATCTCTCCAGCCATGCTAAATGAAACATTTGTAATTCATTCAGTTGTAATTCATTCAGTTCACAACAAACATCTGATTAATAGCACTGCACTTCAGTATCAAGGTATGGATTACTGAATTGATTATCAGTTGTTAGTCCTTCAAACAATGTGTTTGAAACAAATATATCTAGATATTCTGGAATGCAACTCTGTTGCCTAAGAGAGTGGAACCTTTTTTTGATAATGATTGGCTTTATTCAGGGTCATCAGTGAGCTGCAGAGCTGAAAATCCAGTATTAAAGGGAGCATATGCCACAATGCCAAAACATGCCAAGCTTTATAAAATAGGATAAACCCAAAACAGACACTGTCCAAACATTATTGCATTGATTTTGCAGTGATCTCAGACAAAACATGCCACTCTCCTTCTTTATCTGTCTCTACCAACAATAGGAATCAATGAAGCTGTCTAGGGCTACTCAAGCTCTATAAGTGGTCCATGATGAAGTAATGAATCACTGGCTGTCAGGGTTTAATGAAAACTTAAGTTATTGTGGGTGCTTGGCTAGCTGAACACAATACAGGAATACAGAACAGTTAATTAACTAAATGTGCTGAGAAAGAGGGTCTAGTCTTGATGTTTCTTATAGTGTTGGAGACAGTTAAAATGAAAGGGTGAGGGGGGGGGGGGGTAATGGGGATTAGAAAAATGAATCTGTTGCACCACACCGACAGAAAATGTTTCCCTTTTTTATTGAAAGAACAACATTTTATTTTATTTTTAAAATTATATATTGTTATTTAGCCTAGGTGCCATGTACTACGGTGGTCCATTTATTAATTACTTGTGATGATCATTTGGTACATGAACACTGCATGTTCAGCATAATAGGGTACATTTAATAAAATAGGGGAAATCTAATCAAATCATAGTTAACAGATGAGAATGGCTTATATAGAAATTATCTCACAAAATACAGTAGTATGCTTTGCTGCATTATACACAGGGTTCTTTGTTTTCAGTTTTTATTTTTGGCCACGTGATACCCCTTTAAAGTTATATTGAGCCGACTCCGTTTCTTAATTAAACTTGGAAAAGCATTGATTGTGCTGGGGCTCCTCCCTTGTGTCATCCCGCTAAAAAATCTGTCAGTCACCCTATTTAAACTGTAGCCAGCTTCCTAATTCTTGTCTTGCTTTTCAGTTTGCCGTTACCACGCAGACTTGCAGACCCAATCATAAAACAAAAAATGTTCTTTTTAATCTGTTGAAAATGACTACTCGCCCAAGGCAGCTTTTGTTTTCATCTGACTCAGATGAAGATTTTTTCTCTCTTTCTGACTGTTTTCCTTCAACAAATAATCCACCGAAAAAACTCTCAAATAAATCCACCCGTTCTTCTTCTCCTCTATCTGGCAATGCTGCCGAAGATTTCCATCAAACTTCCGCCAATCCTGCTGCTTCAACCTCCGCTTATCCAGCTGTGCCCGCTGCCATTCCTCTTTGCTGCTCTAAATGCATCAAACCTCGGGATGATTCTCCAGCGCAACTTTTTTACAAGGATTGGCCTATCGACAAACTCATGAAACCTCTTTTCAAAAAAGGATTGCCTGTTTAAGCAGGGAGCGATCGGGCTGCCATATTTGTTTCATATATCCAGCCACTCTGCTGGATTCCTCCCTCTCCTTCACTCCTTCGACTTCTGTCTCTCTCCGTCCCCTCCTACCCACAAAGCTGGCCGTCAACTGGACCTCACCTTCTCCAGGGCCTGCTGCCCCTCCAACCTCTCTGTCACCCCCCTGGACCTCTCTGATCACTATTTCATCTCTTTTTCTCTGTCTCTCCCCCCTCTCCCTGCTCCTCCTACCCCCACTGTCACCTCTCGCCGTAACCTCCGCTCTCTCTCCCCCTCTGTCCTTGCCTCCACTGCTCTCTCTCACCTCCCTCCTATCGACTCCTTTTCACAACTCTCCGTAGACTCTGCTACCTCCACCCTCTTCTCCTCACTCACCTCCTCCCTCGACTCCCTCTGTCCCCTCACCTCCCGACCTGCTCGCCCCTCCCCTCCCTATCCCTGGCTCTCCTCTGTGCTCCGCTCGGCAAGAATCGCACTGCGATCTGCTGAAAAGAAATGGAAGAGAACCAAACTCCCTGCTGCCCTAGACCTTTACCGCACTCTTCTCTCCTCCTTCTCCTCTACTCTCTCCTCTGCTAAATGTGCTTATTTCCAATCTGTAATCCAAGCCTCCACTAACAACCCACGTAAACTATTCTCTACCTTCTCCTCCCTCCTAAACCCTCCCCCCCTCCACCTCCCTCCTCTATCTCCCCTGACGACTTTGCCTCCTTCTTCTCTTCTAAAATCTCAGATATCCGCAAACTCTTTAACACCTCTCCCTCCCCCGCACCCCCTCCTGCTCCAACCCCTACACCCACTACATCCCCTACTAACTCGCCCTCCCTCTCCACCTTCTTGCCCCTCTCAGACTCTGACCTCTCCTCCCTGCTCCAGGGTCACAAACCCACCACGTGTGCCTTGGACCCCCTCCCCACTCACCTCTTTCAAGCTGCTGCTCCTGCTCTACTCCCCTTCATCTCCTCCCTCCTCAACACCTCTCTACTTTCTGGTATCTTTCCCTCTGCCTTCAAAAAAGCCTCTATCACTCCCCTCCTCAAAAAACCTACCCTCGACCCCACCTCCCTCCAGAGCTACCGTCCTGTCTCCCTCCTACCCTTCCTCTCCAAAACCCTCGAGCGGACTGTACACCGCCAGCTCTCTGCTTTCCTGTCCAACCACTCTCTGCTTGACCCTCTCCAATCTGGCTTCCGCTATGCTCACTCTACTGAAACCGCCCTTCTGTCTGTCACCAACTCACTTAAGTGTGCCCGAGCTGCCTCTCTCTCCTCTGTCCTAATTCTCCTCGACCTCTCTGCTGCCTTTGACACTGTTGATCACTCTATTCTACTATCATCTCTTGCTGACCTGGGGATCTCTGGCACTGCTCTGGCCTGGTTCTCCTCCTACCTCTCCAACCGCACTTACCAGGTAACCTGGCGTGGAGCAACCTCCACACCTCACCCTCTCTTAACTGGAGTCCCCCAAGGGTCAGTCTTGGGTCCTCTCCTGTTCTCTCTCTACACCCGCTCCCTGGGCCCCCTCATCGCATCCTATGGTTTCTCATACCATTTCTATGCTGATGATGCTCAGATTTTCCTCTCCTTCCCCACCTCTGACTCCACCATCTCCTCCCGTATCTCTACCTGTCTGTCTGCTATTTCCTCCTGGATGCACTCGCATCACCTCAAACTCAACCTCTCTAAATCTGACCTCCTTTTCTTTCCCTCCTCCTCCCCCTCCTCTGATCTCTCTATCTCTGTTCCTCTGGAATCTACCACACTCTCTCCCTCTTCCTCAGCTAAGAACCTTGGAGTCACCCTGGACCCCTGCCTCTCTTATTCCCAGCACATCTCCACTCTGGCACGCACTTGCAGATTCTTCCTGAGCAACATCCGAAGAATCCGACCCTTCCTCACCAACTATGCTACCCAGCTCCTGGTCCAGGCCCTGGTACTCTCCCGCCTAGACTACTGCAACTCCCTCCTGGCTGGCCTCCCTGCGTCCGCCACCCGTCCGCTCCAGCTCATCCAGAACTCTGCTGCTCGCCTGGTGTTCTCTCTACCTCGCTTCGCCCACGCTACTCCACTACTCCGCTCGCTCCACTGGCTCCCGATCACCGCTCGCATCCAGTTCAAGACTCTTGTACTAGCCTACAGATGCCTTGATCAGACTGCACCCAGCTACCTCCAGACCCTCATCTCTCCCTACACCCCCACTCGACCTCTCCGCTCCGCCTGCACTAGAAGACTGGCTCTACCTCCGCTACGCTCCCCTGCCTCCCGAGCCCGCTCCTTCTCCACCCTTGCTCCGCAGTGGTGGAACGACCTTCCTACAGATGTCAGGACTGCCCAGTCCCTGACCACATTCCGGCGCCTCCTTAAGACTCACCTCTTCAAACAGCACCTGTAGAACTCCTCTGTTGTATCCTGGGACACTATCACCCTTCATTTAAATATGCTTTATTTTGCTCTTATCCGCCCCCTATTTTACTGCATTTAATCCTGTACCTCAGAATATTGTAATCTGCCAAGTGTTTAATCTGTAGTATTTGGTACTTAATCATATCCTGATGTAACTTTCACTATTATCTGTTGTATTATTGAATTGTGGTTTGTCACACTTGAGAATTATTGTATTTCTTGTTCTTATTGTATGACTTATATTGTAACACTTGAATGTATTTGTATTTGCTTGCGATTGTAAGTCGCCCTGGATAAGGGCGTCTGCTAAGAAATAAATAATAATAATAATAATAATAATATTGCAATTCCATATTGGCCAAGCCTGTTTTCCCCCCTCAAAAGTCACAGCAGAGATCCAAACTTGTCAGTTCACGCTCCGCCCCTGCTGCTGTGCAAGCTTCACTTGCTTTCAATCCAGCGACCACAACCCCTCAGTTTTCAGTTTCATCTGATCCTTCTGTCTGTTACTCTAAAATCTCGTGATCCTCAGCTGTGTAAAAAACATACTGTTTTTCGCAATGTCGATGACAAGAACTGGACTCATATTTATTTAACATTGTTGATCTCTCATCAGATATGGCAGTACCATTTTTTATGAGTATCATAAAGCTTTTTCAGCCAAAGCAGCTTCTCGGTTAGCATTGGACAATACACTGATTGACTGGTCTCAGCCCGATCATGATCTCTTTAATAGATTCTTCAGTGGTCTCCGTACTAACAGTTGCAGAGTTTGTGCTTCCACCATCCATTCTACCTCTCTGTGTCCAAAAGCAGCCTCCTCTTCAGCCTCCTCATCAGCCTCAAATGATTCTTCCCCTACTCTCGACAACACTCCTTTTTTTAGGAATCGTGCATCTGCAGTTTCGCTTATTCATTCTTCAGCTCTGCCTGCTTTTTCAACAAAACCCATCAAATATTCTGGCGGCAGACAGCTTTGCAATAATTTCAGTCCCACATTTACATTTCCAAAGGATGCCATTTTTTACATATGTGCTGTTTGTGTGGCGATGCTCATTTATTGTCCATCTGCCCTCTGCATCTAAATGACCTTCATCATTACTAATCGCCTCTACCCCCATCAACATCCCGGCTCTATCAGATGCTCTTCAATATCACCCTGATCGTTTTTTTTTGTTAATTATTTAATTTCTGGCCTTACTAATGGTTTATCTACTGGTTTAAAATCCATCCCTTCTTCCTCCATTGCTTGTAAAAACCTCCAATCTGCTATAAAGGAACCAGAAGTCATCGATTCTCTCATCAATTCCGAGATCTCACAGGGATTCATGGAGGGCCCGTTTTCAGCCCCTCCCTTCCATCAATTTCACATCAATCCTGTTGGAGTGGCTACAAGGAAAATGTCAAGCAAGAAGCACCTCAGCATTGACTCCTTCTATCAGCAGCATTAATTCTCTCATTCCCTCGGATCAGTCTGCTCTTCATTACATTACCATATCTGATGCTATCCATTCCATGGAAATATCTGGACGGGGTTCCTCAGTTTTTAATACCTTTTGCAGTAAAACTGTACTTGAGAGCAAATAATACACATGTTAAAAGGGTCTTGAAAAAAAAGTGTGTGTAGAAACTTTGGGAAGTGGACTCAGCCATTAGCAAAATAAGTTAAACTTGCTTACAGCAACCCAGAACCACTTATATCCAAAACCTGAGTTATTTATAAGTGCCTTGTAGCCAATCAACGGACCAATAATTCACAATTCTGAAGACCCAACTACAAACACTTTGCTTTCTGTATGTGTTTTTTGTAGACTATTGTCTGTTGAGTCTCTGTTTTAACTTAAAATGTTTGTCCATCCATCATGTTCCATTTAAAAACAAACCTGCAGATTTGTTTTTTGTTCTTTTTGTTTTACATAAAAAAAAAGTTAAAAGCCGAAAAAACTTGTTTGAGGCTTTGAACCCAATGTTTGTTCATTGAGAATTTTGAAGAGCCAAATCTTTTGAAGTGCTGTGTAAATACTGTCTGGAAACATTTAAACAACTTTAACTCTTATTTTTGCAGGTCTGTATGTATGCCAAATTGTCACATACAGGCATACAGTAAATGTTAAAAAACATCACCCCAGATATTGTGAATCAGAAGATCAATCCAAGCAGCCCAAATATTTAAAGAGTAAGTAGTTTCAAATCAAAGTGTAATTGCTTTTTTATATTTCCCTCACTATTGTAAGGTATTTGCAATAATTCAGAGTAATAATAATGCAATAATATGGACACAAAGTATTAAAAATGAGCAGAATTGCACAAGTGGGCCTGCATATAGTAGTATTCAATACACATGGAACAAGAATGCAGCAACCGAGTTAATTTCTGCAAACATACTCAATGGTAGTTCCATTAAAGGTGAAACAATTTACATGGCTGTCACTTCTAGACAAAAATCCGATCTTGTCTTCAATTCTTCAATTCATCCATTATAGTCATTTGCTAACATCATCAAGTTGCAAGAAATATCAGCCAATAATTATAGCTTCTTAAAGGCTCCACAAAACGGCCAACAAAGAGTTCTGCCAGCTTGTCACAGTTATGCAACTATCAACATCAATTACAATATTTCTAAAAGGCAGCTTTAGAGAGAGAAAGAGTTTCATTTGTTTGTGATACCATCAAAGGACATGTTGGCTTTCCATATAAATTATATCAAGAAAGCATGAAGTTGGGAAGTTAATCATTTAAAAGTTATTTGTAAGCCCATGAAAATAAATGATGATGTTTATTCTTAATGGGAAATACAGTATACACAGTGGTTATAATGTCAGTGGGTAACTTTGCAATGGTGCTATGAAAAACAAAAACACATTCCAAACCAAATGGAAGGATGCCAACCAAGTGCTGTGTGTCCCTGTTAAAATGCTACATTGTTTTTAATGTTATCTCAATGATACTAGCCTTCGCTGATACAAGGTTTAATTAAACTTAATTCCCTGTATATTCAACTTCTGTCGGCTATCTATGACAGGGCATCCATTACTGTTGAGCAGTCTCTCAATCTCCTGTGGGACTCTGAGTATCACTTGTTCAGTGTAACTTAAGTAATCCTACTGTAAATCAGTGTAAATTGCATCAAGACTTGGCTACAATTGTTTGGCAAAGCCTTTAGTTTTGATACCAGTTGTTTTCTTCTGCATCTGTAATTTGACTTTTTTATACAGTCCCTTTAAAATAATTTCAGTACTGGTCTTAACCAAACATTCAACCTCTGAAAATCTGTTCTGAGGTTTACAGGCTGATAAACAACAGATGACTGCTTAGTTCAGGTGCCTCTTACGTGTTTACTGTATATGGTTTACAATCTGCAGCACAATATAGAGTATGCTAGTAAATTGTTATTGTAGCAATTTTTCATTAAAAAACACAACTTCAAAATATATCAGGATACACTGAAACATATGTTTCAGTAAAATAATATTGACACAATTACAGGAGTCAACCAAGAGCAAATGCAATCTGCAACTGATATCTTTAACGTTTTTTAAAGCATTGTATTGCTCTGCACAACTGGAAATAATCTGCCAAGGATAGATCTGACCATCCAGTTTATGAGATATGCTGAGGAAAAGGTATAGTGGGTGAATAAACATCTACTAAGCTACCTGATCTTCAAAAAAGCACAGTTCTTTTTAATCATTTACATTTATTCACAATGAGGTTCAGTACACTGAATAGTAAGGACCCTAGTGACAAATCTTATTGCTGAGAGGTATAGTGTCCCATATACACAGTGTGCTATTAGTGTAATATACAGAAAACGGACAGATGGACAACCACCATATACCCCAATACTGATATAAAATCAATACTTTGTGCCAAATAAGATCCTTTTCATGTTTCATCACAATTGGCCAAGCAGTTTTTTTAAATATGTGGAAAATGATTTGTGACCAACATACCTACTAATGGACGGACACCTATATCCCACAGCAGGGATATGCATCCCAGTAGTATTGTCCAAGGTTGAAAAATAAATACAATCTGACAGATGTGATGGGTCTCCTATTTGCATGTGTAAGGCAGACTGTCAGAGAGGCAAAGGCAATATATCTCCTGTAAATTGCCAACCCACACAAGGTGACAATAACACTGTGTTTACTGAGAGTGCTGTCAGATCCATCAGCTGCCATACAACACACACAAAGTGCTTTTGTCATGTTCCCATAATGGTATGTTGAGAGGCAAGAACTCCTGCTGGATGTTCTGTGCTAAACGATTCATTGCTGCCTGATGAAAGGGTCTGTCAACTTCTTGTTTTGGCCTTTTTCTCATATATTATAGGTTTCTCAAGTGCAGCAAAGCAGAGAAGCAAGCACAGAACAGTGCAATTAGGTCCAGTTTGTATTGAACAGTCAATCCCCTTTCTTTAACCACTGGACCATCCAGCCTCATTAATTAGGGCAGCAGTGTGGAGTAGTGGTTAGGGCTCTGGACTCTTGACCGGAGGGTTGTGGGTTCAATCCCCAGTGGAGGACACTGCTGTTGTACCCTTGAGCAAGGTACTTTACCTAGATTGCTCCAGTAAAAACCCAACTGTATAAATGGGTAATTGTATGTAAAATAATGTGATATCTGTATAATGTGAAATAATGTATAATGTTAAGTCGCCCTGGATAAGGGCGTCTGCTAAGAAATAAATAATATAATAATAAAAATATATAATAATTAGGTTGTTTAATTGGTTTAATTTGTTAATTGAAAAAGTGGAATGTGGCCAGGTAGCAATTGAATTATTGCAGTAAATTACCCCTGGTCACACCCTATAAAAGGAACAAAGAAAATGGTTGTGGGAGAGAAGGTGTTTTGAAGAGTTCTGTTTATATGTTTGGTTCCTGTGTTTTGTTTGTTTTGTTAATGAATAAAAGTGCGCAAGAAGCACTAAACTAAGCAGCTTCTAAGTCTAGGTTCACTGTTTCAAGGGCACAACGGCACAACGACCCCTGAAATTAATCCTTTTTTTTCTAATTAAGAATGTCATCTATGGTGATCAATTTAATGATAGAGGGAGAGTATGTTCATAGCTGTTCTGATAATAAACTAACTTGAGAACATGACATGAGTCATGCCTGCTGTCTAACTAAATAAAAATTCAAAATCTGTGTGTTTATCTTTAAACTGATATTTTTTCCCTGCATTTTGATTTGGTGGTTTATGCTATTCAGCCCTGTTCTGCATTATCATGCTTTTGTGCTGAAGTTCTGAGAGAAACATCATAGAACCTCAGAATTTGTTGTATTTCAGAAGCCTGTTCCACAAATTGACTCCACATTGGTACAGTAAGATATTTTATCAGACACAAAAAAAAAAGATTTGCCCTGCCCTTCCTGCCATCAATAATTATTCATGCTAATGATTTTTTGTGTGGCAGATGTGACAATGCACGTATGCATGTTGCTCTGTTGTACACATCCAAAAACCCTCTGGTAAATAAGGCAGAAATTAAAAAAACGACAAACATTTTCAATTCACTTTATAGTATTTTAGGCTACTCATACGTAAGTAAGGAGATACAGAATCTTCCCAGTGGTCTGCCCTGTGTTAATTAAATTAATGAAACTCAATAAGGTAAGTTAATGGATATAAGGATGTTGTTATTTGAGAATCTCTTAGACCAGTTCTGCAATAGATGTTGTGTGCTGTGTGCACTGTGAGGCTTGGTAATGTCATGTGGCACACACTAGTACATAGTACTAGCAGCAGTGTGGAGTAATGGTTAGGGCTCTGGACTCTTGACCGGAGGGTCATGGGTTCAGTTCCCGGTGGGGACACTGCTGCTGTACCCTTGAGCAAGGTACTTTACCTAGATTGCTCCAGTAAAAACCCACCTGTATAAATGGGTAATTGTATGTAAAAATAATGTGATATCTTGTAAGTCGCCCTGGATAAGGGCGTCTGCTAAGAAATAAAAATTATAATTATAGTACACTGAGGAGACAAAAAATGAGTTAGACCAGGTGACTTTCATGATATTGTTGCTGGAGTATAAACAGCAGTGTCTCGTCCAAGGTTTCTATGGTTTTGACCACTGTAGCAAATATGTTGCTTATAAACAGCAGTGTCTTGTCCAAGGTTTCTATGATTTTGGCCACTGTAGCAAATATGTTGCTTATAAACAGTAGTGTCTTGTCCAAGGTTTGTATGATTTTGGCCAGTGTAGCAAATATGTTGCTTGTCATAATAAGTCGCACCCACCTATGGACTTCCATCATGACCTGGTTGCATGACCTAGTGGTTGTTTTCTGTAAGACTACTTTGATAGACATAAAGGTCAATGCAGGTATGAGACCACAAGCAACAACTATCCTCTGACTTTTTATAGATCTAATGGATCACATGATATTTCACACAACCATATAGATTTGCAAAAGTCCAGACTAGGGGATTTTACTAACATTTCCTAATTATTTTGGCTAGTCAGTGTTAACTTCAAGTGTCGTAAAGTAAAAAATAAACATAGATATCAAATAAATCACAGAAAATGTAAACAAAAATACAGATCAAAGAATCATGATAATTTTTCCGTATGAAACGTGACACACTGTCAGAATGAAAACATTACAAAGTTAGTATTGGGTATGACCTCCCGGAGCATTAACACAATCCTGGCAGCGTTGACGCATAGACCCGATCAGCCTCTGGATAGACTGCTGTGGGATGTTCCGCCGCTCTTCCTGTGCTGCTGCAGCCAGCTGGTGAAGGTTAGCTGGTTGCGGTTGTCTCCTGTGGATGGCACTGGCGATTTGGTCCCACAGATGTCCTATTGGACTCAGGTCAGGAGAAAAAGCTGGCCGTGGCAAGACCTCGACATTGTTTTCTTGAAGTCATGCAATTGTAATCATAGCACTGTGTGGTCTTGCATTGTCCTGCTGGAAAATTGACACTTCTGGATTGACACTTCTGGATTGGATCGCTGAGCAGTAAGGTTGCCCTCAATCTGCACCAAAGGCGTTCTTGTGTTAAAGATTCCTCCCCACATCATCACACTTCCACCAGTTGACTTGAACAACACAACAGTCAGCATAACACTCATCACAACATCTCCACACACGTTGTCTTCCTTCAGGTCTGTCAAGGGCAAAACAGCATTCATCGGTGAATAAAACACTCCACCACTCTGCCGCCACCTGAGATGTTCTCTGGCCCACAGAAGATGGTGATTCCGTCTCTCAGCAGTCAACATGTTACCCCTAAATGGCCTCCGAGCATGCAAATCATTTTAATGCAGACGGCGAGCTACAGTCATTCTGCTGATGCCTGGAATTTCTCGTACTGTAGCCACTGCAGTCTGAAAATGATTACACAGATGGATCAGTCGGATGTGACAGTCCTGGGCCAGTGTGGTGACCCTCTGCCTTCCAGGACGTGGCCTGTCCCTCACAGAGTCGGTTTCCTGGTTTCTCCAGACTAGTCTGCTGATTGTTGAAGTAGAACATCTCATTCTCTGGGCAATTTCTCTCACAGACAGGCTGCCTTCAATCATGTCGATAGCAAACAGGAGATTTTCATTACTCAAGTGGGGCATGGTTTGTTATCCCAAGGAACAATACTACTCAAACAATCAACAAACCTATCTGCTCACTATTTAAAATGTAAATAACTTTATGTATGTGCCCAATTAGCTATTGATGTAAAACTTAGACTGTATGGACTACAATAACTGTCTCAAATACATGGACTAATTAAAGTTACATTGTGAAACTACCAAGTGTGTTCTCACCTTCTGTGCTTTTCCTTGTGACCAAAGGCATGCAAGAACAAATTCGAGAGGCAGTTCAAATACTTTGAAATCAATTACTAACTATATACAGTACAACCTGTATATCGTCAGTAAGTGAAAGGAAGAAAACATCAGTTCTTTATGATATGTTGGACAGAAAGTCTAAATCAAGCATAGCATCCAAACAATGTGAACTAGTTCTGAGGCATTGAGCTGTCTGCTGAGATTACAGGGAAACTATGAACTGCATTATCTTCATGTTTGAAAATGAATGAAGTCAATTAAGTTATGTAGTGTACTGCAGCAGGAGGACAATTGAAGTCAGCAGTGCCTGAACCGAGACAAACACATTTGAAACAACAGATACACACTAATGGGATTTGTGTGAACAGTCCACTCTGGTTATTACGATGTGATGTAAACAACATGTGTGCATGATCCATCGAATGTGACTCGAATAAGATTATTATAGATTTTTAAAATTTTTATGACGTTTATAGATGCTTGGCGGGAAAAACAGAAAATCGTACTTTACTTTTTATGTATTAATATGTTGTAATTAAACAGTTCATGCAATTTACCTACCATGTCTCATCATCTTTATGTACCACTAGTGTTGGGCACGTTACTGAAAAACAGTAACTTAGTTCTCGTTACTCATATATTCAGAAAAAAGTTATATAGTGCCCTTACTTGTTACTTAATAAAAAAAGTAGCGTGTTATATTACTCGTTACATATGATTCGTTACATTTCTTTCTCTTGTCCTGAGAAACAGTTGTTGTAACTATTCTTTACCTTTTAACTGTACATCTGGTTAATTTATTAAATGTGTCAAACAGGTTTTATTTTTTTGTAGTAAAAAAACAACTCTTAATAATGTATTGGATATTGCAAAAGTAAATTGTAATTATTACAATACATATGACTTTGTGGAAGAATCTTTCCAATGTATACATAAAGGAGTGAACATTTTAAAACGCAATTACAGTTGCATTAAAAGGCTTTATAAGAGAATAGCGAGAGTTCGTTGGAAAACCTAACATAATGTATACAAAACATTGTGTTAGTGTGACGGGGTAGGACCATCCCTATGTTTATTTGTATTGTTTTATGATTATTATTGTTATTGCTTAATGTATTTGTGTTATTATTTTGGTTATTTAAAGTAATTGTGTATAATTATTATTCCTACAGATGTCAGGACTGCCCAGTCCCTGACCACATTCCGGCGCCTCCTTAAGACTCACCTCTTCAAAGAGCACCTGTAGAACTCCTCTGTTTGTATCCTGGGACACTATCACCCTTCATGTAAAAGTGCTTTATTTTGCTCTTATTAGCCCCTATTTTACTGCATTTAATCCTGTACTTCAGAATACTGTAATCTGCCAAGTTTTTAACCTGTAGTACTTTGTATTTAATCATATCCTGATGTAACTATCACTATTACCTGCTGTATTATTGAATTGTGGTTTGTCAAACTTGTACTTTACTTGAACAAAAGTTATTGTATTTCTTGCTCTTATTGTATTACTTGTATTGTAACGCTTGAAATGTTTTTGCTTACGATTGTAAGTCGCCCTGGATAAGGGCGTCTGCTAAGAAATAAATAATAATAATAATAATAATAATAATTGTTAAATGTGGTTGGCAGGGACGGTGTTAAATTCTTGTCTCTGCCAAAATACATCCTGTGAGACACGTGGTCGTCAGCTAATAATTTATTGGCGAATTGGCTGTCAACCACGCTCATTAGAAAACCTGTGCGGAATGTGGTTGCGGAATAAACAAGGTAATTGATAACGAGTTAATCCCTTGGTTGGGGGGAGAGAAGGAGAGACCGAGAGAAAGAAAGTAAGAACTAAACAATTGCTACTCGTGCTGAGTATAGACCGGCACAATACTTGTTTTGTTTATGTATATTTATTTTGGCCATCGTGCCGTTTTGTTTCGTTTGTGTTTTGTGTTTGTTATTTTTGTGTATTTCCTGGTCAGACGTCACCCACCAAGCCATCCTGTCACAGTTAGATAAATCACTTAACGTGTAAATAATGTGTAAATGTAAAGTGTAAATATGAAAGTGTGTGTTGGATATAGCAGGGCTGGAAATTAAGATTCCAGCCCTGGCTGTCTTGGGTGTGTTTGTGGTGGTGGTTGGCAGGGATAGGGTTAATTCCTATCCCTACCAAATACATGTGCAGAATGTAGCCAGGTGTTGATTGAATTATTAGTTCTCAATCAACCCTGGCCACATGGTATTTAAGGGACCTAAAGAACTCCATTTAGAGAGAGAGCCTGTGAGAGAGACACATGCTCCTGAAATGTTTGTTTAAAAACCTCACTGTGATATTTTGTGGTACGTGATTGTTTTTGTTACAACCTTTATTTTGCTCTGTGAGCTGTGTTTTGTTTTCTTATTTTTTATTCAGTAAACCTGCGCAGCAGCACTTAAACTGCAGGTTTACTGTCTCTGAGTCTCTGTCCACCCAGCCACCCTGTCACAGTAATAGATACACACATGTATTTTGTAGTTTGAGTTCTTCAAAGTGTACATTTAGTCAAACTATTTGAAACATTTTGTTTATAAATCTAAATTGTCCTTGTTTTGCATCAAAATGTACCTGTTAGGATCGCTGTGCTTTTATTAAGCTCTGTACTCAAGCCAGTTAACCTGATTGTGTGCACGCACGCAATTAGCCAGATAAAAACGAAACTAAGACCTCGTGCCAATAAAGCTTGTATGAAAGCCGCTCTGTTCAAGGTAAATAAATACATGAACAGAGCAGTAATACCCTCTTTAACTTTAGAACAGTGGTGATATTCAAGGCACTGCCGTAAGGCATGTTGTTAGTGCTTCCAGTTTGACGGCGTACCGCGTGTGGTGCTGCTCGCTGCTGCTGATTACAAACAGTGACTGAGGTTGCGTTTGTAAAATACAATAAAGAGCAGTTCACATTATGGCTACAACTTTTCTTAAAAAAAAAGAAAAACTGTAATATTATTACTCCCAGTAAAAATCGAACGCGTTATATTACCTTGTTATTGACAAAAGTAATATTATTACAGTAACGCGTTACTTAATAACAAGTTAACCCAACTCTGTTTACCACCCAGTAAAACATGTTAAAGAACAGCTCCAATTGTGTGCACAGCCATTGGGAGGCTTGCCGTGATTCTAGGGGCAAAGCTACAGCGCCTCGCTATCATATCATTTCTCGCAGAGTTTTAAATTCAGTGGTCACCTTTTCCAAAATGTCTGGAGCTTCTTTCTCTTTCACCCCACCACCTCATTTGCAGCTACATCTCCCTTTAGGGGAATCAGTGGGTCTCATCACCCAGCCTTGGATGCCCTCTGACTGCTGTCAGAGGCGGACCTCAAAAGAGCGCAGCTCCCGCTGGCCATCAGGTGGGATGCTGGTCCACAATGTTGTAATATAACACTACATCTAATACCTTGTATTATTTGTAATCTTTATCTGAGCTGTTGCCCGGTTCATTGAATTAGTGGTGAATAGTGGTGAACGCTCAAACCTTAGTTGACTAATGGCTTTAATTGAAGATGGAATGAGTTATATGCAGTGACATAATTCTAACCCACTTGGCTATATCCTGAATTAGCCAGTATTTTTATATAACACTGCCACAGTTTAGTTTTGCACTTGAAATATCGCAAAATAATAATGTTGTTAGTTTGCCACGTGTTCATTGACTCCTTCAAATGTTGCTTCCACAACGACTCTGTATATAGTTTAAAAAATGTGAACACTGTTGCGAACAAAGGAAAAAAAAACAATGTGATTATTTACTGTTATCTTCATCCTTTTGTAAGCTGAACTCCTCAATCTGTGATAATGTACAGCTATGGCCAAAAATTTTGAAATCTAATATGAAATACTGTACTACTATTATGGCTTCCGGTAGACTTTTGCGATATCATTTTGTAGTTTCTTTGATTACACAATGTTAAATAAATAATTTTTCTAGGTGATGCAAAACCTTTGGCCATAGTTGTATTCTGATCTTACCTTTGTACCTAAATAGCCCACTGTATGACTGCTACAGTATAATAGTTTTATTCTTCAAATATCCCACTAACTGTTACCGTGGTTTGTATTTTATTATGAACATTCAGTAGAACGGTGAACTAAGTGGTTGGCATGACTCTCTATTTAAGGAATGTTAATATTGTTAGTTTTTTACTTTTTCTGGAAGTGATGTACTGTCACATACAATGATTTATGACAGTAGCTCTAGTTCTAAACTGGTTTTCTGCAACTTTCCCAAGAAACACAAAGCATATATAAACATTAGAGAATATTCTTGTTAAACTACAGTTGACCTTGGGGAGTATGAATTCTGATTTGATGTATTACTACACGGAATGTCTACGGGGAGGTTTTTAGCTGTAAGCACTATCAGATCCAACCAGTGTCAATTATGAAAGGCAGTGTGAGTATGAATCCATTGTTGTGCTAGTAATGTTTATCTGTAATGGGTGACCATTGGAAGGGTTCCAAGTCCTCCAAAGAAGGAACATTGTTTTGAATAGAAGGCATTTACAGTCTGTTTGGGACCTACTTACCATCTAGCCAATGATGTAATCAGAAGGTCATTATTAAGTAATTTATTTGGGGTCTCCTGAGCCATGTGGGGAATTGTTGCGGTGAGGAGAAAAGCGATTGGGCATTTCAAATTGTGAGAAAATCGGGGGAAACATTATAATTGGACACACTAAATAAAAAATAAAAAATGTCTCTCTTTAACTCCCGATTCTGTGACTAACTTCATAATTAAATAAGTATATTAAAACCAATTTTGAGTGTTTATCAGTCATAGTCCAATCCATATTTTGAAAATTTAGAGAGACAAATTCTTACACCCATGTGATACTGTTTTAAGAAAGTAATTCCTTTGGCATTGTGGGTACGTTTTATTTTCCTGCTGCTTTCAATTTAAATCAAGATGGTGTCAAGCAAGTATAGCTGAAAAAAGTGCTTTTTACCTGATGACAGGTGGTTCTCTGAATTGAACTTGTTGATGTCATCCATGCATCTAGCAGAAATTCTAATCAAAATTCAGCATCTGTCCCAGCTTTGCTACAGAACTGTGGAATTTAAATATAGATTTAGCAAGGTCTTGCCAAAGTGTCAAAGTGAAATTTGCAACATTGTATTCATAAACCGGAATATGTAACCATGCAGATAATAACAAGTATGTCAGTAACCATTAGAGCTATCCATAATATGATCAATATCCACTGTGTGCACATATACAAATTTAGGTTTGATGGTACACTCAATAACGTGTGCTAATAGTTTCCTCACAAATGGACAAGCAATTCTCTAGATGTATTCAAAAGCAGAAGTGTGACATATAGACAGCCTTCATACATTACTAGATAATGATACACTCAATAATGTGCTAAAGGGGGTTCTTATCAAGTTTCATCATAATTGGACAAGTGATTCTCTATATTTATATAGAAATGTAAGTGTGACAGGCAGTTGGATGGACGGACACAGATATTCAAATTATACAGAGATTATGATGCACTCAATAACTTGTGCTGAAGAAGGTCTTTCAACAAGTTTCATCATAAATGGACAAGAAATTCTGACCAAAGCCACTGTGGGAGCTAGATGAGCATATCAGACTCAATTCCTCCCCTCCTCAAAAACTGTCAAAACTATGCTTGGCTCAACATGACGAATGGATGGCAATACCACTGGCGACTTACAGTGTTGTGTTAAGTGGGACCACCATAGGCAGGACTGGTGAAAATGCTGTAAACAGAGTAGTAGCGAAGAATCTTTTTGTTATCATCTGGCACATGGTTAGTAATAAAAGGACGAAAGGTGATCAGTAAAGCACCTTGTGAGAGGCATAATTAGTGGTATATAAAGTAAATGTTTACATTTTATTCCTAATGTTTCCTATGACAAGGTGCCACTGTCTACAAATACACACTGATAACATCCTACTGCTCAGCGTTCCCTATTGTAATAAGATGCTATGTTAAAACATGTGAGAAAGCATACCCTCTTGTACAGAAAGCATGCCCTCTTGTACAGAAAAGTACTATACTGGTAATTGTAATATTGGTTAAACTGGTTGCGAAGCCATTTTTTTTTCAAATATAATTTAACATAGGAATTCAACTGTATACTTGTGGCAGTGCGGAAGCCCTGCTGGTGTACATAGTGTGGTGTGGCCAAGCTGTTGTTGAGTGGCGTGTGAGTGGTGCTACGGCGCGCAGCTATTTTATTAAATAATAATACAAATAAAAGATTTAAACAAACAACAAAACCAAAAGGCGCATTGGCCAAACAAATAAACAAATAAGTATTGTGCTGGTGTAAAAACCACCACAGCAGTTGTTTTTATCTCTCTGTCAGCTAATCAGTAGCTGATCAGTCACGCATCCTCACGAGGTTTTTAAAATGATAAAACAATAACAAATAAGCGGCGCATCGCCGTAATATAAACATAAGTCATAATATAAATAAATAATAAACAAAGGGGCGGGACACTCCGCCACATGTGGGTGGTGTGTTTTTATTTGTTTGGCAGGGATGGGGTTAATGTCTTCCCTGCTGAATACATGTGTGGAATGTGGCTGGGTCTTAATTGAATAATTGATCATCAATTAAGACCCACTCACATGGTATAAAAAGGGAAGAAAGCCTTTGTTTGGTGGTGGGAGTTTTGTGAGTATGTGATTATGTGTGTCTAGGCGTCTAGGCGTCTAGGCGTCTAGGTGTATGTGAGTATGTGAGTATAGGAGTTTGTGAGTATATGAACTGTGTTTATGGGCTGTTTTAGTGAAGGTCAGCGGGACAGATATGTAGCCTCAGTTCCCTCTGCCCCTCCTGTCTGTTTTATGTGCCAACAATCAGGACACATCGCCCGGCTATGCCCATCGGCAATGGTGTGTGATGTGGTGATGTGTTGTTTGGCATCAGAAGCGTGTACGATGGGGAAACGGTCGGGAGGGGCCTTGTATTGTTGATGTGGTTATAGGGAAAGTGAAAACCCAAGCATTAGTGGACACAGGGTGTGAGCAGACCTTAATTCTGCAGTGTGTTGTGGCAGCCTCAAGGTCAGGTGACTCTCTCCTATATCCATGGAGACACGCCGACATACCCCGTACTAAAAGTATATTTATCGATGGGACCGATCAAACGTCACCAGGTAGTAGGGGTGGCGGAAAGGCTACCACACCCAGTAATTCTGGGCCGGGACTGGCCAAACTATAAGGAATTGATGAAATTAATGGCAGCCCCACATCACACATGTATACGTTGTAGAAAAAGAGAAAGGGGAACCGATTGGCGAGATTTTCCTCTTTATAACTGATATGTTTTCCCCCACTTTTCGTCCTAGAAAAACAAAAAGAGAGAGATGGATCGAAAGCATCAATGAGACAAGGCTGGGGTCTGGTGGGAGAACGCTGTGATGGTAGCAAACGCCAAACAAAGGGGGTTAGTACCCCCTTTGAGCGCATTGCGATGGACATTGTAGGCCCCATTACTACCTTCTGATTCCGGGTATATGCATATATTAGTGGTGGTAGATTATGCAACGCGATACCCGGAAGCAGTTCCATTGAGGTCTACAAGTGCATCTGCGATAGCCAAAGAACTAGTGCAGATTATAGCCAGAGTAGGGATCCCCAAAGAGATATTGTCTGATCATGGAACAAACTTTTTCTCAAAGATTACAGCAAGTATATAAAATACAAAAAATGTGCCATCCGAACCTCTGTTTATCATCCACAGACAGACGGTTTGGTGGAATGTTTTAAGCAGACTTTAATGCAGATGCTGAGACCTTTTGTGATTCAAGAGAAAAAATCATTGGGCATCGCTTCTTCCCTACCTCCTTTTTGCAGTGAGAGAGGTGCCGCAGAGTTCGACAGGGTTCTCCCCCTTCAAGCTCTTGTATGACCGACAGCCTCGTGGCATCCTCGATCTGGTGAGAGAGAGGGGTGGGAGGAGCACAAAGGCTCATCCAAAAATGTAGTGAAGCATGTGCTCCTACTAAGAAATCACCTGGAAATGGTTGGTCGATTGGCCCAGGACAATCTAAAATTGGCTCAGCACCGACAAAGCAACAGCACAATAAAAATGCACGTATTCAAACTTTTCGACCAGGAGACAAAGTACTGCTGCTCCTTCCCACGTTGGAATCGAAACTGTGTGCTAAATGGCAGGGGCTATATGAAGTGATTCAGGCTATAGGAAAGGTAAACTATGAAATTAAGCAGCCCGATCACCGAAATGAATGTGAAATTTACCATGTTAATTTGCTGAAGCCCTGGCAGGCAAAGAAGGCCTTATGTATAGCCCCAAGCAAAGTAGAGGATGATTTGGGCCCCTGTCTAGAGGCCCCTAGCCCCAGTGGCATTCCAATGGGGGAGCAGTTACTTCCAGATCAGCAAAGAGAGCTGCATAAGTTGAGGAGTTCAATGATGTTTTTTCTGACTTGCCTGGTAAAACTAACCTTGTTGAGTATACTATTATCACTCCTCCAGGTGTCACAGTACGAGAAAGACCTTACCGGATCCCAGAAAGTCGACAAGGTGGCCTTAGCAAAGAGGTACAGGTGGTGCTCAAATTTGGGGTGATTGAACCTTCCAGGAGCGAGTGGTGCAGTCTGATTGTGATGGTTGCCAAAAAGGACGGCACCCACCGCTTCTGCGTTGATTTCTGTAAGGTAAATGCTATTGCCAAGTCCAATGCCTACCCCATGCCTCGGGCCAACAAGCTTCTCAAAAGACTGGGAATGGCTAGGTTTATCACCACTCTGGACCTGACGAAGAGATACTGGCAGATCCCCTTAACCCGCAGCTCTAGAGAGAAAACTGCATTTTCAACTCCTGTTGGTCTGTTCCACTATAACCATGCCGTTTGGGCTACATGGTGTGCCTGCTACCTTTCAGAGACTGATGGACCAGGTCTTACACCCACATCGTGAGTATGCAGCAGCATATATTGATGATGTGGTTACCTACAGCTCCACCTGGCGAGAGCATCTGGCTTATTATTGTATTCAGACTGACAACACTTTTCATATTATTATTATTATTCAAAGCGACTTACAGGTGTTACAGGGCAGTACAGGGTTACAATGCAAGATTCATATTTAAATACAGTATAGTTTACAGTAAGTGCAAAATAACAATACTACTAAAATATAATATGAAATAGGATGCAACTAGTTAGGATTACAAGAGGTTATATCTACAATGACATAATAGTACAGTAGTGCACCCCCACTCAACCTATCCACTCCTCCTGCACTAGAAGACTGGCTGTACCTCCTCTACACTCCCCTGCCTCCAGAGCCCACTCCTTCTACACCCTCGCCCCCCAGTGGTGGAATGACCTTCCTACAGATGTCAGGACTGCCCAGTCCCTGACCACCTTCCAGCGCCTCCTTAAGACTCACCTCTTCAGACAGCACCTGTAGAACTCCTCTTTTCCCTCTGGACACTTTATCACTCTTCCTTAATGCGCTTTACTTGCTCTTATCTGCTCCCTATTTTACTGCATTTAATCCTGTACTTTAGAGTACTGTAATCTGTCACAAGTGTTACTTAATCTGTAGTATTTTGTATTTAATTATATCCTGATGTAAGTATCACTGACAGTGTTATCTGCTCCGTTATTGAATCGTATTTTGTCATATACTTCTACTTGCTAGAACCGAAGTGTGATGAGTCAAAGGGGTTTCGGTCTGTAATTCAGCCTCCCGACAGTAGAAGGCATCAAACCAACTCGGGACTTCCCTTACCAAGATCTCGTGACCATGACGAAAGTCATCTTTATGAGGGGCGGCACCTTGGCGAGGGGCGGAAGTACGAGTATGTAAATTCCAGCCACTGGAGTCAAGTGAGTTATAAGGACACTTGTCAGTTGGGGATTGGTGTTCCACTAACTAGAGGGGCGGGGCGTTGCATACAAAAGGGAACGTACTAATGTGTTCGGGTTGGTCCTAGAAAGGATAGGCAGGGTTACTGGGCCTGAGGGAGGCACTAAGCATTGGCTTGGTTTGTTTTTCCTTGTTGGCACGGTGTTGGAATATGCACTAATGTTTTTTGTTCTGTTTTTATCCCTTTTATGTTCGGGGATATTGTGAAGAGGACAGAGGAGATTACAAACCCTTCTTTTTGTTATTATCTATTCCAGCACCCCCTCCCTCACGCCATTCTTTTTTTCATTTTTTATTTTATCGTGTAACTAATAATATTAATAAAACAAAAGATTTGGTTACACGTAAATTACTGTCTGGACATTCCATTATTACTCACACATCTCACACGAAGTCATTGTATTTTATCTTGCTCTTAATTGGATTAATACTTGTACTGTGATTCTTGTTAAGAGAATTGGTGTCTGCTAAGAAATAAATAATATTATAATAATAATAATAATAATAATAATAATAATAATAATAGTGCAATAGTGCAAGGATAGTGCATTAGCTGAGGATCCAGTAACTTGGTACGTAGATCAGGGAAGTCCAGTGAACTTATTTATAAAAATATAGTAAATCAAAATACAGCTGTATTGTTGTTGTGCTTGTGCAGCTTCTTTTTTTAAGCACCTGTAACAGGGCTACACTTAACTGGTCAACGCCAGCCCTTTCAAGGGCTCTTGCAAAAAGCACGACTAAAAAGCAGAGCAACAGGGGAGAACAAGACCAGCCACGGCCGCCATCACCACCGACCTTGCCTTCCCCAACCGAGCCCCGGTGAATGCCAACGCAGCCAAAAGGGACCAGCTCCGTGTACTCCTACAGGAGTTCGGGCACCTCTTTGCGGTCCGGCCGGAAGATGGAGGAAGGAATGGAATGGTCCAGCACCGGATTAACACCGGCCACTCCCCACCCAGTCAATAACCACCAGGCTGGCTACCCCTGTTCCGACGCAAGGCGGCCGGGAAGATCATACAGGAAATGTACAATAGTCCCTGGGCTGAACCCGTGTTAGTCGGTGTAACAGGGGTCTTGCTACCCGTGATGTAAGGAGTACTTGCAATGAATGATTAATTTAATTCTCTGGATGACGTGCTGCTGGATTGACAGGAGATACAGACAGAAGGTTGGGACTGACACGCCCTGCAGGCACGCAGGTTTATTAATGGAGACGGAGAGATGAGCAGGTTTATTAATGGAGTCTCCGGCTTGATTAATGATTCAGCGTAAAGAGTCGTACTCACGTAGCTGTGTCCCCTTTGTACTACCAAAACTCCTCCCCACTATCAGCCCATCACAATGGTTGCTCCAATCGGAGTCACTCAGTGTACTTGCAGCTAAATGCTTCCCCCAAGATGGCTGATTTCCGGTTTCCATCTATGTGGTGGACTTCGTGGGAGGAGTGCAGGTGACCCAGAAGTGACGACACAGGAAAACCGGAAGTGAGGTTGTACTTCAAATGACCCCAGTACCAACAATGGTATCCGGGTCAGGGTTTTATTTCACTATAACACAATAAAGAATCCCGTATTGCACAAAACAAAACTAAAAGAACCACCACGAATATCAGCAATGGTAAAGTGAATAAATCCAATGTTAAAAAATACAGTTAATAGCAAAATAAAGCTGACTTGTCGATCGTCCGTTATCCAGCAGCGGGTATCCTCCCAGCTGGCTACCTCGACTCCCTCCCAAGGTGGTTTAAAGTTGCAGTCCTATACTCCTGGTCAAACAGCAGATTGTCCAGGATTTAGCAAATGCTGCTCTGGTTCACTCAGGTTCTGCTGCAAAACACAAGGGGTGTAAACACAAACAACAAACAGATACACAGCACATCTCATTTAGGACAGGATTGGGAACCCGAAGGTTGGAACTGCGCAGCCTAAATACTGCCATGCCTCCATCTCTGCAATCAGCCTGTGCTCCCGCCTCTGACAATCTGTGAGCACAACACAGCTGACTGCAGTTGTGGGCCTCCAGCCTTGCAGTTCTGCATCGAGCCAGACCTGGAACTTCCAGTATCCCCAGAAGCTGCTCATCTGGCCCGAGTATAGACAGTCCTACACAACGCTGCCAGCGGTCAGGAAGGTGGATTACGCCAGGGGTTACTTCTTTTCCTGTAACATATCCACCCCCACCAGAGTGGAGCCATAGGCACACTCGGCCAACCCTAACACCCCTAACTGACCCCCCTCCCTTGAAAAAAAATCATCATTTTGATGTTCCTTACCCGCACTGAGTTTAACTGTGCTGTTAAAGGGCTGCAGCGTCAGACTTCATCGAGTAATCCGGGCGTTTGTGTCCCTCATCGTATTTAACCACTTAAGAGGAGCGTTATCTGTAACCAGGAGGAAGGACCACCCCAGGAGATAATAGCAAAGCGAGTTCATGGCCCGTTTAATGGCCAGGCACTCCTTTTCTATTACAGAGTAGTTGCGCTCCCTGGGAACCATTTTCCTGCTGATATACAGCACGGGGTATTCTACCCCGTCAATCTCCTGGGACAAGACCACCCTCATCCCAACATCCGAAGTGTCTGTTTGGAGGATGAATCCCCTGTCGAAATCCGGTGAAATTAGAGCAGGGGCTTGACACAGCATCTGCTTTATCGCGTCAAATGCGCCCTGACACTCAACTGTCCACTTAACAGAATTTGGGGCGTTCTTCTTGGTAAGATCAATCAAGGGGCTGACAACAGTGGAAAACTCAGGGATAAAGCAACGGTAATAACCTGTCAGTCCCAAGAGTGACCTCATCTGATCTTTGGTTTGCAGGGCCGGGCTGTCCGCCCAGACTTGGACCTTGGAGGCCACTGGCTTCACCCGCCATTACCCTTAATAAAACCGTGGTACTGGGTCTCATGTTTGCCAAATGCGCACTTACCCAGGTTGGCTGTTAGCCCCACCTCCCTCAGAGACTGCAGGATGGCAGCCAGTGTACTAAGGTGCTCCTTTCAGGTGGAGCTAAATATAACCATGTCATCAATATACGCTGCAGCATACTGATGATGTGGGGATAACACCCTATCCATCAGTCTCTGGAAGGTGGCTTGGGCTCCATGCAACCCAAAGGGCATGGTCTGGAAATGGAACAAGCCATCCGGGGTAGCAAAAGTGGTTTTCTCCTTAGAGCGGAGTGTTAACGGGATCTGCCAGTATCCCTTTGTCAGGTCCAGGGTCGACAGGTACCTCGCCTTACCAAGTCAGTCAAGGAGCTCATCCACTCGGGGCATGGGATAAGCGTCAAACTTGGAGATGGCATGCATCTTACGAAAATCCACACAGAAGCGAGTGGTGCCGTCCTTCTTGGGTACGATTACCACTGGACTGCACCACTTACTCTGGGAAGGCTGAATGACTCCAAGCTCAAGCTTATCACTCACCTCCCAGTGCATTACACCCCGTCGACTCTCCGAGATCCGCTATAGCCTCTGCCGCACCTGAACACCTGGTGGAGTGATAATAGCATAGTCAATAATGTTAGTTCTACCTGGCAACTTAGAAAAAACATCACTGAAATCCTCAATTAACTGCCTCAGTTCTTGTTTCTGACGGTGAAGTAACTGATCCCCCATCGAAATTGAGAATGCCTCGGGGTTGTCTGCCGTACAGAAGCTTGAATGGGGAGAACCCCACTGAACTCTGCGGCACCACTCTCACGGCGAACATCAGGAAGGAGTTTTTCCCAATGTTTTTGATCTTGGTCGACAAACCGTCTCAGCATCTGCTTTAGAGTCTGATTGAACTGCTCCACCAAACCGTCCATCTGCGGATGGTACACAGAGGTTCTGATGGAGCGGATTTTTAGAATTTTGTACACTTTTTTTAGGGTATGGTCTGTCAGAATCTCTTTGGGAACCCCTACTCTTGCAATAATCTGCACTAATTCCTTAGCAATGGCAACGGCATTAGTGGATTGCAGTGGCACCGCCTCCGGATATCGTGTTGCATAGTCCACCACTACTAAAATGTGTTTGTATCCGGAGTCGGAGGGAATCACCGGATCCACTATGTCCATTGCTATATGGTCGAAGGGGGTACAAACCAGGGGCAGTGGGACCAGCGGGGCCGGGCAAACCTGCCCTGGTGCTACTTTCTGGCAGTCGAGACATTCTGCTACATACCTCCTCACATCACTGTGAAGCCCCACCCAATAAAACTGGACCAATATTCGTTCCAGAGTCTTTTCCCGGCTGAAGTGGCCAGAAAAAGGAATATCATGAGCCAACCGCATGATCTCCCGCTATATAGTAATTGCCCACAGTGAAGTGAGGAAATGTGAGTGGCCCGCTGCCGTCAACTTCCTTCACCTCAACAGACCGAACCCGCCCCCTGATGTGAACCAGAGTATGATCATTACTTTGTTCCCAGAATTGCGGTACGTTGAGCAGGACCTCGGCAGCCACAGCTCTGGGGGTCTCATTAACCCGATCCCGCCAGTCACACTGAACACCCACCCCCTTCTGTTTACATTTGACAGGCAAAGCAGACTCTCCCACCAATCCCCAGCCTCGTCTCATCAATGTTCCTTCCAGTTTCTTGGCCCGATGCTCTCTTTTTGTTTTCCGGAGGTAAATACGTTGGCTTGCAACAGGAAGATCCGGCCAATAGGATTACCTGTCGCGACCACCCCTTCTACAGTGGGTGGCCGAGCCATACTGACCTTAACTTTGATATAGAAGGGCCAGTCCCAACCCAATATCACTGGGTACCGCACCTTTTTAGTGACGGCCAATAACTACGTCTGACTTTCTATGGTCATACTAACTTTTGTGGTCGGGTACGCCTTGGTTTCTCCATGGGTACAGGAGATGGCCACCGAGCCCTGTGACCGCCAAGACGTACCCTCCAATAGAGCAGTCCGAATTATGGTTTGCCCGCACCAGGAGTCCACTAACACGTGGGTGCTCACTTTGCCAACCTGCACACTGATAATACAAGGCCCCTCCCAACCATTTCCCTGATAGTCACCAGCTTCCGCTGTCAAGAAACGTGAGGCCACATCGCACTCCATGGCGGCCGGGCAGAACTGGGCGATGTGCCCCACCTCATGGCACCGGTAGCACATCAGGATTGGCAATGCTGCAGGAGACGGCTGCTTATCCCTTGACCCTCCACGGGGGGGGGGGGTCGAGGGGTTTATTCTCGCCCAGCTGGGAGCTAACCTTGGAGGCAAGGCGCTCAATGGGACAGTGGTGGGGGTGGGGGGGTCGCTGGGGTTGCTGTCTTCAGCTGTGTCAGCTTTGAGAACGGAGGCAGTGGTCGGGCTTAGCAGTGGCAGGTGGAACAGGGCTGGGGTCCGTCCGGAGAAGCGTGTCCTCGTAGGCCTCGGCAAGCTCAACAGACCTATCCATCATTTCCGGGCTGTGATGTGCTACCCAGGCCCGGGTGTCGGGCCCCAGCACAGAGATGAACTGGACCACGCCCACCGACTCCATAATCTGCTGCGCAGATCACTCGCTTGGTCGGAGCCATCAGATCAGGTGATCCCACTACTGTTGTGCCGCGATGCAGGGCCGAACCCCCTCGGGTCGCTGGTAACTCCAGAACCTGCGACAGTGCGTCTCCGGGGTTATGTTAAGGCGCCGGAGGATTGCCTCTTTCACCTGGGTGTTGTTCAGGGCCGCCTCAGTGCTTAGCGCCCGGTAAGCGGCCTGGGCTTCCCTACTCAGGCAGGGGTCCAGTTGGGCAGCCCACCACCCGGCAGGCCATCCCAACACCGTAGCCACCCTCTCAAAGGTGGTCAGGAAGGCCTCTGGGTCATCCTCCAGCATCTTCTTCTGGAGCCTTATCTTTGGGGTCGGTTGGACTGGCCCCGCTGCTGCTGCTGCTGGCCCTGCCAGTCCCGGGGCCTGGGTCACTACCATGCTCTGGACCGCCACACACACCGAGGCCATCTTGTCCACGACCGCGGCCAGTTACGCTATCCTCTACGCGTCCCTCTGGTGTGAGTACGGACAGTCCTACACAACGCTGCCAGCGGTCAGGAAGGTGGATTATGCCAGGGGTTCCTTCTTTTCCTGTCACAACCTACCATCGAGTTAGCCTGTCTAGGGGAAAGCTCACCATCAACCTTACAGAGCGCCCTTTCTGGTTGGGAGGGAGATTTACAGTTCAAATTCCTTCTCTCTCTGTCACAATACCGTACAGGCAAAAAGAAATTGAAAGTTTACCTGCGCTGAAAGGTGCTTCCAATCAGCAGAAATTCGGACATTAATTACAACTCCTGTCATCCACGCATGTCAACAACATGCTGGCTTTGTATTTAACTTCCTGTCAGGTTTTTAAATTTGTCCTACCGTTATGATGGATTTCTTATTTTTTGTGGCCACTTTTAAAAAATCTCCTTCATAAAATTGAATACGAAACCAAATTATGTTGCTCCTCCAATTAAAACCAGGGCTCAGACTACGTCACCTGTCATTGCTAGTACTGTGGTTATAGAGATTGGAGTTTATAACGGAGGCTTGTCTCCTCTGATAAAAAAAAAAAAAAAAAATTCTCTGGGCTCCTCCAATTAAAACCTGTGCTCAGATCATGTGATATGCTACTGCTAGTACTGTGGTTAATAGCAGATTAATAGCAGAATGCTGAATCTAGGTTTTAGTTAAAATGTCAATTTATACCATATTATTGATCATTTTTACTTTGAAATTTTGAGGGGGTACTGCCACCCTTGCCTCCTCTAAGGAGCCTCCAGTGGCAACATTAATAAAAAAAAATTTAAAAAAATGAAGGTCAGTTTTGCACCAAGTGTGTCTTGTTTAACTGTTTACATTATTATATCTTTACATGTCTGTCTTTTTTTATATATAACTTTGCCCCTGTTGTAGATATCACATCATTATGGCTGGCTCCTTTATCTTGGACATTTGGGTACATGTCAAATGTTTTGGGGCATATTTTACCTTTTTTTAAAATAATTATTTGCATAAGAAATTTAAAAAAAAAAAAAGAAAAAAAAACACACCACTGGGATTTAAACCTATTTATCCAGATGTTTCAAAGAACGGACAACAGTACTTCAGACTGCTAGGCCATCCTCTCAGACTACTTTGCTTGAGTAAAAAATCTAGATTCTGCAGCTCTACTGTCCTTAGTGGGCATATGAGGTTATTACAGGGGATATAAAGTCCTAAGACTCTGCATATTGCCATTTTATTTAGTTTGTATTTTTTCAGACTATGTGAATCTGTACTTGGGAGGACATTCAAATCACATTGAAACCCATTTCCTGTCAACATCTTGTACATGAAAGCAATGTAATTTACAAAGTAAAAAAGCAAAAGAGAAACGCAATCTGTTGGCAATAACTTAACGTAAAACAGTTTTGCCATGTAGCCTAAAGTTAAAGCAACTTTTATAGATGGTACTGCAACAGTGTATTTAGTCAGCCTTAATTACATATGGCCTAGAGACATAATATTGGAAACTACTCCTCTTCCTTTCTCTAAACACTAGTCCTCTTCAGTTCTAATGCATTTCAGTTGGCAAGCAAAGCAGGATAGCATCCAGCACTCTGACTAATTTGGCATCTCAGGGTGCTAAATCATGTTGCTTATAAACAGGGAACCATTGGTCCCCCTTATGTGTATATATTTTTAAACGTTATATATAAAGATGTAAAAGATAAGTGTGTCATATATTTAGATATCATCAGTGATGAACAATCATTTCACAGTAATTTGTGCTAGCAAACATTTGTCAGACATGTTATAGCTCAACATCTCCTCTGTCTAAACTAAAAGAAACAGCAGCATGATATGTGGACCGTAGTAATCGAAATATTGAAACCTTTATGTGACCAACTGAAATGATAACTACATTCTGTTGCCTGAGGAAAGCCACAATCTAACCACTACCATCAATTAAACTCACTATTGGGCTCTTCAATAAGCTTTTTCCCCCCAAAACATACATTGTTAATCCAACATTAGCGAAGTGGATATTTGTTGAAAATATATTTATACAGTATGAGATCAAACATTTCTTTTCCAGGTATTTTTGTCCTAATTTATGAGTGAGAAAATAAAGACCAGAAGAGCATTAGAATGCAACATTTTTTGCCATGGCAATTTTTTTTTAGAACAATCTTTGGTCATATCTTTATCAGTGCACTGTCAGATTTGCAATTAGAATAAGAGAGCCCCCTTGTGGCTGTTAGTAGTTTAGTTTGTTCAGTCACATCCTGTCAAATAACATATACTACTGGACCTCATTTCATCTTCTCCTGGGTACACACATTTGCCTTGATTTTGGGGTCTGTCTTCTCAGTTTACCTCAATGTAAGCAGATGCATATGTTTAAATGACTTTATCAACTATAGTACATAGGTACCAATAACTGTGTGTACACTAGCATGGTCTATTAGTGTAATGCATGTTTGTTTCATGTTTTTTGTAATGTATGTTTCAGTCTGGAATAATAATAATAATAATAATAATAATAATAATAATAATAATAATAATAATAATAATAACAATAATAATAATAATACAATTTCCTACTGTATACTGATTCCTGTGCTTAGAGATCAGCTTGTTAAAATAGGCCTATATGTGGCTGTGGCATGCTTTTCACTGGCTGCATTCAGTACATGTAAAATCTGTGTGTCTATAGTTACCTTTTAAAGAAAAAATCATTCTAATGATGATTTTGACCATTTCTGAAATCCTGCAATGTTTTAGCAAATTGGGCCTGAGAAGCAACAGTGTCTGGCCACTTTATCACAAACCAATTGATATCTTCATTAAAAAAATATGTGAACCAACTCTTTGAAGCACTTTTGATGTCCACCCTTTTAAAAAATGTAAGATCGCCTTGTATGATGGAAACAAGCTATCTGTTTATCAATAACAAATGCACTTAAGGAGACCTATATATGACACGGTTTTTTTTGTTCCAAACTTCCCTATTACAGAAAAACAGGTTTGAACTTTGTTTGAGCAATAGTTCCTGAGACAGCACTTCTTACCTAAGTTGTCCTACATTTTCTCAATACTAGTGTATATATATATATATATATATATATATATATATATATATATATATATATATATATATATATATATACACACACATATATATATATATATATATATATATATATATATATATATATATATATATATATATATATATATATATATATATATATCAAACAGGCCACCAATATTTGATGTTTAAAATCAGAACCTTTTTTCAACTGAAAGACAAATAAGCTTATTTTACAGAATGGCAATTAGGCATCAATTGCAAACTACTGTTTGTAGTTTGATTTAAGTACTCCAAATACTTTTTTTTGTTTTGGTGCTGTGTATAAAATATGATTCCAAATTGTATTTACATTTTAATCAGATGCAATTGTAATATTTATTGTATCATTTTGTGTACAATTAATGTTTAGTACAGAGGTTTGACAAGATCCATCCCTTTCTAAATGACATTTTGGGCTCTAAATAAATGTATCACCAAGAATGCATTTGTAGTATTAGTAATTCAGGGAAATTTCATTATCATCTAAGCTAGAGACTGATTCATAAATACATTAATTTAACATTAGTGTAAGGGTGCAGCAGTCAAAAAGGGTCCCTTTCCTCCCTATCTATCTTCCTCGTGCAAGGTTAAAAGAAAGGGACCTACATATAAAGCAATTGATTGTAATATACACAAGAGCTATAAATTAAAACTTCAGACACCTTAAAGAAGTTGGTTTTGAAAATAGTTTTTGATATCCCCTTCAGGTTAAACAACCCTTCTTTTTTGTGGTTTGCCGTGAAATGTAGTGGTCCTGCATAATTGCCAGCAAGGCAGATTTACAGCATCAATTTTACTAAATTGTCCAAAACGAAAAACAACATTTAACACAAAATATTTCCCCCCCCCCCAATTACAGTCACAGTTTGAAAATATAATGGTAGTACCGCAAAGTTAGTTTAGTTGGTACACTGGCTTCTAGCTTACTTTCAGTATGATTTTCGGTGTAATGTTTTTCAATCAAAGAAAATGTACTTAAATTTCAAAAGTGAAATCTGAAGGTTTAAACCGCGGTACAAATAAATCAAACTCGCTTTATATTACAGTACTATATTAACATTTTTAGTAATGGCTCATCTATATATATATATATATATATATATATATATATATATATATATATATATATATATATATGTATGTATAAGGATGGGTTTCAAATACAGTACTCATGAAACAAAGTGGAATTTATTTAAACTACAGCTATTCTAGTGTTAACCACCCAGCTGCCACACCCGTCATTTCCACGTGGAGCGCTGTCATGTCAAAATTTGCCATGCACGGCAGAACGCCGTGGTCAGAGTTTTAAGTGTCTGCAGAGCAGAACACAGTATTTTCTCATTCTACAGTAATCCCAATGACATAATATACTCATGTAGTTCTGTTTTTTGATGGTAGATGGCAGCATTGCCTAAGAAATGAACTTCTCATTGCCATAGACACTGAATTACTTTTTTAATTTTTTTATTTGTTCTCTTGATTGATACTACAATCTATGTTGAGAAAACCTGCCAGGAATGGTACGAGATGCATATCATACAGGAATGTTTACTAAAGTAATAAGTAGAAACCGATTTATTCTGCTCACGAAATACCTGCACTTACAGGGACTGACGCAAGCAACAGCAATACGCTCGTGCGCATTGCTGTCGTATCTCGCTCTGGAGACTGATGCGGCTCTCCTACACGTTGTTATTTATGCAATTATACCCTTACAAAAATAAACGACTGTACTGATGCATTGACAATGAGGAGCAGTGCAGTTATTTACGGTAGTACTGTAGTACTAATGCGTCAAAAATATTGCATTTGTACTGTTGCAGTATTTGTTCACTTTATTACTGCAGTATTTTTTGTAAGGGTGGTGCTGCAATTGTAAAGAAAGTGTTATTTTCTTATTTTGTTCTATTCAAATAATATATTTCCGTTTTTCACAAAAACAATAAACAGTGTGTATTTTCAAAAATAAAGCAAAATTTACTTTGAAAACTGTCCCAGAGGATTTCTTAAATGCTTAGAATAACACATCTGCAACAAAAAAATGGGGGGGCGTTTTTGACATGGTAATTGAGAAAATAAATGGGCACCTGGGTGGTTAACACAATATTGTTTGTAGGGATTCAGTATAAAACATGTAAGGTACATCATCACAAGTTTACCATTATGAAAAATAAAACACAAATATGTCCTATTCTAAATGCACCATACATTATATTAATGAAGTGTATACCTTTCCCTGTGAAAGCCTTTGTTGTGTTGAGGAAAGTTAATTCAGGAAATTGAAGAGAAGTGTTTGTTGTTATTATTATTTGTTTATTTAGCAGACGCATTTACCCAAGGCGACTTACAGAGACTAGGGTGTGTGAACTATGCATCAGCTGCAGAGTCACTTACAATTATGTCTCATCCGAAAGACGGAGCACAAGGAGTTTAAGTGACTTGCTCAGGGTCACACAATGAGTCAGTGGCTGAGGTGAGATTTGAACCAGGGACCTCCTGGTTACAAGCCCTTTTCTTTAACCACTGGACCACACAGCCTTATTGTTCCGTAGGGAGAATTGCCAATAGGGTCCTTGTAGAAGTTCTGGTTCGTCCTTCCTTAGCGAGATGTCTGGCAGTACAGTCTGTTTTTATTGGTAACTAAAGCAGATTTCACAGGATGCAAAATTTAAAGCAGCTAGAAGGTAAAAAGTTAGTTACCACTATGAGCTAGACAATGTCTGTTCCCATGGATACTTATTCATTAACTTTAGAACAAAAGTGAAATCCATTAGCCAATTGTACATTGTTGCTGTAAGTAAGGTATGATTTTTTGAGGCCAGACTTGATCTGTGGCCTGCATCGTTTTATCAGAGTCACTGTGACTGTGCTTGTAGGGTGTCAATTGGGCCATTAGTCTGTGGGCTTCCAATGAAGTTCTAAGTGTGATTGAAGTCAGCAAGTCAGAGCTTGCTCAGGCATTCTAGGAATTCATAAGATTTAAACTTTAGGTTAATTCACAAATGAAGAATCTCTCTCGCAGTAAAAGGCAGAAGGTAATAATGTGTGTACAGTACAGTATACTCGAACATCATTCATAACTATTTGACACTGAGTAGCACAACATTTAGAAATACTAAGAGACACAATAACTTCAATGACATGTGTTTCAGCTAAAAGTCTCTCATGAGTTTCAGTAAAGACTTCTAATCAACTCTATGTCCGTGAATTTCCAGGCCTGATTGGCAATCACCCTTTTTAACTCTGTTGATTTAAGCAGACACCAAACTACTGCGAAAATGATGTTAGTTACAAATTTACAACCCATGTGCTGCCCCCATCTAAAAATAACAAAAGTTTTCCAGCACCACTTGTCATGCACCATAGGTTCTTTGAGAAATGACCTCTCAATATCTCACAAACCTGCTTATTCTCACATTTTGTGCAGCCTGTCAAATGCTACGTGGCTGGGCTTTACCAAGTAACCACAGGATAGAATTCATTTCCAAATGCAACGAACAACCAATAAGCATCTCAGCTGAAACTGATATTTTGTGCAGCCTGTCAAATGCTGTGTGGGTGGTCTTGACGGGATACAGTTCAGTTACAAAAAACCAACATCACCAAATTTTTATTTAACAGTCAGTCTTATTCACATACAAAAAAAGCACAAGTGCAATGCCTAATTGATAGCTCTGTCAACAATTCATGCCTTTTGTAGCAAACTATATGCATTTGTTTAAAAGTAAAGAACGACATCGTATTAAAACACTGCTCTTTATTCACCATTCAGTTTCTTGCAAATGTGCTGTCATAAGCAAACATGAAACCCGGTTTATATCACAAACTGCTTTATATCTCAAATTATGACTGCACAGCAATCACGATATAAAGCGGGTTCATCTGTACTGTGTAATCTTGCGGAATGATATTAGGACTTTAAATATAGCCCTATAACTGCCATTTGTATCCAAAAAACTGTTTATGCTGTGAAAACAAAACCCGACACATCACTTAATTCTAAATAGTGAAAAAGGATACTTAAATCCTATTCAAATGGAAGAAAGCAAGCTTTTGCCCATTCATACATATTTAAATAAGTTTGAAGATTAACTACCATTTTAGACCATCTATGCTTTTTCCCCCCCACACAACCTTCATGAAGGCTAGAAATATGATTGAGTTAGTCCATCAACCACCATCTTAAATAATTCCATACCAATTAAATACTGTAATCTTTTATTTGAGACAATTTAACAATGTTCCCAATCATGTACAAAACAAGCACCAATAAAATGGTATCAGTCTTCTAAACATATCTAGACACACAAACAAGTTTCTGTTATTCAGTTATGCACCAATACTTGGGCCTGCCAATGCACGGGCATCCAATATGACAACAAAAATGGGAAACCAATCTTTTTAAAAAAAAAAAAAAAAAAAAAAAAAAAAGTGATGGTGAGGGGAAAGAAATCACTGTGCTGCTAAAGGGTTTTTTAAAGACTTCCAATGGTTAATGTGAGCAGAAGATCCAAACATTTCCTGGGATGCATAAGTCATATAGAGAAAGCCATCTTCATCTTTGTGATCCTTGTACACTTCTGCCAAGGTTAGGGACATGCTGGCCAGACTCTTATTGTTAACCAGCAGGTAAAACGCTTGGCTTGGCAGCAGACACATTCGGTTTCTGAAATAGAAGGCTTTATTACAGTACAGTATTGTTTAATGTCAATAGCTTTTGGCCAATTTCTGCACCATCTTTTAGGGATAACTTCCTCGCAACATTCAGAAACATTATGAATACACACTGACCATTGGACAGTTATCAAAAGCATAATTCCAAAGAGATGTACTGTAGACATGCAAAACACAAGTTTGTAAGCCTGTGTAAATCTGAATTTAAAAAAAAAAAAAAAAAAAAAAAAAAAAAAAAAAAAACGGGAACAACTCTGAAACCGACATCCAACTAGCCCATCAACTGCAAGCTACCTTTGCAGCTAAATGTTCCAATTACTAAATTGTTGAATAATTGCCCCCAGCATGTTATAAGGAGTTAACAGGATAACAAATCCCTTTAAAGGGATATGAAACAAGTTACAAAATAAACAGGTGACAGATATCAGTGGCAACAGCACCTCATTTAGTTCAGTGACACTATTTTGTAGTTATACATCTACATATATGCCTCTTAAAGCAATTCAAAAAGTACAACTACTCACCTAATTATAGTGATGAACTGAGTCATTGAAAGGTCTTGGGGCACCAGAAATTTCGTCTTGTCCAAAGGTGGGAGGTATTTCTCTCTTTGATACCGTTCTACGATTACCTGCAAACAATTACAGCAATAACCTTAAGTAAATCACTGACCAAATCGTGTTTGGCTGTTTTCACACTGGGTCTGGTTAGAGGGTTTGGTCCGCACTCGACACGGTTTGGTGCGTTTGGTGTTAAGTGTGAACAAAGTCCGCTTGGGAAACGAACCATACCGGTTCCACCAAGAGGTACAGTAAAATTGTTAATCTTCCCTATTTACTACTGTATTTTTTCTTTCTTTAAGGTACAAAACGGTGTCATCGTACTCAGCAGGTTAACAGCAAAGTAATGTATTGGATTGTGTGTTAGCACCATTCAAAAATAAAATAAACAATCTTATGATTCGTTTAATCATTCTGATTATGTGTTTCTTATGTTTAAATGTTAATAGCTAATCTATTTTTTAAAATCTGTCTGTGCATTTTAACATTTAATTATACATTGATGCGCTTTTTTTTTTTTTTTAAAATAGGCAATTGAAATCGTTCCAGCAACCAATTACTTCATAATTTTTCCTTACCGGAATTTTAGTTGGAAATTTAGTCCGAATCCCGGCAACCTCTTCCATTCTGGTAGCTGTGGATAAAAAACGACAATTTCTTTAAGAACCAAAACTCGTATTAAGACAACTAATGTAAATATTGTGTTACATGTAATCTTACCTAGGCTTTTCCTTTGTTTAAAGGGTTTTGAGTGCTGGCTTTTATGTAACGGAGGCATGTTGACACTTGTGTGACTCTACCAAGACACCTTAATTTACACCCAATTCGAAGCATAAGGAAGAGGAGATGGGTACGACAGGGAGTTATATAGACCATTTGCCGTGACGTAGTGGTAACTAATATGTCCGAAACTGATTTGCCAACATACAGCTGTTATATTAATCGAATTGGCTGTCTGAATCAATTACATCAAACATCAAATTACATAAACTACAGCACAGTACATCATTACAAAAGCCTTTCTAACTCATGAAATAAATTGTGTTGTACAACAAGTGATTACTTATCAACTCAATGTTATTTTTATTTTTATCATTATACATTTTTATTTGCTACAAGATGCATGTTTTAAATAACTTGGCTTTGATAATTGTGATGTTTGTGTACATATTTACTGATATATGGGATTTACTTGTTAGTTAAGGCAAAAAACAACAACAGCAGCAACAAATAAAAACACCTTTTTGCACTGATTTTGATGTGCTGTTTGGATTTTGATGTGCTGTTTGTTATAATTGTATGATGCATTTTACAAGTATAGTGCTCCCTCCCACCCCATCATTGAAATACCTTGCATTTCTGTTGGTAGGAAACAGAGAGACACAAAGTAGTTATAGTTACAGGTCCTACACTTGTAAAACTGTAATTTATATTACCCATACAGACTTTTGATCAGCCTGTTTAATATTGCATAGCATTATTTGTCAGGAATTTTCCAGAGGTTTCTTGAAAGTTAATGATTTGCAGCACCACAAAAGGTCATCAAGGTCAATAAGGTTATGTGCTAAGGTGCAATTAGCCCTGCATAAGAGAAGCTATAATGGTACATTTTTATACAATGGCATGAACCAATACACACACCAATTAACTAGTTATGTGTGAATTGTGCGTTTCTATTGTTGCCTGTGTGTGTAGTATCTTATTGTAACTTGAGCTGCCCTTTGCAAATAAGGCTTAGATTGCATTGGCGTTGCAAGTTTAATTTACATTTCTACACCAGTTTTTAATCAGTAACCAGGTTTATCGCCTCACCCATCTCCATGTAATGCAGCATTATTTGGGGGGGGGGGGGGGTGAAATACTGGAGACCAATGAAACTTGGCAAGTTGAGATATCAAACAGTTTTGATGCTAGGACCATCACCATGGGTCATAGGGGGCCCTTTAGCTGGCACCCATGATTGTTGTTGCATTATCTGTTTCATTTCTTAATATAAACAATTGAGATGACATTAAAAACAGAATGCAGATGAGAACCCTTGCAATTTTCAGGAAAGCAGGAATCACATGTGACAAAGGGATAGATTTCAAGCACTTTTACATGTCCAGCCGCTTTACACCTTTGAGTTTGACATCTGATGTTGGCAAGCTACCGGCCCCTGGAGGACAAATAGGTTTGAATTTACAGCCGTGACTGGGTATGTTACTCGCATATTTAGCTTTATTACCTTTAATACCTGAGGAATATACTGCAGCTGGACTTTATCTGTACTGGTACCTGACATTACCTGATCTTGAAATCCTGACCAATTATTTTGTAACATGCAGAATGGATTGCAGTAATTCTCTTCTTGCAAGGCTTCTGGTATCTTTAATCTTTAGATTGCACTGTAGACGTTTCTCAATCCTGCTTCCAAATGTGTTGACTGACTTAATAGAGCATATTTGACCCACTTTTGCTTCTGTGCTATAGCTTCCAGTTAGGTAGAGAATTTATTTTAGATTTAATTTACTACATTTTAAAGCTTGTGCTGGGACCATATTATGTCTATTAGTCGCCTGCTTGTCGAAACAGGTCATTGGATCTTAAAAAGTAACATTGTGTAATATAAGTAGATGTTCAACTTAAAAAGGTGACAACTTGAAATGTATTGCAACTTTGAAACACTGGATAAAGGCAGTTAACCTTTAATTAAACATACACAATATTAAGTGTTACTTACCATTTGGAAACTGGTGCTTTCCCATGAGAGGAGTCCAAGAATCATAATTCTCTTTATTTGAATGCTCTCAGAAGTGAATCCATTTACTTTTATACCTTGGGTTTGGTTTGAACTTGTCTAGTGCAACATATTTTTCTTATTTTTTCTATGTAGGTCAACTTTAGCAATTTTGCTCATTTTAGGGTAATGTTTCATACTTTGCATCTTTTTTTTTATAGGAGTGTGACCGTGAGGATCGCTGGTTCTTCCACTGATGTGTGCATAACAGCAGACGTGTTGCCAGGCAACCAATTGAACAGGTAGGCTCGTCCAGATTGGCTAGGGGGCATGCCCAGGGAGCCTGCATGCAGCTCAAAAAGCATCTGTGCCACAGCTCGAGGCGACTGCACTGCCATGGCTACACAGACGGGCGCTTTGTTTACATCGAGGAGGAGAGTGTCCGCTCTGCAGGATAATTACTACGGAACCCCTGAACGGCAAGACGGTGCCTGTGCAGGCGTTGCTCAGCCAGGACTGGTGGAAAGACCCGGAGACGCAGGGAGGCCGAGACTTCGGGAGCAACAGCAGTAGGTTAGTTTAGCTTGTATTTTGATAGCATAATTTAACCCTCATGAACATAGCTTAAACATGCCTGTTCTTTAAATCACTTCTTAGACATTTTGCCCAAGATATTAAATAAATTGTTAAAACCAACCAAACCAAATAATATTCTCTTTATATTCAGACAGTGGTGACAAAAAAAAGACAATGAGGTTATCATACATCTATCAGTATCGTATAGCTGATGTTTTTCAAAGCTGACTGTCTGTTAACAAAGAGTGTGTCAGGCAAACTCAGTCTGCTTTTAAAAAAAAAAGACATTCAACAGAAATCCTGGCATTCCCAGTGTTTCGGTTTGGTTACTGTAATGTTTATTAAAAAAGAAAAATGCGTTAAATACATTGTTTAAATACATAACAGGTTCCTCACAAGTAGACGACCAGGTTAGTGGTTAAGCACAAGAACATCATGGGCTTAATTCAAAAATCTTAACAGTGGGAGATCTAAATAATGCTGTTGTTTAAATAATTAAAATAGGACCCAGGCATTTTAGATATTTTAAAGACAGAAATGCACTCAAACAGGGTTAGATGTTTGATTTTTAAAAACTTGGCCTTATTTGAATGATCTAAACAGTGTCAGCCTTTAGATCATAGACATATGATAGCTAACTAATTGATTGTAACTTTTAATGCTCATAGTGAAGTGTTAACTTTAAGTAAGTTTTATACTGTGTAACTTCTTTGTTGATGCCCCTTTACAACCTGTGTCATTTCCCTTTTCAGTTGTGCTATTCACTCAAACTACCAGAGAAGACATCACTACATTTTCAAAAAGTCCTGTAATTTTGTGATATTGACCTGCTTTATCGAGTGTGAATATAAAACATTCTATACCACACCGTCTGAAAAATTTGATTTAATGTCGTCATAAAGCAGAGAAATAATGCAGGCGCAGTATTGTTTGATTGAATCTACCCTTAAGTCATAAAGGGGAGGCTTCAAATGAGATTAGTTCAGTCTGTGATGGTGTGTTTACACTTACAACTCGGACCTGGGCCGCCTTAGGGTTGATCAGATTAAAAGATTCTTATCATTTGAGCCACCTCGTGTACACTTGAGCACAGATCTAAGCTGGCTTTGGCCCCATATGCACGTGCACAGACCTTGAACTGTAGTGTGTGTCAGATGCCGTCATATTGACCACCCCTTGTTTGAAGAGATTTCCTCTCCCCAAAACTCAGATGCAGAAGTGTTTAAATTAACAACAACAGTGTCACTTGTGTGTTTTTACTTCAAGGTGGTCGTTCCGTGCTAATTAACATTTCATTTTGCCATTAGAATGACTAATTAATAATATAAATAACACCTGTTTCTTTAAATTTTCTTTTCTTCAGGGGTTTGTGGACATTTAAAGAAACACGTGTTATTGTATACATTTATACATCAGTCCGACAACTCTTCTTCGATGTAAATGTAAAATATGTTTTTATTATTTACCAATGAAAGGCTTATTTTTGACATTCAACAAAAGTTAAACTAGCTTAAACAGAAACATATGTGTACGTTCTCCCCTCAGAACTCAAGTTTATCCACCATGTACTAACAACGCATCATGGTACTATCGGTGATGCAATTTAAAAAAATAAAGCCTTTCTTAAATCAAAAGATTTTCTTCTAGAGGTGAATACAGTCTTTTGTATAAAAGTATGTGTTTTGGACCTGAAGCTAGTGGTTTATATATTCTTATAAAATAGGTTTTTTAAATACTCTATCCTGATTGGTCAAAACAGGTCAAATGGGGGTATTGAAGCATATTACCATGGGTTGGCACTTCTTTTTAAAAAGGGACAAATCACTGGTAGATATCCATATGCCAATAGAATATAGAAAAAAAAGAAAAAAAAAGATGTTATCACAATAAAAATAATTTTGGGAAGTGTGCGTGAGATTTTGAATGAGTGTGAATCGGACACCATGGACTCTAATTCAAGTAGTGAAAAAAAGCACAAGTATTCAAATCAATTCAAAACTTGCCATTCTGATCGCTCTGCCCCTTCTCCCTGAACTCTGCCAGAGCTACAGTGTTTCCCTATCCCATGTGGGTGGCTCTTAAAAGAGCCTTTTGTGGTTTGTAGCCGGGTCACGGCAAGAAAGTGACTCAGAGGCAAGGAAGCTGCAGTTTAAGCACTAAAGCAGACATTTAATAAACAGAACAGGACACAAACAAAAGGCACAGGGGCCAAAATAAAGGTTTAACATACATCCCAACACACCCAACACACCCAACACACCCAACACACCCAACACACCCAACACACCCAACACACCCAACACACCCAACACACCCAACACACCCAACTACTCGTCTCCCAGACAGATTTCTGGCTGTTTTTATGCAGGTGGCCACGCCCCAATTAGCACTAACTGGAGAGTGGCCACACCTGTGATTGCTGGCAGACACATTAACCCTGTCTCTGCCACATGGTTAAATGGATGTTCTGTTGCCGCTGCCCCCATGACTTGCAACACACCCAGGGTGTGGTTATATTAGAGTATATCACACACTGTCATGCCTTATTGCTTACATGTATTCACATCACGGCTCTTACGATGATACACTTTGAAAAATAAAGCCTATACATTTAAATTGATTCAACTTCCACAAGCTTGCGGCTTTATTTGTTAAATGGTATTATTGTTAGTGCTGTGATGCATGTAATTAAACAAGGGCTATGTTTAGGTCTAAAAGCATGTTACTTTTAAACAAAGGACTGTATTCGCTCCGTGAATTACCGACTTATTGGTTTCATTCTAGATTGAGGTACCCACAAAATCTAACATTTCCTCATAATGATAAAAATCTAAACATGTTTGTAGATATGTGTGAAAAATTATATTTCTGACAATAAAGTTTTGTGGCAACTGGGCTTGTATCACCTTTATCCCACATAAATTATACACGTTTAAATGTCTTTTCATATGATATTGTTTGAATTTTGGAATCCTCTGCCTCTGTCTCTCTCAGCATTTTATCAAAGATATTTTTGGTTCTGTTGTCCGAGTAACAATCCAAACTTCCTGGTGCTGTTGTCTGTAACTTGTGTGCCATTGACAATGGGGGCGTTGCCCACAAGTGTATGTGGCAAAGCTGAGCTGTCTCAGAGACCGATACGTTCACAGGAGACCAAAAAACAGACCAAAGCTGTCGCAGAGCCCCCCTCGGGTCTGGACCTGGGCTGAACCTAAGCTGCATAAACAGGGTATGTGACTCGGCTTTAGAATTCCCTTAGGCCACTGCAGTAAAGTGATTGTCACGTTTCATTCCATGTAAATAAGCAAATATACAATGAGATGCATTAAAAAAACAGTTTTTCTCTTTTTTTTATTAACCATTTATTACTTCTTACACTATTATAATAAATGTAATACAGTTTCCTTTCAATGCATAGATATTCAAATTGTTTGAATGTATTTTATTGTACATAGTCATGCTAATAATCTGGTTAGTAAATAAACCCTGGCAGAAAACCCCATACAAATAGTATTAAAGATCTGCAGTATTTAGATCTACTACTGTTTAGATCATTAAAAAGAGACACCATTAAATAGTTGATAAGTTTTCTCTTAAAGTAGTTATCAGAGCACCCAATACAAGAAGTAATGTAAACATATGGTAACTATACAGGTCCATTTATATCTTACAGAGTAAGTAGCGAGGTTCTGAAAAATATAGTGTTATACGTTATTAGTGATGCTACAACTGCTTAAATAATGCACCTGTAATTTTTCTTTATATTGTTAACATCCTGACATTTTACACTTATAAGTTTAAAGTCTGTTTCAAAGCTCTTTTCAAAATGGCCGCTCTAGTGCACTGGGGTTTGAGATCTGCCCTCTAAGTCACTGAAAAACAAACAAACAAAAAAAAAACATAACAAAAAGTGCTCTGGCTTTTCTGTTCTGTACCACATCATGGATCGGTATTGCTGTGTTACCTGTTTGACAATGTGGGCAATAATCCTTACACTATCAGAGCACTAGAAAGCACATTTTGAAAAGAGCTTTGAAACAGACTTTAAAGTTATGAGTGTAAAAAGTTGTCAGGATGTTAATGAAAATAAATTCTGGTTCATTACTTAATCAGTTATAGCACCACTTTAAGATTCTACTTTATACTGTTTTGTAGAAAGTATAGTTTCAATAAAAAGGCAAAGCAGCATTATCATGCTTTAGTAGCTTCAAAGAAAAACATTAAATCAGTGATTTTGAATTAATTTTAATATAGCTGTCAAAATACATACAGTTCCGTTTGTAACGGGTTAATGGGGATAACAGAAGTGTAAAATGAGTACTTACACTGCCTTTTAAGAATAGATTCTTAAACCCATTTATAAATCAAAATTAACAGAATGATGTAGCAACCAAATAAACAATTATATTTTCATGATTACACTGGATGTGTGGAAGCAAACAAGACTAAGTTCATGATTCTTAAAAATCAATACATTTATATCTGAGACTTCTATCGGAGTTAAATCTGTTTGAAGCAACTACTCGATGGATCATCTAAAAGCAATCTTTTTACAGGTTGTCTTTAACATGCCAGAGTTAGAAACTCACAATAGTCTTACGCCCAAAGAAGTCCCCTTGTTTTGATATATTATTGAAAGTCACCAGGTACCAGGAATTTGAGAAATCAGGCCCCAGGTAAATCTGCTCTGAACAGATCACACTTATTAAAGGATGAATAATACTTTATGCACACTACCGAAATAATGTGATAAACATGCATTGAAATACTGTGATTATTTTAATAATATACGCAAATCAAGGTAAATTCTGAAACCCACGACTGGATGCAGGACTTGTGCAAGTTTCTAGCCCTGCATCGGGGTAACCATGCTGCCACGGGGAGCACTTCTAATTTCTGAAACTCCTGGTTTTCTGATTTGGGACGCCACATAAAGGCCCCCTTCGTTTTGACAAAGGGATGAGAGCTAAGATCTGAGAACATTTAAAGGTCAACCAAAACAATGAAAACCAGCACCCCAAGCCATACATGCTAGCTTTGATTGTGATGGGAGTCATATTTTAGCTGGAATTTATCAGGGCAGTCAATGTACACAGTATTTCCTTTTGTGCTGCTGGACATTATAGGTACTGTACTTGATATACTAGTTTTTAATTTTGCTTTTAAAAGGACAATCATGACATTGTCATAGTTAACTGAAGTCAATAATGCAAGTCCTACTTTTTTTTTTTTTTTTTTTTTTTTTTTTTTAAAAAGGCCATATGAGCTATAATTGGCGTCCAACAGCAAATTATATGACATAAAAACACAGAATACACATTTATAATTCTACACATCATGCACTGAATCATGAATTGGACTCTGAGGGACACCTAAGGATACAGGCATAAAATCAGATTTCTTTCTGTCAAAGACAGATTCTTACTTATGAAAAGTTGTGTTAATGCTTTAACAATGCTTTGAAGTTTTTTTTTTTTTTAATGTCTTAACTGTTAATGATTGCCTAACTAACAACTTAATAGGCATGTTTCAGTATTTGTTAATGGATCATTAATGGCTAGGCAATATAGTGACCTGTTTCATTATTTAGCTGCTGGGAAGGGAAAGATTTACCGAATCAACCATTTCAGTGAAATGGGTTTCATTTTGTTTAGGCATTATTAAAGACATCTGTACTTTTCTAACCATTAACGGAAATTAACAACATGTTAACACTGTAGTAAGCCAGTTGTTAAAATCTATAATAAAGTCTGTGTGATGCAGCTAAAATAAAGTGTTGCAGGGATTGGTCAAGGATTGCCTACACATGCTCAATGAGGTTCATGTCTGGTGATTGGCCAAGCCATGGCAGAGTTGTGATGCCCGACTTTCTTTGCGTTGCACGGGCGGTGTGAGTTGGGGCACCATCTTCCATAAAAATACTGCCATCTTTGGAGATGACCATTGGTATAGACAGGAAAAAGTCCTTCTTGGAGAATGTTGATGTATAAGTTACAGTTTCTACACAGACCACCAACTGTGCTCATCTACCACCCATGCAACCCAAAGATGGAAATGGAGTCTGCACACCACAACTCTGCCATAACATCTTTGGTCAACTTGTTTTAAGGTACTGGTGGTGAACGAGGGACTGCATCCAATAATTACTTTTTGTATTTAGCATTTACATATAACTAGGGCTTCTGTTTTTCAGGTTTTATTAATTGTATTTTTCGGTGCTTATTTTTAGCTATTTTCGAGTTTTATGTAAATCGTTTTTTTGGGGGCTTTCGTTTTTGATATACTGTATGAAATTAGTGTTTTCGGTTACTTTCTAAAATGCATGAGCGTTTTTTTTTTTGGTGTCAAAATATGTATAGTAACTCGACAGTACTTGCACACTTAAGTTGTACCTTCTTTCCTTTGCTGTCTTCCACAACGAAATCCCTATGGTCACGGCCACATTCTTCTGGGGTTTTTGTGTGTAAGCATTTTTGTACATTTCGCCACAATTCTGTTTAAATCCTCCGTATTTTAACTGTAATACAGCTTTAAATCCCGCTAGCAAGCCTCCATCCTGATTGTAATCTTGTTTTAAATCTCACAAGAGGAGTCTCCAATAGAAATTTAGGAATGTGTTGTCACTCAGTAGTTGGGGCGGGTTTAAAGTATTCAGAACGAATCAATGACAGATACAAGTCAAGAAGGCGGGACATTGCCCAGCAGCACTGGGAATTGTATTTATTATTATTTTTGTAGTAGTTTTTATTTTTTTTAATGGGAAAAGGGTAAAGTCAATGTGAATAGATGAACCATTTTTACAGTTTTTCCGGTGTTTTCCAGTGTTTATTGGCTATCCACCGATTTCATTTTTTTTGTATCAGGTGTTTTATTGGGTTTTATCGGTTAAAACCGAAAATCAGAAGCCCTACAGCGAGTACAAAAAGTATTTATTTGTGCTTAGAAACACAGGATTTCCGTTGGATGCTGTTTCTCTGCATTTAATAAGAATTGTTTCAAACTGGAATGGTTTTTTAAAAATATCTTTCAATATCATTTGAATTGTTTTTGTTTTTACATAAAACATTTTCCCCACTATTTGTTTAGTTGATATTAGAATAGTTGAAAGGTCATAGCTTTGAGCGGATTTGAGTCTATTCAGTCCTGGAACTAAATGAGCTTTACACAAGCTCAATAATGGAGCAAGAGAACCCAGAAACAATTATTTTAAACACCCTAACATAGTAAGGAAAATGTAGAACAACAACCAGAATTCACTTGAAGTTATTTATTTTACTGTTTTAATGGTTGGCACCCCTGCTAACATTTCTATAGGGTACATTTCCAGCATTGTCCTTATACTGTCTTTGACTCTTTGTAGTCATCCTCCTTTTTGAAATACATATTCAAATCTTTTGCAATCTTCGAAGCTTTTGGTCTGTCCTTTGGTGCTTCAGAAAGCATCTTTTCTATTAATTTGGACTGCAAAATTAAAAGGTAGAGGGTGAGAAATGAAAATATTCCACACAAGATAAAGTTGTTCTTTTTGCTGAGAAAACAGAATTTCTTACCTCAGAACGGTACTCTGTGCAAAACACTTCAGGAAACTCCCGTCTCCTTATTTGGTCCCACACCTGTAAAAGAATCACATATTGTTACAGTACTTTTCTTCAACTTTCTTACTCTATTACCTGGATCCTGCTGTCCATGCTCATTCACATGCTTTCTCTTTCTCTGGTCTAATGCACAATCAGGACTGGCTCTCAGTACAAACTTCTACATAGCACTGAACATAACACACAACTTATATACCCTCAGTGGACATTCTCACAAATCTCTGTCACATGCTAAAAACGACATTATAATGTGACCAAAAAACGATTTCTACTAGTTTCCAGAACCTACTAATACCAACGAACTAGACAAAAAGCAAGGTCTATTAGATTATGTCATTATCTTATACCAAATAACAAAATGTAAGTAAATTAAATTATACCAAATTAACTACGCTATGCATTTGACAGTATAGTATGTGTCTTATATTGAATTAGAATTTACTGTAAACCCTGAAAATGTGACCACAATATGTAGCGTTTTTGCTCGAACCACTCGAACCAGTTTAGATACTTTTAAATGTATCCTCCTAAATATTAATTTCACTTTTCATGGCACAGATGTGGCAAAGGTTCTGGAGTTTTCTTAGGTTTTCAACTCCCCTTTATAAAATTCAAGGAAAGAAAACTTACACTAGCTTTTTCACTGACTGTTTCAAGCCGCCAAAGAAGTTCAAAACAAATTAACCCTAGAGCAAAAATGTCCACTTCATTTCCATATTTATTCTGGGTTTCCTGTAAAAAAAAAAAAAAGGGATTTGTGTAAATAGAATTGTGGGCATCTCTGTTGAAATGGTTTGTAAACATGAAGTAGAAACAGATGTGTGAAAACACCTGTGACAAAACTTCACTGAGGGAATCATAAAATAAAACTACTTTTTAGAAAAAAAAATGGAAAGCTGGTAAGTTTGTTAAAATACACAAAACCACTTCTGGGCAAGCTGCAATTAAAACATTAAAAAATAAATTGACATGTTACCTGTTCAGGACTCATATATGACAAGGTTCCTGTGCGCGTGGTCCTTTGAAGTGAGTTGCCATTGTTTTCATTGATTATTGCAGTTGCAAGTCCAAAATCCCCGATTTTTACTTTATTGTCATCACTTAAAAAGATATTTGTGGGCTAAAGAAAAAAACAAATTAAACACGTGTTAATTGCAACATTCCAAAATGACTTATTATTGTAACATTATAGCTGTATGTATTCTTAACATGTAACACAGGTGCTAACTTGTTAACATTGCTTCCTGGTGAAGTCATATCACAGCCATTCCTGCACAACTGCAGTACAGTGAAACAAATTGCATTTATTCTTCTCTTCTCACTTTTCTCACTACACTGTACCTCCTGAAAAGAATGCAGGCCATTAAATAATCAATGTCAGCATAATAATAATAATAATAATAATAATAATAATAATAATAATAATACATTTTATTTGGCGGACGCCTTTCAGGACACTCAAGGACATCTTACATTAAAAGTAGGCCTACATAAAATCAAGTGCAATACATAAAGTCATAAAATCAAGTGCATCAATCAACAGTGCAATATAAAATCTAAAAATCTAAAATCAAAGGACCAGACAAAACAGGGCAGATAAAAAGAGGAGGGAGGGGTTGGGTAAAGGATACAAACCCGGTTTAGGGTAAGGGTTTAGGTTTAGAGGGTAGGGTTGGGAATAGGATACAGACCCGGTTTAGGGTAAAGGTTTGGGTTGGGGGGGGCACATAGGGATACTGGGAAGGCACAGAAGGGGGGGGTAGGACAAAGTCAAACATAGACCATAGACTAAAAGGCATAGGCTTCCTGGAAGAGGTGTGTTTTCAGGAGGTTTTTGAATGAGATGACTGTGTCTGCATGTCGTATGAGTGGGGGGAGTGCATTCCAGAGCCTGGGTGACGAGCTGCTAAAGGCCCGGGGACCCATGGTGGAGAGGCGGAATGGAGGGGTAACAAGGAGACCAGCAGAGGAGGAGCGGAGAGAGTGGGAGGGGACATAGACTGGGAGAAGGTCATAGAGGTAGGTGGGTGCCAGGTTGTGGAGGGCTTTGTAGGTGAGGAGGAGTGTCTTAAAGTCAATACGGTATTGCACAGGGAGCCAGTGTAGACTGGTGAGGATTGGTGTGATGTGATATGCACATGCTTTTGTTTAATCTGAAGCTTTAAATCTTACAATTTTAAATCTTAAAAACCTTAAAGACTCAGCAATGGAATTAACATTGTTACTGCACAGGGCATTTATTTTAAATACTAATGACAACTATCCTTTATCTATATTTACATATGTAAAAAGTGAAAATGTTAAAAACAGGGTTGAATAAACTTTTTTTTATCTAGCTCTTGCTTACAGTACAGTAAGGATTGATTTAAATCCATATATAAAAAGCAATTGATACTCATACTGACAGGATACTCATAAAGCACTCGAAATACTTAATAAAGAAGGAAAGTAACTGATAAACTGCTGTCACAAAGACGGCCGGAGTGGGTGGCGTCAGACCAGATGCAGGAAATAAAACAACAGAGAGGTGTGGTTTGGTGGAGTTGAGCGAATGCTTTCGCTCAGCATTTAATAAACAGAACAGAAAATAAAAGGTTTTAAACACAAAACACAAGCACAAAACAGGACACGGCACTTCACGCCAAAATAAATAGACAAACAAAACGTACTACACAGACAAACACGGTGAGCAGATTTTAACTATTTACTTTTATAATTCCCTCCGTCTCCAATCCCGTTCTCCACTCACCGAACACCCAACCCCGAGTGCGAGCTATGTGTCTCTATATATACTGTTGTGCTGGGATTCAATTACTCATTAATTATTCACTTGAATCCCAGCACGTGAATTCATTACGTGCAACCCCGTGCTCACATATTACATTTAACCAGCACGTGAAGTGATTTGTGTCCTCCTCGTGCCTAAATATAAATCTACATCTTTAAATCACACGTGAAACACAGACCCGTTTATATCCCGTGTACCAATCTATACACCAACATTAACACACGCACGCAACATACAACACATAATATGCACACAGGGGCGGGGCACATTGCCACATATACCCCCCCCTGTGCAAAGCACACATGGCCTCAACGGCCACCTCCCCCCTTAAAAATCCAGCAGTCCAGGACAAAGTCTCGGGCTGGGAAGGGAGGCTTCAGTGGGCCCATGGCTGGCCATGCTGTCAGCAGACGTGCTGACAGCTCCCAGACTGACTCCTTCAGCCGGGGCAGTCCTGGCAGCGGAAAGGCTGCTTGGGGAATGGTCTCCTGACCTCCCCTCTTCTTCGTAGCCGGCAGCTCCCTCTTCCGGGGCTCCGGCCACAGTATCTTCTGCAGCACAAGTGCTGCCGTGGGAGCAGGTCTCCTGACCTCCCCCACGATCTCCGGCAGCGAAACTGCTGCTGGGGTTGGTGGTCTCCAGACCTCCTCCCCCTTCTTCGTGGCCGACAGCTCCCCTTTCTGGGGCTCCGGCCACCGTACTCCCTGTGGTGGAGGTACGGGAAGCAGAGACAGCTCCTGCTGTTCTGCTTCTGGCAGTGGCGGAGGCAGAGGCAGCTCCTGCTCCTCTGCTCCTGGAAGTGGCAGAGGCAGCTCCTGCTCCTCTGCTCCTGGCGGTGGTGGTGGCGGAGGCAGAGGCAGCTCCTGCTCCTCTGCTCCTAGTGGAGGAAGCGGTGGAGGTGGCGGAGGCAGAGGCAGCTCCTGCTGCTCTGCTCCTTGCGGTGGAGGCAGAGGCCATGGGGCTGATGCTGGCCACTCAGAGGGAGGCTGTGGCGGTGCTGGCTCCCTCTGCTGTGGCGGCTGGGCTGGTGTGCGCCGTGCTCCCTTCAGCAGCATAAATAGAGGCTGCTGGGGGACACCAGCATCCTGCCCTTCTCCCCCCCAGAAAAATTCAGGGGGTTGAGCCTGTAATTCCTCCCCTTCTGGCTCTTGGGACGGCAGCGATGGCTCCTGCCCCTTTAGCTCTCGGGATGGCAGCAGCAGGTGAACCAACAGGCATGCTTCCTCTGCTGGTGTAGATGGGGACAGCAGGCATTGTTCTTCTGCTGGTGGAGGTGGAACCAGCAGGTATTCTCCCTCTGCTGGCAGCTTGGGTCCTAGGGCTGTGGAAGCCCCGACTTCCCTCTCTTCGGGCTGTGGACGCACCGACTCCTCCCTTTTGGGCTGTGGACGCACCGACTCCTCCCTTTTGGGCTGTGGACGCACGACTCCTCCCTTTTGGGCTGTGGACGCACCGACTCCTCCCTTTTGGGCTGTGGACGCACCGACTCCCCCCTCTTGGGCTGTGGACGTTCGGGCTCCCCCCACTCAGGCGTAGGACGTTCGGGCTCCTCCCACTCAGGCGTAGGACGTTCGGGCTCCTCCCACTCAGGCGTAGGACGTTCGGGCTCCTCCCACTCAGGCGTAGGACGTTCGGGCTCCTCCCACTCAGGCGTAGGACGTTCGGGCTCCTCCCACTCAGGCGTAGGACGTTCGGGCTCCTCCCGCTTGGGCTGTGGATGCTCTGGCTCCTCCCGCTTGGGCTGTGGACGCTCTGTCTCCTCCCGCTTGGGCTGTGGAGGCAAAACCAGCAGGCATTCTTCCTCTGCTGGTGGACCTGCTACCTGGGCTGCTGTTCCACTTATAACTGCCTCCAGGTAGCTGAGGACCAACTCCACACCTTCCTCCCAGGTGCTTAGAGTCTGTTCCCTCTCGTAAGCCTCCCATCGCTCCGTCCATCAACCGCAGGAACCGGATGGCTACTGGTATCGACTGGGCCTCCAGCCCAGCATTTTCCAGGATCCAGTCCCGCAGTTTGATGGCGTCTTCTGCCATTTTTTTTTTTTTTTTTTTAATCCAAAAATGCGGTTCCTGCTCTGGCCTGAGTCCTGGAGGCGCTGTAGATCCCACGCAGGACACCACGTGTCACAAAGACGGCCGGAGTGGGTGGCGTCAGACCAGATGCAGGAAATAAAACAACAGAGAGGTGTGGTTTGGTGGAGCTGAGCGAATGCTTTCGCTCAGCATTTAATAAACAGAACAGAAAATAAAAGGTTTTAAACACAAAACACAAGCACAAAACAGGACACGGCTCTTCACGCCAAAATAAATAGACAAACAAAACGTACTACACAGACAAACACGGTGAGCAGATTTTAACTATTTACTTTTATAATTCCCTCCGTCTCCAATCCCGTTCTCCACTCACCGAACACCCAACCCCGAGTGCAAGCTATGTGTCTCTATATATACTGTTGTGCTGGGATTCAATTACTCATTAATTATTCACTTGAATCCCAGCACGTGAATTCATTACGTGCAACCCCGTGCTCACATATTACATTTAACCAGCACGTGAAGTGATTTGTGCCCTCCTCGTGCCTAAATATAAATCTACATCTTTAAATCACACGTGAAACACAGACCCGTTTATATCCCGTGTACCAATCTATACACCAACATTAACACACGCACGCAACATACAACACATAATATGCACACAGGGGCGGGGCACATTGCCACAACTGCACACTACACTATTTTAATAATTAGCTACAACGTTTCGGCTTCTACCTTCTTCAGAGAGCATGGTGGAACTAGCTAGGCAGACTGATGTTAAAGTTTGAGGGTTTGAAAGTTGCACAGTGACTTACAGAGAAAACTGTGACATAGATGGTTCTAAGGTGGGAACTTTGCCTTCTCCGTGAACAGCATTGCGCTTACGGAGTGCTTTATCAAAATTTCATCAGCTTTGCGTATGATACATCTGTTTTTACTGCTCTGCTGTCTTTGCAAATATCACTGACAATTTCCTGATACCATATTCCCATTGCTAAGTGTGATACCACTATTTTTTATAATTTTTAAAAAATGTTTTCTTTCAATTGAAAGTGTAACACGTTTGCATTTCCCGGTTCTTACCATTTCAGTAGGTTGTATCCAACTGGATGAGTCTACTGACATTGCCAACATATCTCATATCTCTTAATTGTTTATGTAAACTGTGTTTGGAATAAAGACATTGTGCCAACCGCTTTTTTACACACTGCAGACTCACCAAGCAGCCACCCAGAGCTACAGCGTTGGAGGACAACGCAGCCCTAGGCAGCTTACAGGCAAGCCCACAGGCGCCCAGCCAGACTACAGGGGTCGCTAGTGCGCGGTGAGCCGAGGACACCTTGGCCAACCTGGCCATCCCTCCCCCCGGGCGACGCTCCGCCAATTGAGCGCCCGCCCCCTGGAAGCTCCCGTCCTCGGTCGGCAAAGGAATAGCCCGGACTCAAACTCGCAACGTCCAGACTATAGAGTGCATCCTGCAATCCACGCGGAGTGCCTTTACCGGATGCGCCACTCGGGAGCCCCTGAAGACTTTTTTTTTTGTGAAAAGCTAACCGAAACAACTAAGGCAGAGAATATCTTTAAACTTTTGGATGATTTTATGCATTCTCCAGGGAGAACTGCATGGGGTGTGCACTGATGGAGCACCTGCAATGACCGGTAAGACTGGTGTTGCGAAAAGAATACAAGGTGTAACACTGCATGCTACTTGGGCACACTGCTTTTTGCATAGGGAGGCACTTGCTGTGAAGAATACTGAACCCGATCTCAATCGTGACCTGAATACAGCTGTACAATTATTAATTTTATAAAAACTAGGACTACACATGCAAGATGTTTTACTGCATTTTGTGCAGAAGTTGGCGCAGTAATAAGATTGCTATCTCGAGGCAAAATGCTAAGTCGCGTGTTTGAATTGAAGGAAGAGTTAAGCTGTTTCTCATCTGAAAAAAGAACAAAATGGCAGATTTCTTGAAAAATGACTTGTGGTTGGCAAAACTGGGATACTTGGCAGACATTTTTAGTGAAGCGAACACGCTAAACCAATCAATGCAGGGCAGGGACGCTGATATCATTGTCCAGCATGAAAAAATTGAAGCATTTAAATGAAAATTGCAACTTTGGAAGATTGTTATCAGTGACGTTACAGACATGTTTTTGCTGTTACATTCCTTTTTCAAGGAGACGATTTGAAACGATCAAACCAGAATTACTGGCACATCTCTCTGGTCTACAAGTTAAACACCTACTTCCCCCCTACTCACGAGTGAACAAACAAACCTTTCTGCCTTCCTCTGAAATAAAAACTACAAGAACAGTAATTTATGCTTTTAATAGAAAATGTAAGTTTAAAAAATGTACTTATGATTCATTTTGTACCATGTACTGTAGCATATTATGGGGACTAAAACTGTTGTTCACATTATTCACAAATAGTCTAACTGTTATAAATAGCTAGTAGGTTGTCAAAAGTCATTTCTGTGGGTCACGATCAGACATTATATTTCTTTTTTTTTAATCAGATAAAGCACAAAAGGTTACCTTTAAATCTCGATGAATCAGATTATTTGAATGGATATATACGACTCCATCGACCATCTGCTTAAATATTTGCAAAGCATCAGTCTTGCTTCTTACTGTCTTTAAGTCATTTTTATCATTAATCCAGTTTTCCAATGTTCCCTTTTCATATAGTTTCATCTGGATGAAGAGATAGTTCTGTAAAGCACTGGGGTCTGAGCTGCAAGTTAAAAAAATAACATTTGTTGGACAAGGAGCACACATATTACATTCTAAAAGGGAGTTAACCAAGCCTAAAATCTGTTTTCTTGTTCAGAGTGGTTTCTTGCTAGTTTTATATGGTTTCAAAATAGGACCCTTCATGTATAGTTAAATGAAAACAGGAGCAGTGTTTTCCAAGATGCAGACTTCTAAATGTACTCAGATAGCGTGAACAAGGTAAATGTTTACTCTGAGCTGCTGTAACTTTCAGATGTTTCAGGCAGGTTTCCTGCTAACTCTTCAACCCATGAAGTAGAATAGCGTACAATGTTGTCATGCTCAAGACGTGCCAATGCTGCAACTTCACGATCAGCATTACTAAAGAGAGATTAAAAAAATGATATCAGTGAAATACATTCACAACACGGCTGTAAATACAAAATTAGAGCTGTCAGTATCATGTCAAAGTAAAGCACCATTATCGACATCCACCGTTTGCACATAAAAAAAAGTGTGAAATACAGACATTCGCCTCCATACAACCCCAGACTATGATACTCTCAATAAGAATGTCCCTTTTGATCATAAGTGGTTCTCTAGATACATGTAAAAAAAAAAAAAAAAAAAGTGTAACATACACTCATCCTGTTTTTATAAACTAACCATGGTTCCCTTTCAAGTCGAAAATAACCATAAGGTATGGGATATTGCCGTCAGGCAGTAGCGATTGGCTGAGCTTTTATAGCAAAGCTGCCGATAGGCCTCTGCGCGAGCTGCCACGTAAGCCCGCCCCCTTGGGAGCTTACTATACGCAGCACGCAGAGACTCACTTCCTCTTTTGTCTTCAGCATTGGTAGCGGTAGGTATTAGAGCTCGTAGCTGATTGTACTCGATAAGCTTAAGCTTGAGAAGCTGGTTATTGCCCCTTCTCTGAGTTGATTTCAGTTACACTCTTCGGAGTCGTTATTATTTGTTAAGGATTATATAAATTGTGTATATATTTTTATATATTTCCTTCACGCTTTGCTTTGCATCGCGTTGTCTCGTGGTCTCCGTCTTTCCTGTGTTAATAATTATTTTTGATTATTAGTGTTGTGTTTTGGGTTTTGTAATTAAAATTGTATATATTCTGTGTGTATTATATATTTTGTGAAGGACGCACGTTGCGTTGGCCTTGGCCGCGCGCGTGTCTGCAGCCCCGGTCTTGCCTTGGCTAGACCGCGTGTGGAGCCTGCACTGCTGTCTCCCACATACTGCCTGCGGTGTGTTAAAAAAAAAAAAAACAACCGCGTGGTAGTTGTACTGTGCCCACATATATTTGTGCCCCAGTCACATAATCACCACCATTAGTGCTGCTGCAGCGTTCAAAAAAAAAAAAAAAAAAAAAATCCCATTCACTACACAGAGGAAGACGACCACTAAGCCCAATCCCCAGCACCAACAGGTAAGTAGTGCACAGCATCCAGGACACTGTACCAGCACTTAGCGTCTCCGCTCTGCGGGTCAGCTGACGCTTAGGCGTCTGTGCTAGCGTTCTACGCTCGGTACTCACGCTCCGGCGTGCTGCGCTTAGGCGCTTGGTGTCGGCGCTTTGCCGCTTGGTGCAGCGCTTCGGCGCTTAGTGCAGCGCATCAGCGCTTGGTGCTAGCGCGTCTGCACTTGGGGACTTCGGCGCATCGACGCCTCGACGCTCGGTGCACGCAACTCGACGCTCGACGCTTCAGCGCTCGACGCTCGACGCTTGACGCTCGTTGCATGCACCTCGACGCTCGGCGCTCGGCGCTTCGACGCCTTGACGCTCGGTGCACGCACCTCGACGCGCTCGACGCCTTGATGCTCTGTGCACGCACCTCGACGCTCGGCGCTTCGACGTCTTGACGCTCGGTGCACGCACCTCAACGCTCGACGCTTCGGCGCTCGACGCTCGGCGCATCGACGCCTTGACGCTCGGTGCACGCACCTCGACGCTCGACGCTCGGTGCACGCACCTCGACGCTTCGGCGCTCGACGCTTGGCGCATCGACGCCTTAACGATCAGTGCACGCACTCGACGCTTCGGCGCATCGTCGCTTGGTGCACGTACCTTCACGTTCAACGCTTCGCCGTTCGACGTTCAGGGTCAGAGTGGCAACCATGTCCGGGTTCCACCGTTGCGTCACCTGCCAGGCAAAATTGCCAGCGAGCGATCCCCATGAGGACTGTGTGGCGTGTCTGGGGCCAGAGCACGCCGCATCCGCGTTGGCGGATAGGGCTTTTTGCCATCTTTGTGCTGGTTTCCAGACACGCACCCTCCGCCAAAGGGCGAAGAAAGCAGTGGGTGGGCACTCTCCTTCCTCTGGATCGTCCCACACCATTTCTGCCCCGCCGTCGTCTACGGCGACGCCGCCAGGGCAGCTGCAGCTCTCCAGGAGCCCGTCCTCCCAGCTAACGGCTGGTCAGAGGTCCCCCACCAGACGCGCTCGGGAACGCAGCCCCTCCCCTCGTAGGGTACGTCCCCGTCGGGAGTCTAGGTCGCACTCCAGATCGCCTCGACGGAGAGCACGCTCTCGTTCCCCTCGTCGGGACAGGCGATACAGAGACAGGTCGGGGGTGGCAGAGCTAACCTCCAAAATGTCTCAATTTATGGAGGTTATGATGGGGCAGCAGTCCATCCTCATGTCCCTAGCAAATGTGGTGCCTCCAGTCCCAGAACAACCGACTGGGCCCATTGCTAGTCAGCCAGTGGCCCCTCCACAACCTGCACCGGTCGTCGCTCTTCCAGTGCAGTCTCAAGGGGAGTGGGATATTGATGCACTGTCTAGAGACGCATCTGACATCCTAGAGGGGGACAGTACAGAGGCTGAGGTAGCCTCCCAGCACTCTGAGGAAGACACCGAGCTCCACGTGCTAGATACCAATGACCCAACGTGGTCTGTGGTGGACAGAGCAACCCGCCACTTGGGCGTCGAGTGGCCTATGGCGGAACTACCTCGGCGCTCCTTGTTTGAGTCGTCTTCAGCCCAGTCCCATCAGTCCAGGATGCTTCCGGCATTCCCAGACTTTATTAAGGAGGTGCAGTCCACCTGGGGGGCTCCGGCCTCTGCCCCTGCGACTTCTCGCAAGGCCTCGGCCTTTAACATGCAGGGGGCAAATGAGGCTGGGTTGGCGTCCTTCCCACCTGTGGACGCTGCGTTCGCCGCGTTGGTGAAGATGCCAACATTATCGGGGCTGACGAAAGATCCTGCATGCCCCAATAAGCAGTGCAGGACCACTGAGGTACACCTCAAAAAGGGGTACGCTGCGGCCACAGAGGCGGTCAAGCTCTCTAATGTGGCCAGCTTGCTGACGGTCTACCAAGCGGCACTAATTAAAGACCTACCTGAGTGCCCTTCGGCGGCCCTCAGAAGCGAGTTGGGGACCGTCAGTCAACTGCTGGTGAAGCTGGCCCAGCTCAACGCGCGGGCTCAGGGCAGGAGCATCGCGTCTTTGGTGGTGGCCAGAAGGCAGCTCTGGCTCTCGCAGGCGAGAGTGCAGGAACCTGATAAGGCCCCGTTGCTGGATGCCCCAATTACACCGGGACACACATTTGGTCCAGCGGTGGAGGAGATGCTGCAACGCTCCGCCAAGGCGCGGGAGGCGTCGCAGCAAATGGCGAAAATGTGGCCAAAACCGCCGTTCCAGCCGAAGCGGCCTCAGGAACATCAGTGGCGCAGGACACCACCGCAGCACCAGCCACGGCCAGGGGGTACTAAGACCTCTCCCTCAAGCACAGCAGCGCGCGGTCAACCTCCTTTTTCAAGACCGCAGCGCGGAGGGTGGCGCCCTAGAGGTGGTGCCAGGCCATGCCCTCGGGGCTCTGGCCAGGCCCCTCGCGAACGAGCCCAGCCTAAACAGCCCTGAGAACACCAGGCAGCTGTTAACCCGCCCCTACACTGTCTCCCAGCTCCAGTTCTGGCAACAATGCACCAACGACATCTGGGTGCACAAAACTATATCCACCGGGTACACCCTTCAGTTCCAGTTAAAACCTCCCCCCTTCCGGGGAGTGGTTGTAACTGCAGTGAAGGACTCGGTTCAGTCCTCAGCTCTGAATGTGGAAATACAGGCATTGCTCAGCAAGCGTGCCATTCAACAAGTAGACCCTGCTCTGATCGACCAGGGGTTCTATTCCAAATACTTCCTGGTGCCCAAGAAGGACGGCGGGCTCCGTCCTATTTTAGATCTGCGAGTACTGAACAAATACCTGCAGGTGTTATCATTCAGGATGCTTACGCACAGGCACATCGTCCAGTCAGTCCGACACGGCGACTGGTTCACCACCGTGGACCTGACAGATGCGTACTTTCACGTTCCCATCTGCCCAGGTCACAGGAAGTATCTGCGTTTCGCATTTCAGAGCAGGGTATACGAGTTTTGTGTCCTTCCATTCGGCCTGTCACTAGCTCCTCGAACCTTTTCAAAATGTATGGATGCCATTCTAGCTCCCTTGCGGGCTCAAGGTGTCCGACTGCTGAATTATCTGGACGACTGGCTCGTCTGCGCGCAGTCGAAGGAGCAGGTGGCACAGCACACAGTGATGGTTACAGACCATCTTCAGCGGCTAGGTCTGAAGATCAATTCAGAAAAGAGCCGCCTAGTGCCGAGCCAACAGACCGAATTCTTGGGTCTGCATCTGGACTCAGTGTCCATGGAAGCGACCCTGTCGACACAAAGAGTTGCCTCAATAGAGCGGTGTCTTTCCCTATTCAGGTTGAGACAAACGGTCAGCATGGAGCTGTGTCAGCGCATGCTGGGGTTGATGGCTGCCGCCTCACAAGCCCTTCCTTTGGGCTTACTACACCAGAGACCTCTGCAGGCCTGGTTCAATGCCTTCGCGTTGCATCCGTGGAGAGACAAACACCGCAGGCTAAGGGTATCCCGAGCCTGCTGGGAAGCGCTACGCTGGTGGAAAGTTCCGTCAAACCTCCGCCAAGGCGTACGCTTGGGTCCCATTTTCAGAAGGCAGGTCATCACGACCGACGCTTCGAACCACGGTTGGGGAGCAGTCTGGAACGGGACAGGGACCCGTGGAGTGTGGTCAGGACCCTGGAGGTCAGCCCACATCAATGCTCTGGAGCTCAGAGCGGTGGACCTCGCCCTCCAGCACTTCTTGCCAGTGCTTCTAGGCAAGCATGTGTTAGTGCGGTCAGACAACACCACAGTTGTGGCGTACATCAACCGCCAGGGCGGCTTGCGGTCCCCCAGTCTTCACCGGATGGTAGCACGGATGTTGCTATGGGCACAACCGCGTTTAACCTCTCTGCGTGTGGTTCACCTACCGGGCAGAGTCAATTACGCAGCAGATCTCCTATCCAGAGGAGGCCCTCTTGCCGGCGAATGGCGTCTCCACCCTCAAGTGGTAGAGCGCATCTGGGAATGGTTCGGCACAGCCCAGGTAGATCTCTTTGCTTCGCAAGAGACCACGCACTGCCCCCTATGGTTCTCAGTGAAGGATCTTGACAGCCCCCTAGGAGTCGATGCACTGGCTCACAAATGGCCGCCAGGGCTCCTATATGCGTTTCCACTGATTCCGATGCTCCCCGCCTTCTTAGAGAAGGTCAGGGTAGAGCAAGCGACAGTGATTCTAATCGCTCCTCGGTGGCCTCGGAGGATATGGTTCCCGAGTCTGGTGCAGTTGTTGCACGGTCGCCCGAGGGAGCTACCTCTGCGAGCGGACCTGTTGTCCCAAGCCCAAGGAGGGCTATGGCACCCAAACCCCAAACTCATGCAGTTATGGGCTTGGCCCCTGAACGGGAGCGCCTGTCAGCCTTAGGGCTTTCGACGGCGGTTATATCGACCATTCAGAGTGCGAGAGCGCCCTCTACTCGGTCGCAGTATGCGTATAAGTGGCAATTGTTTCAGAGTTGGTGTCTGGCTGAGGGCCATGACCCGGTCTCCTGCCCTATGGCAGTGATATTACAGTTTCTGCAGAAGCTGCTAGATGAGGGGAAATCTCCCTCTACACTTAAAGTGTATTTAGCCGCTATTTCGGCTTGCCATGTACGCATTGACGGGTTATCACCTGGTTGCCATTTTCTGGCATCTCAGTTCCTAAAGGGCGCAAGACGCTTGCGGCCTCCAAGGTCGACCAGTTTACCGTCATGGAGCCTTGATGTGGTGCTAGAAGCCCTTACCAAGGCACCGTTCGAGCCTCTCCACAGTGTGGATATGAAGTTCGTGTCTATAAAGACTGCGTTTTTGCTATCAGTGGTATCAGCAAAACGCGTGGGCGAGTTACATGCACTTTTGGTGCATTCATCATGTACTCGTTTCGCAGTAGACGGTTCTAAGGTCTCCATGCGTCCAAATCCGGCCTTTTTACCCAAGGTCATATCCCCGTTTCACATGAACCAACCAGTCGAGTTGATGGCGTTCCATCCTCCTCCTTTTTCTTCCCCAGAGGAAGAGCGGTTACACATGCTCTGCCCCGTGCGGGCATTGAGGTGTTATATTGACCGCACAAGGACTGTGAGGCAAACAGAACAGCTGTTCATATGCCATGGTTCTAAGACTTTGGGTCAGCCGTTGTCTAAGCAACGGGCTTAGACAATGGGCTTTCCGCTACAAGGGCAGTTGAAGGCACATTCCACTAGGGGTATGGCAACATCCTGGGCCCTCTTTAGAGGGGTGCCGATGTCTGACATTTGCGCTGCAGCCAGTTGGGTTACACCGCATACATTTACGAGGTTCTACCGGTTAAATGTACTGGAATCCTCTGCTCCGTCATTTGGAGCATCTGTGTTACACTCTATGACGCCTCAGGTTGCGGACGTGTAGAGTGGTTGACAATATGGTGTGACTATTCCACTTTAGGACAGGTGTCATTGCGAGCATAGACGCTGAGGCGCAGCTCGGCATATGCGTAGATGTACTGCCTACGCAGTTGCGTTATGACGTAAGTCTGTCCTACTGCCGAGAATCCTCCCTCGCGACGGCTTGGGTACACTGTTCCCATACCTTGATGGTTATTTTCGACTTGAAAGGGAACGATAGGTTGCGGATGCAACCCCGGTTCCCTGAAAGAGAAAATAACCATCAAGCCGCGTGGTCGCTCCAGAAGCCTTCACGGCCTGAAGAGCAAAAGAGGAAGTGAGTACTATACGCAGCGCGCGCAGAGGCCTATCGGCAGCTTTGCTATAAAAGCTCAGCCAATCGCTACTGCCTGACGGCAATATCCCATACCTTGATGGTTATTTTCTCTTTCAGGGAACCGGGGTTGCATCCGCAACCTATCGTACTGTTACTTTGGATAATAGAGGTTTCACACATATACCGAAAACATATTTAGATATATATAAACCCACTGAGATGCAACATATTGTTTCCATGGATGCTTTTGTTTCCATTTTAATGTCCATTGACCTTGGTTTAGTGTTTCATCAGATAAGGAGTTACAAAAACATTGGTCCTGCTGGTACATATGGTATACCATTATAAGTATATCATTAAACACACTTCAAAATGCACATACAGTATTCATACACACACTTACTTTTTATACTTCACAAGTTTCACAGCATAAAAGTTTCTGTCAAGTATTTTTCTCGCCTTGAAAACACTCCCAAAGCCACCTTCACCAAGTTTGGTTATTTCATCAAATTCCTGAAAAAGTCTGAGAATGCAGGTTGTTTTAGATTTTTCCTCCAAGAAAAAAAGGAAAACAAAGAAAAAGAAACATCAGGTCAGCTTCTTTGTTTAGGTGTATGTCTTTCTTTTTTCATGGTTTAAACCAATAAGCTACTGTTACTTCAATCTTTTGAGTGGAATGTTTGGAAATTGCTCGCATTGCACATCTAGACATCTTGTTTATGATTCTACATTTTCTTTTAGCTCATTTTTATATGTCTGCTTAAGGATTATTGTGTTCTTCCACTGCCTTCCTGGCTAATTTAAGGAACCACTGTTCTCAATACAACTTATTAAAAAAAATGTTTTATCTTTTAATATGGAATAAAAGTTATGGTGAGGAATATGTTTTCCCATAAGTTTTGAGTGTACAACTTTCTGCGTGTGATAAATACTAGTATCGCCACTGCAGGCAAATTGTGTGAATTTGCTGCAATACCAGCGCTAGGATGTCCCTTTAATTTTTATTTGTAATTTTATCAATGTGTTCCGTTAAAATAAATTATATCATTTGTGACATTTTTTATCAAACTTATACTGTGGTCTTGATGTACAAGGAGAAACATGATCGATGATTCCGTTTTTGGACAACAAATACAGTAGGTATTACAAGTGAACAAAACTAGACCATGGTTATAACTGTCAACAAGTAGCATTAGATTACCCAGTCAGAGCAAGTATACACTTTAACAGTGTTTGTTTTTTTCACATATGGATAAAGATAAACAAACATATTTGCCTAGCTACCCAGCCCCTCTGCTTTCATCAGTGCATGTTTGATATGGAGATCAAAAATACAGTACCATAATTGTGGATGCTAGGATTTTAGAGGATCAAGAGATAACATGGACAGAGATGAAAGATATAACATGGAAAACCTATAGAAGAAAAAGTGGACAGTAAAAAAAGGTAGACTATTATTTATGGTTTTAGTGAGTATTTGTTTGCATGTGTGACACTCACTGAGTGGTATTGTAAGTAAGATACAGTAGCTACAGTAAAATTTATAGCAGCAAGGTTGCATGCACAAGCAGCAAGGGGTATCAAAGTGTTTGCTACGGTATGGTAACCAAACAGAGTCCATTAATTACAGTAGTTAAGAAAGACAAACAAATATTGCTTTGTTTCTGGGACATGTACTATTTTATCTAAAAATACAATAATACAAATCTATAAATTGACATTCAACTATTTGTTTTAAGTTATAGGGACATATTACATTTAAAAAACTTAAATTATGAATTCTATTTGGTATTGCTTAGTTTAAATATGTTTTTTTTTATTTTTTATTTTATTTAGTGCCCAATTATTTTACCCCTGATTTTCTTGAATAAATGTAAATATTGTTTGGGGGGGGGCTCCAGAGTGGTGCATCTGGTAAATGGACTCCGCAGGAAGTGCAGGATGCACCCTATAGCCTGTCGCCGGTTCGAGTCCAGGCCATTCCACTGCCAACCGTGGATGGGAGCTCCTAGGGGGTGGCGCACAATTGGCCGAGCACCACCTGAGGGGGGGGGCTTAGGTCCGGCCAGGGTGTCCTCGGCTCACCGTGAACCAGCGACCCCTGTAGTCTGGTCGGGCGCCTGTGGGCTTGCCTGTAAGCTGCCCAGAGCTGCGTTGTCCTCCAACGCTGTAGCTCTGAGGTGGCTGCACAGTGAGTCTGCAGTATGAAAAGAAGCGGTCACTGACGACACACGCTTCAGAGGACAGTCTGTGTTCGTCTTAGCCGCTCCAGAGTCAATGCAGGGTGGTAGTGGTGAGCTGAGCTGAGCTTGAAAATAACTGGATATGCCAAATTGGGGGAAAATAATAAAATAATTGCCAACTACTAAATTAAATATATATATATATATATATATATATATATATATATATATATATATATATATATATATATATATATATATTGTTTATCAGCAAAATCCCCATATCTAAAAATAATATATCCATATGAAGCAATCACATTGTAAAAACTCACCTTGAGTTCTGTAGGTTATTAGAGTTTGTTCTCTCACTGACATTCTTGCCCAAGTGTCTGTCCTTATTTAAATTGGGTACAATGTTATCCTTTAAGTTAAAATACAAAACAAAAATGTCAGTAACATACATCATCACTATGATAAAAAAAGTAAATCACTATGGGACTACCTGCTTGTGCTAAAGAATGCTCAAGTGTGTCTCGAAATATCTGGATTGTAAGTGAATATGAATGTACAGGTAGTTGATATTGTGATATAGAGGTATGACCAGGTCAGAAAAGTAAAATGCAGGTCAGGAAAGTATGTGTTTCAAATATAATATACACGCAAGTAAAAAAAACAAAATATATAATTGGAATTACAGTACATCAATGTACAATCTGTTATAAATGTACAGTATTTGACTGAGTAAGAAATACCTGAAATTCGTCTTAACGAAAAAATACTGTAATACCAAGCATGCATGGTGCACAGTGCAAATAACATTTTTAACATTTAAAATGCATAATCACTGAGTGATACACAAAAAATCCTGAAACCATAACATATATTTTCTTTTACTTTTACGTGATAACCTAAAAAAATGCAACATGCATGGCTGGAACAGAGCCAAAAAGACAAAGATTACCTGTAATATAGTTTCTTGGTAGGATGATGAACTCCACACACAAAGTGAACTCCCATTTTGCTTGGTCAGGAGAAGCAAATGGATCTCTTACCCAGATATAGTCCTTTTCGACACCAAAGCCACTAGAAATGCTGTTTTCCAAGTTAAGAATTTGTCTTCACATGTAGCCAGGGTTCAATGGTACCATAAGTTTGTTGAATACTAGATGCTCCATTGAGGGACAATGTGTTTCCTTGGGGGGCTTGGATGGTTAACTCCCCTAACAAATCTAGACACCATAGGACGGGAACCTACAGGGTGACCTTACCAGCCAGGTAGCATGTTGGAGATTGCTGCGATGTGAACCTTTATGAAGGGTGGGGGGAGAACCCTTGTGAAACAGATGGCTGCGGTATGGTAGGAAATAGATATCCAAGTAGTGTAGGGATTTTTAATCGCACCAGATAACAGCTTCTTTCCATTTGCTTGTATAGGCCTGAAAAGTGGAAGTTTTCTAGGAAGTAGAATGTTTATTACTTGTTCAGATAGGCCTTATTACCTCAGTAGCTGCCCTTCCATCTTCAGGCAGCTAATAGTAACAGCACTGCTGGCATAGTGGCAGGGGCGAGAATGCATACATTAGGCCAGTACACCATGAAATGGACTGGCCGTCTGTAACCAAGGCTGCTCTCTACTAAAAGTGGGAGCAAATAAAGTGGCTTCTGGTGTTCTATACTTGTAAAACCTACTTAGTTGAATACCCCCTGTACCACATCTGGGCTGATCTGCCAGTAGTGTGGAACCGTCTCTCTGCTGAGCAGATCCGCGATGCTGTTGTTGAGTCCGGCAAGTAGGTTGTCTATATTGTGATGTCCTGTACCAGGTCAGTGCTTATTATTAGGGGGCAAACCCCAAAACCTTTTGCCTCCCTAGTGATTGATGTATCCCCTTGTTTTAAAACTGGGTAAAATGTTTTTAGCGCATGGCAAATTGCTAGAAACTCAAGGTGATTTAAGGGAAGGTGCTAGTTGTAGTGACCAAGCCTATGATAAGTGTGCTCCCCTCGTATGCAGATGGGGTTTAGGAGGCCGTGGAGATAGTGTCAGCCCCATGTTCATCTGAGGTGAAAGTCACCATCATCTGGCTTCTGTTGCAGCTCCCAGAGAAACCTTGATGCGTAGGGAATCTGGAAAGGTGACGTTTCAAGAAGAAAGAAGACACCTCTGTGTGTCTCGTGTGTAGTTTTGCTTCCCTTACCAAAAGGACTGCTGCTGCCAGTCCAAATTTTTTTTTTCACTAACCAGTCATCTAATACAGATAGAAGTTGATGCCCATGCCTCAGGCATGCGCTGCTACTTCGGCCATCACCATGGTGAACACCCTGGGGTTGTAGAAATCCTGAAAGGAAACCCCTTAATTGGTATTGACGGCCCCTTATGGACAAACAGAGGTATTTACTGCAGTGTATGTGAAGGCACCCTTGAGCTCTATTGAAATCAGACCACTGGTTGGGCTTCCTTGATGATTGTAGAGGAGAAACCATCTGGAATTTTCCAGAAAGAACGTATATTTTCAGACCCTTGAGGTATAAAATGGATCAGAACTACACATTTCCTTTATGAATACAAGCCTGGAGTAGAAACTTTTGTAAGGACAAGGAGCCTGTTCTATGGCATGTAAATACAGCATGGATTGATCTCTTCTAGTAGAATAATTCCCTATGGGAGTAACCAGTCCTCAGTGTGCAGATTACGCTTGTAGATGGTGGTTGAGACAGTCCCTGCGTAGTAACACTGTATCTTCTCTAGGACCCAGGAAACTGATGTCGTATTCTACCAGCTTGCCAGAAAATGAGATTGGTAGTAGGGATATCAGGAAGTAGAAGCTTACCTAATTCCTTATAATGGTTGTCTGTCTTGACTCCTTCATATGGGACATGGAATCCTTCAGACCGGTGCCCAAAGAGGAGATTCCAGCAGTGGCATATGTGTCTGCTGGGAGTAAAGATGTCTTCATCTGAAGGCACTTCCTTGCAGTGACAACATTCACCACAGCTTTGGCGTTGGTGTCAATGTTATCACATGGTGACATACTTACCTTCCCCGCTGCTAGCTGCATGGCCAGTTATATATTACCTGGTGTAGGTGTTTGTTGGGTAGCAGACAGCTGGCTCCCCAGCTTGTGTTGATATTAGGTGGCATACACCTGATAATGCACCTGCTGCAGGTGGATTTGCTGCCGTCCTTCAGAAAGGTGTCAATCCTTTTATCCACACGATGTGATGTGGGGGACCTGGGGGGCACACCCATAGCTGCTGTAGCCAGGATGGAATTCAGCTGGCTGTTTAAAACAAGTAATCTTTTTGGCCTGCTGGCACCTTCTAGAATGTAACTATTCTAAGAAGACATGTAGCTTCAACAGGCCTCCAGACCACCTCATGGAAGTGGACCCCTTCAAAGGCTTTCTTTCTTCAAAGATGCTGAGGAAAACGCCTATACTTACTCCATACCCAAGCAAGCGCAGGAGAAATTGGGATAACAATCGTGAAGTGACGTCTGGTTTTATGCCGTCTGGTTTGGCGCTGAAAAGGACTTAACACAATGATCTCTGGGTACAAGATCAGTTTGTTTCTCCTGACCAAGCAAAATGGAGACTGGGAGTTCACTTTGTGTGTGGACTTCATTATATGAGGTAAGAAATACTGCACAACCATAGGTACAGTTTCCAAAGCATGTTAACGTCATGATTGATTTCTGGTTAGGAACATTGAGAGGTTCATCTTAAATTCAAAGACTGATTAATTATACAGTCATAACAATCATGCTTGGTGTAACTTTATAAAATTATAGATACCTGATCATTTTTGTTTGGTGTAGATTTCAAGTCATTTTTGAAATCAGGAGCTAAGTTTACTTTTCTGGAAAACAAAAAACAAAAAGATCACAAACAAAAGTTGTTTTTTTGAAACCAAGAAAAGACCATTGGGCTGTTAGCAAGGTCTGTTTTCATGAATATATAATTAATAAAACGAGTATGATATTCAACAGACTAGAATAGTTTCATGAATATCAAACTAGATTTTGCAACTCATAAAAACTTTATTTAAAAGTCTTTGAAAAACTTTTTAAAATAACTTTATATTTGGAAACCAATAAATCCTATACAAATGTGTATATTTTATTTAAAGTATTTTATAAGGCAGTTGATATCATTATTACTTTTAATGTGTACAAAAAAGAAAGACATGGGGTCCCTGAGTGGCTCATCCAGTTAAAGCGTTGTGGCTGGGAGCGCAGGATGAGTCACACAGCTTGGACGGCACCAGTTTGCGTCCAGGCTGCGCAAAGAGGCGGAACTTTGCTGGGGACCCCGAGGAGGGGCGTCACATTGGCTCGGACACTCCCAGGCTGGGGGATGGGAAACCGTCAGTGAGTGCTTTTCCTCATTACACAACAGCGAACCCTACTGGCCAGACACCGAGCACATTCAGAGTGGATAAAAAGCAGGGCTGTGGATTGCTCAGTGTAAAAGCAATTCTGGCGTTTGAGATTTGAGGACGCTCACACGCCCTCAGAATGTCTGTGCTGTGTGGGGACTTGCTGCGGTGACAAGAAAAAAACATAATTGCACATTCCAAATTGGGGGAAAAATAAATAAAAATAATAATTGGCGACTCTAAATTAAAAAAGAAAAACGCTTACCTATTTTTGAATCTGGCTCCTCCAGGGCTCTGTTCAACAATTTCCTAAAAAAGATGACATTTAATAGCCTGGTTTGGCATGCAAAGATCACAAGCATAAATAAATAAGAAAAAGGAAGTCACAGTTAGTTAAGTAAGCAATAACCCACGACAGGGTGTGCAGGAAGACATAGGCTTATCATACACACGCCTGGCTGCGTTGTGAGGCACGAGGCCGCCATAGGCCAAGATATGTCTTGACAGCACACACCTGGAGTGAGTTATTTTGCTTTACTATTTCCCTAGTACAATAATCAAGCTCAGCATTGCAGTGTGTCACTGCTCTGTGTCCGACTCATTATTATTCAGTGACGACACATGCAGGTAACATCCCTGTTACAATAATTAATTAGATTTGTATTGCAACATGCAACATGTTGACCTTTTCATTACAGTTGTTTACTATTTTACCATGTGCTGAAGTTGCTTATGTTGGTTCAATAATTGATGGTTAAATTGTGAAAAAAAATCCCTTACTCCCAGGGTACTTTTTTTAAGTTCTCTTGTTGAAAAAATGACTCCAAATGGTAGAATCAGCGCTTTACAGGTTGAAAAAATATGAATTGCACATGACATTTAAATGTAATGTGTAACAAATACGCATAGCAATTTTGCTGCACCGCCTGAGTTCTCATGTTATCAAGCTTCTTGTACTTTGTTGGTTCCCGGCGTCTCAATGGACAATTGTGAATATACTGCATGCGGTAGCTAGAGAATGGATCATAGGAATGCCGGGACAGCTAATTGTAGCATGCCTGGGAATTGCTAGAAATGTGTGACCAATAATCACAGGGTTTTCAATTTAAAAAAAAAATCAACATACTGTGGAATCCACTCCCTTGCAATGCATGTTTGAGTGGTGAATAACCGACTGGATTCTTGATTTTGGATTCTGAATTTCTCAGCACTATCTTAGTGCCCCTAAACCAAACCTACCAATTTGCCTATATACAGATTGAGCACAGAGATCATACTGGCGTTATATGAGGGATCAAATCTGATCTAGAGCCACTACAGATAGGAGTCATGCAGTGCCAGGTCTAGTGAAATTGCTGGGTACACTACATTATTTAGCACCTTGGTCGTTTCACACAACTGTGTCAGCAATTGGTGGGATATCCCAACCCATGTTTTCCCGCTTTGACTGTCTCGCAGCAATTTCACTAGACTTGGCACTGTATGACATCTGTAAGTGGCTCTAAATCAGATTTGATCTCTATAGAGCCCGAAAAATTCAATGTATTATTTAAAGAAATTCACGAATGACAATAAAAAAAAAAAAATCAACACATTTCACAGTGTCATGAAACCGTCATTTTATAAACAAAAAGAAAAAACTCACCAGAGAAAACACATTTTCTCTTTACATTATAGTCTACTGATGTAAGTTGCCTATATGTTATCATTGAATATTCATCAAGAACATCACCCAACAACCAAGGCTGAAACATTTTAACATGTAGCCTAGCTACTGAGTGAACTCTTTAAAATGTACATTGGATCATTGGAACTTGAGTGGCTATTGAAACAATCTTTAAAAATGTAACAAACTTCTGTTGGAAACAAGAGTTGTTTAAAATGGTCTGTGTTGGCTGCAAAAAAAAGTAACAAGCAGACAAAACAGATTTTTTAAAAACAACCATAAATGACATATTCAGCAACATTTCCGCGTTTTGTAAACCTTTAAAACTTATGTTGACACATTCATTACAATGGCAGGGTAATTCCCATAGCCTATTTTGCTGCCTGTAATCCCAAAATATTAAAAACGGGAGAAATGTTAACTGCAAACCTGAAATGGCAAAACCGAAGCTTTTGTGTTTTTCTTTATACACACTGTACATTTCTAGTAGTATGTAGAAATAATTTTTTTACAGATACCATCAAAATCTCAGTAGACACACTTTACATGTGGAATATGATGTGTAGCAGTTCTGGTTTCTGATTAGGTTTAATGTCTTGGCATGTATGATGAAGCACAATCTGTGCAAGTCGAGGCCACATTTTCCCAAGTTAGCTGGTACTTTGCAATTGTTTGGGCAATTGCTGTGCTGATAGAAACAGTATCTACAGAAGGTATGAACATGACATCAGCACAAAACAAGCCAGGTTTATTCGAAATCATAAAATTAAAATAAAATTGACAGAACTGGGTGGTGCAAGCCATCGGAAGACGCGTCAAAAATCACACTGGACATTTCCATCAGTGCGTTCCAGTAAGTTTACCAACTAAAGCATCACCATTTTCTGTCAAATATTTACAATTAAGATTGTCGGCGTTAGGCAATGTTTTAGCTGATGGACAGACAGTACTGTCGCACGAAGTAACCGATACATACCTCTGCAATAAACAGTGGCTGTCCAGCAAAGCACAGTGCTCTGATAAACTCATTAACAGTCATTCTGTGCTCTCTTTTATTAAAGCGTGTGTGAAAGCCGCATAAATGGATTGCTTGTCTCTCAGTTCACTTTCTTGTTTTAGTTTAATGTGTCGCTTATTTTTCAGCATGTTCTTTTATTGTCAGTGTGAACATGTACCTCCATGCAACAGTATTTGCAGCACTATGCATCCTCACTCATCTGACCCACTTCTGCTATTTTTGCTTTTTGTATACTTCAAAACATTCATTTGCTTTTGAATATTCATAAACTGATTTACATTTTCTCACCATTCCCCATCCACTAAAAATATTATATTTTCGTGTAAGTATTTCAATTTAGTTTTTGATCAATCTAGTAGTTACTGTGCCCAGCAATTGCCACAATAATCAGACTTTGATTGGCTAACATAATCACATGATAGTGTGTTTGTGAAGGACAGAGAACCACAGTTGAACGTTATTTGAGCATCTGACGACTAAACATCTGCTATATCCTAGGATATAGTGTAGGGCTGCTTATTACAATGTTGGAGTCAAAATAAAACAGCATTTTAATCAAATTATTGTGTATTTTCTAGAAAATTGTACTGGGATAATAGTGAATAATAGACAAAAATCGGGTATAAATCAGTAAAAATTGACGTCGATTTAAAAAAAATCCTGTACTTTTTCGGTAAAATTCAGAATAAGCCGGAAACGCGGAACACTAAATATGAGGAATCACCAATCATGAAGCCGGTATTTGTTTGACCCCGTTTGCCGTAGTAACCAAATGCACGGCATTGACGCCAGACCGTGTACAGCTACTGTAGCGCTGCTTCTACTTGATAAAAGTATGACATGACCAGGGGAGTGAAGAGTAATGTAAAATACTGTAAGGAAAATAAAATGTATATTTTTCAGGGTAGGCCGTCAAATACATGATTTCTGTCAAATTTGTGATATTGTGCTCAATCTGTATCTAGTTATTACCTCCTCCTCACACATCCCTAGTAAAGTCTGCCTGGTCTGAGATACTCTCTCCCTCTCTTCTTCTTGCTCTTCTGCTGGTTCCGTGACACTGCCTGGTTTCAATAAGCGGTAGTGAATATGGTTTGCATATCAAATACCTCCCTCACGGTATTTTGTGACGTAATTCGCATGCATTTCCAGCCATTAACATTATTCATTATATTTAAATAACTCGAACACGGTACCTTTTCCACGCACTAGGTTGTCTGCCACTGGTTAGTGAATACAGCAGGCGTATAAAGCAGGTAGTAAAGGGGCTTACTGCGTGCAAAACACATTACCACTGTTTAGTGAATGAGGCCCTAGGTTTCAAATTTTTTTGTATATTTTATGAACTTGCAAAAAAAATTGTTTAGGTGAAAATGTAGTCATGTTCTGGGAATGTTTTTTTTTTTTTTTTTTTTACTACTATCTGAAATATGTTTTTTTATAGCACTTTAAAGATAGTGTGCCTCTGTGAATGTTTGGCTGTAAAGGGGTTAGAGGTTTTCACTGTAGATCTGAATATTTGAATTCAGTAAATTAAAAGACTGCTCATTCCCCTGTAGATAGAGTACTGTACCTGGCTGGAGGGCTTAGGGTCTGATGCTAGAGCTTCCATGGCCAACTGGGCTGCTCTTTGTTTGGCTTCCTTTGCACTCTTCCCTTGACCTTCCGGAAACATTCTTTTCTCAATCATTACTTGATAATAATATCTATATATGAAGATAAAAGGCAACATGAGTTGAACTATGACTTACATATTCCAATTGCTACCAGTATCTTTAATAGGGCAGCCCAAGTTTAGTGTTAATCGGGGTCTACAAAACAAGCCTTTACAAAAAAGTCTGTGTATGAAGGAAAAATGTTTATGTGCTGTGATATATATCCCATACCGGACCTGGGACAAATATATTTATATGTCAGATTTAATTAAAAAATATAAAATATTTCAAGATTTTGTCCGCCCTCAAAAATTTATATGAAAATATTTTAATATAAAACTAAATAGATATTTCATATAAAACTTGAGGCATTATGTTTCACATCATTGTAACACAAGTATAAATATAGTTGAAACAGAAATAAAAATATGTGAATATTTATACATATTCACAACAACATTATTTGAAATATTTAATTGTTTAGAATCATATAAAATAAATGTGAAATATTTAAATGAAATCAATATTTACTTCCAGGTCTGTCTCATATACAGAAACAATATGCAGTCCTATATTATATACTCACAAAGGGTCATGTGAAGATCCCTCTTGTCTTACACGTTTAAAATCGTGCATTTCACTTCTTTTTTGGCAATACTCATTCAATTTTCCAATATAGTTTGTGCCATTGATAGAGCCTTCAGTCTGTGAAGAATCCACCTATATCAAAGATCACAAAGATCAGACATGCATGTCAACTTGTTGAGATTTAAGCAGAAAGATAAAATCAAAGAGCAACTTGCTATGTGCACGATAATCACAATTATCGGTTATAAAAGTGTGTATATATATTAGTTATATTATCATACTTAACTTGATTCATGGGCTTGCAGCGATCCTGCATTTCTAAGTGTACTCTGTCGAAACTGACGGGTTTCATTTGTTGAAGGAAGTGTATTTTGAGTAGTGAAAGCCTGTTTACCATGCAGGTGGTGCTTCAGATTAGATGTAACCTACGTTTGTGATACTGAATCTCAATTTGACAGTAGATGCGTAAGAGGTTTTTTTTTTTTTAAATAAGCTTCCCATTCACAAGTCCTTCACTTTTAGTACTAAAATGGTGCCGCAGGTAATTAATTACAGCATGGTAAGTGGGTCAAGTCAGAGGAGTGTAATTAATGCACATTAAAAAAATTAATCTGCGATTAATTGACAGCCCCTGGGTGTATTTGGTTTATTTGTAGTGTGGGTTATTTAGCATGGGTGATTTAAAATGTACGATTGGTATGCGGGCATGGGGAAGTCACAATTACTTCACGTGCAGACTGTGCCGGGGCCAGATTGAATAATTAGCAATTAGGTCCTGGCACAGCTGCTTAAAAGGAGCACAAATATCTCACTCGGTGTGGGTGTTCAGAGTGGAGAATGAGAGATTGTGAGTCGTGAGATAAAGAAAGTAAGAATAAAAACAATTGCTACTCGTGCTGGATATAATCCAGCACATTACTTGTTCTTGGTATCTGCTTGTTTGTTTTGGCCGCTATGCTGTTTTGTTTTGTATAAGTGTTTCGTTTTGTGTGTGAATCTGCACAGCAGCGCCTTCACTCACCACACTGTGTCTGGTATTTCCAGGGCTTTGTTGTATCCAGCAGCAGCAGTTGCGCTACCGGAGATTCTGGGGCTGGAGCCCAAGAAAAGGGAACTGCCGGCTACAGAGAAGGGGGAAGAGGTGAGGAAACCACCTCCACCCGCAGTAGTATCACTGCCGGAGTGTCGCGCGCTGAGGGCAGCATTACCGCCGCCAGTGTTGACACACGCAGCATTTTCGCTAAAATGAGTGATCAGGAGATGATTTATCGGTATGCACTACTATGAAGAGGTATGTGAAAAATACAGCGAACAAGGGGTGGTGCGGGGCTGGAGATGCAATACTGAGTGTCCTGTTGATATGCAGTGCCTTTTAAACCTGTTTTACTGTGAAAGAAAAATACTTTTAAACAGCACGTCTAAAATAAACTGCGCGTGTGAAAATAAATTGAACCTGACGCACCTGAGACGCGCTGAATAAATGGACCGCTAAGGGTTAATGTTCTAACATTGCCTTGGATATCTGTGCCACAATTAGTTATTGTTTAGATTCACTTTATTATTATTATTATTTTCTAATTCATCCTGGTGACTTTTAAAAACTCACAACTCAACACAGTTTCAAACATGTCAAATCTACAAGTACAGCAGGTATACCAGAAAGCAACCCTTCACCTTTATCCTGCAACACTGTTGTGGATGTAATAAATGACACATTTTCTTTATGCAGTATTTCTTACGATGTATTGCAGGGGGGACAGGTTAATTGTTAAAACTCTGGTGTACCAGCTTTACTTGGAGATTAATTCAAATTAAGAGCTGAAATTAGGCCACAGGGGTGATTTAATCTTATGAGTTTTAAAAAGTTACCCAGATTTAATGACTGAAGTTGCACAGAGCAAAGTAAGTAAAGTTGGTTACTTGAATACAATATAGTTATTATGTATTTACCTGTTTTGATGTACTTGTGCCATTTGTTTGACTTTCAAGAACTGGTGTAGCACTAGAACAAAAAAAAACATAATCATATGTATCATAAGATAAAGTTGATTACATGGTTGTTACGTTTTTTAGGTTTGCAGCAGTATGATTTGTGTATAATTGAAAGCTATTAAATGTCCTAGCCTCATTTAGAGATACTCAGACTGCGTGGCCTTGATTGAAAGTGGTAATAATAACCACAACTTTTAAAAACAAGCACAGAAAAGCATTCTAATACAAGTCAATTTTGTTAGTGTTTGCTGCACAAAAATTAACAAGATTCAGTGTAAACCAGGAAGCAAACTTACAGTGATGTAGAATAAATGGTATTGACTTTTGAAATAACTCATCTTTTTGGAAACAAATGTATGTATGTTATTTAAACTATCTTATAAGGCAGTTTATATCATTAACACATTGAATGTGTACAAAAAAGAAAGACACTTGCCTATTTTTTAATCTGGCTCCTCCAGGGCTCTGTTCAACAATTTCCTAAAAAAGATGACATTTAATAGCCCGGTTTGGCATGCAAAGATCACAAGCATAAATAAATAATAAAAAGGAAGTCACAGTTAGTTAAGTAAGCAATAACCCACGACAGGGTGTGCGGGAAGACATAGGCTTATCATACACACGCCTGGCTGCGTTGTGAGGCACGAGGCCGCTATAGGTCAAGGTATGTTCGGGTGACACGTTGTTGGAAGTGACTCTGCAGCTGATACATACTTCACACACCCTAGTCTCTGTAAGTCGTCTTGGATAGAGGCGTCTGCTAAATAAACAAATAATAATACAAAAATAATAATATGTCTTGACTTAGCACACACCCTGGAGTGAGTTATTTCACTTATAAAATGGCTCTATGTTAATTTGAAACAAAGAAAGCTAAAACAAATTTCAGTTCATGGTACGTTCCGAATGTTTTATATAAAAATTGTTTGCATTTGTTTACATTTGCAGTAAATGACAGAAAACTTTATTTTTTTTAAAGTCAAAAAATGATACTGTATTGTATTAAAATCCAGTAAATTCTGTAAGCTTTTTGTTATAAAACGCGTTTGCATTTGTTTACATGCAAATGACGCAAAACATACTTTTTCTAATGATTTTCTGTCAGTGAACGGTATATAAAACACTGCTCTTTCATTCACTGCTCTTTTTTTTCTCGCACTCATGATGAGCTGTCATAGTCGAAAGCCAAACCCGTTTTTTATAATGAACTATCCCTGCACAGCGACCATGATATAAAGCGGGTCTATCTGCATTTCATTTACCAATATTTTCTTTTTTTGGAGGGTTATATATCTAAACAGATCGTGTTTTGGGTGGTTATTGATCAACTGCATGTTTTCACAACCACACAGGGCTCTGTCCCAATTATTGCGGCCATGAAGAGTTCTACTGTATATAGTTGTGACACGGAAGACCGTCACTGGTTCTTGCGTGGACGTGTGCCTTTATGAAAGCAGCTGGGACGCGCAACAAGAAACGCGTTGCTAGGCAACCAATTGAGCAGGAAGACTCGTCAGGTGCTGAGCTGATCGGGAGGTCCTAATTGGCTAGAGGGTGTGCCCAGGGAGCCTGCACGGAGCTCAGAAAGCGTCTGCACCACAGCTCGAGGCGATTGCATCGCCATGGCTACACAGACAGGCGCTTTGTTTACATCGAGGAGGTGAGCGCCCGCTCCGCAGGGGAAATACTATGGAACCCATCAACTAGAAGACCTTGCCTGTGAAGGCGCTGCCCAGCCAGTAAAAGACCCGGCAGTACTTGTGTTATATTACAGCTGCGCACTTGTGCGGCGTGTTAACACCCAACACTTACAATTGCATCAGCTGTTTAAGAACTTTTGAAAGCATGTTTTAAACAGTCACAATTGTTGCTGGCATTTCCCAGTCCGCCTTTTCTCGTGCATTGCCAGCTGTGCTCTTTTTGAGGCGAACAGCAAAATACCTATTTTTCCCTAAATCCAGGGAGCAATAGACTGCACACATGTGTGCTAACCACTCCAGCTCATTCTGAGCATCTGTATAGGAATAGGAAACACACCTACTCTATTAATGTGCAGGTGGTTTGTAATTGTGCACAATTTAGCACTGCACCCCTAAAAGAAAAACGGACAGTATACATTTGGCTTATAGGCTACTCATGATAATACGAATTAGTGGTATAATGCAAAATTTGTTGCTAGTCCCTTATAAATGAAAGGCAGTTTAATCTGTGTGGTCTGTGTGGTCCAGTGGTTAAAGAAAAGGGCTTGTAACCAGGAGCTCCCCGGTTCAAATCCCATCTCAGCCACTGACTCATTGTGTGACACTGAGCAAGTCACGTAACCTCCTTGTGCTCCGTCTTTCGGGTGAGATGTAATTGTAAGTGACTCTGCAGCTGATGCATAGTTCACACACCCTAGTCTCTGTAAGTCGCCTTGGATAAAGGCGTCTGCTAAATAAACAAATAATAATAATAATAATCCCACCCGAATCTATATATAGTATTAAAATAGGTAAAATGAAGACAGAACAGAATGCAATGTACAGATGACGTTTACACATAACAAAAACAATGTTATTTTGATTCTTGCGTCCTTGCATATATAGACATTATCCTTCGGGCACCCTCTGCTGCAGCAAACCACAACTCAACTCCCACTAATTAGTTGAACAATGTTGCATGACTCTCGCAATGTTTAATGCAAGAGATCTCGCTAAGAAGACAAATATTTAAATTAGTATATTGCAGCTGTCTTCATTAACATATTTTCTCTTAGTACATACATCAAAAGTTTCACTTTGCTAAGTGTCGCAACGAAAATGCAAATGTTTGCGCTGCGACTGGCCCATCTTAGTACACCTACCCCACAGTGCCTACATTGCAGAGTAAATTACTCAATAACCCAAAACCTTATCTGGAGTGAAAAATGTGTCATGTTCTGGCAAGAGTCTGGGAATCTTTTTTTCAATCTATTATCTCAAATAAGATTTTTTTTATAGCACTCTAAAGATAGTGTAGTAAAAATGGTCATAGAATGCTTGGCTGTGAAGGGGTTAGAGGTTTTCACTGTAGATCTGAATATTTGAATTCAGTAAATTAAAGGACTGCTCATTCCCCTGTATTATTTATTATTATTTATTTCTTAGCAGACGCCCTTATCCAGGGCGACTTACAATCGTAGGCAAAAACATTTCAAGCGTTACAATACAAGTAATACAATAAGAGCAAGAGTAATACAATAAGAGCAAGTAGTAGATAATAAGAGTAGATAGGGTACTGTACCTGGCTGGAGGGCTTAGGGTCTGATGATAGAGCTTCCATGGCCAACTGGGCTGCTCTTTGCTTGGCTTCCTTTGCACTCTTCCCTTGACCTTCTGGAAACGTTCTTTTCTCAATCATTACTTGATAATAATATCTATATATGAAGATAAAAGGCAACATGAGCTGACCTCACTTATATATGACTTAAATACTCAAATTACTACTAATGTCTTAAATAAGGCTGCCCAAGTTTAGTTCTAATTGGGGTCTACAAAACAAGCCTTTACTACAAGGTTTAAGGATGAAGAAAGTCTGTTTTGAAGGGAAAATCTAAATGTTTATGTGCTGTGAGTGTCGATATATCCCATACACAAAAACTTGCAGTCCTATATTATATACTCACACAGGGTTATGTGACGGTCCCTCTTGTCTTACACATCTAAAATCGTGCATTTTACTTCTTTTTTGGCAATACTCATTCAATTTTACAATATAGTTTGTGCCATTGAAAGAGCCTTCAGTCTGTGAAGAATCCACCTATATCAAAGATCAGACAGAATGTATGTCAACTTCTTGAAATTGAAGCAGAAAGATAAAATCAAAGAGCAACTTGTTATGTGCACGATAATCACAAATATCAGTTATAAAAGTGTATAAAATATGTGATGTCCTTTAATGTTCTAACATTGCCTTGGATATGTGCGCCACAATTTGAGTTATCTTAACTAATGTTTTTTTTTTCTTATTGTTTAGATTCACTTTAGTATTATAACTTTTAAAAACTCACAACTCAACACAGTTCCAAACACGTCAAATCTACAAGTACAGCAGGTATACCAGAAAGCAACCCTTCACCTTTATCCTGCAACACTGTTGTGGATGTAATAAATGACACATTTTCTTTATGCAGTATTTCTTACGATGTATTGCAGGGGGGACAGGTTAATCGTTAAAACTCTGGTGTAGCTTTACTTGGAGATTAATTCAAATTAAGAGCTGAAATTAGGCCACAGGGGTGCTTTTATGAGTTTTAAAAAGTTACCCAGATTTAATGGCTTAAGTTGCTTAGAGCAAAGTAAGTGAAGTTGGAGGCTTCATTTCTTAAATACAATATAGGTATTATGTATTTACCTGTTTTGATGTACTTGTGTCATTCGTTTGACTTTCAAGAACTGGTGTAGCACTAGAACAAAAAAAAAACATAATTATATGTATCATAAGATAAAGTTGATTACATGGTTGTTATGTTTTTTTTTAGGTTTGTAGCAATATGGTTTATGTATAATTGAAAGCTATGAAATGTCCCAGCCTCATTTAGAGATACTCAGCTATGAAATGTCCTAGCCTCATTTAGAGATACTCAGCTATGAAATGTCCTAGCCTCATTTAGAGATACTCAGCTATGAAATGTCCTAGCCTCATTTATAGATACTCAGACTGCGTGGTCTTGATTGAAAGAGGTAATAATACCCAAGGCTTTTAAAAACAATTACAGAAAAGCATTCTAATACAAGTCAATTTTGTTAGTTTGCTGCACAAAAACTAACAAGGTTCAGTGTAAACCAGGAAGCAAACTTAACAGTATAATGTGGAATAAATGGTATTGACTTGAATCAAACGTAAGGCTCATTATTAAATATAGACTGAACTACAAAACAAATCACATATCTAATTATGTCCAGTAGCATACGTAGGTAAGTGGTATTGTATTTACAGCTAATTAAACTGTCTAAAACAGTTTTATGTCAATCATATATGTTGGTATACATGTATTTTTCCCCAATAATGTAAAACACTGTCTGTGCTGTCTGATGTTACATCTGCATTAAAAGTACCATCTACCTGCGTTTACTGTATTGTTGATTAAAAAGAAACTAAAAAAATATCAGGATGCATCGAAATGATTGCGTTTGGTAGCCGTCTTTACTTCTAATTCTGCTGAAACAATGTTTTTATTGCCAATAACACTGCTGAGATTATTATTTTTTTTAAAGTGAAGTATTTTTTATTATGTATTCTGCTTAGAGATACATGTATAAAAGTGTGTTCATCTATGATACGAGGGACCTTACAAAAATACTGATTTTTCTTTTTTTTCATAAATTTAGCGGTCACCAATTATTTTTATTGTTTTCTCCCCAATTTAGTAATGTCCCATTATTTTTAGGCTCAGCCCACTGCTACCGCCCGTGCTAACTCGCGAGGGCGAAGATGAACACACGCTGTCCTCCAAAGCGTGTTCTGTCAGCCGCCCGCTTCTTTACACACTGCAGACTCACCATGCAGCCACCCAGAGCTACAGCGTCGGAGGACAACGCAGCCCTGGGCAGCTTCCAGGCAAGCCTGCAGGCGCCTGGCCAGACCACAGGAGTCGCTGGTGCGCGGTGAGCCGAGGACACCATGGCCGACCTAGCCCTCCCTCCCCTGGACGGCGCTGGGCCAATTGAGCGCCGCCCCCTGGGAGCTCCCGTCCTCGGTCGGCAAAGGAATAGCCTGGACTCGAACCGGTGACGTCCAGACTATAGGGAAAAATACTGATGTGTGGGCAAATTACAAGACATTGTTTCAAATGAGTGATTGCAATGATATAATACACATTTATTCTCAGGGTCTTTATAAGCAATAATGGACACTACTCTCGATTTATTTTCTCAAAATAAATATTTATAAATAAAACATTAGTTAAAAAAAAAACGTACGATATAGTATCTGCTTATATTCACTCGATTCTTGATATTTATAAATGTTGTAAAAACATATATTAAAAAACATGAGACAGAATAAATGTTCTAATATAACTATGTCAAACACATCGGATTTGCAGCGTTTTTCCTTGTCTTTTTTGCCCTTCTGACAGTTTCTAGGAAGCAGGCTGTGATGTCTTTTCTCTCCACACTGCCAAAACTTTCTCCACCTTTTAGACACGAAATGCCCCTCAGTGATGTCACACCATCAGGAAGCCTGTACTGCAAAGTACGGTGGCCCTGTAAGTCATCAAAACTAAGTACTTTTTTTTATCGTGTTTACACGATCGCGGTCCTTAAAGGGTTAATGCCGTTTTCTCTACCGTAACTTAGGTTCACCCACACTGCTGCGCTAATTTTGTTATGTCAGTTCATTTTAAACTAATTTCGTATACATGTCCTACAAATCTCATTATAATATATATCTGTTGTACTTACTCCTGATGTATTATCATTTTCTTCTGACTGTTTGATTTGCATCTGTTTTCTTGCATCTGCCTGTCACTGGTGTAGCTGCCACTATGCACTTTGTATGTAATACTTCTTGTTTGAATGCTTCGGGCTTTTAATTATTTTAAAATAAAGCATCTTAAAATAGGAGGAAAAAGAAAACAAATACAAATGTTTTTGATTGTATTGTTATTTAACATTGGCTATTGTTAAGCTACATTATTGAGTTTAAAAATGCGCCCTATATTCTCTAACACTGCTGAATCAATCAGACAAACCAAGATCAAATTCTACTCAATTGCAGGATTCTCAAATGTTATAGGTAGCTTGGCTTTTATTAATAGACAGAACTTTCACAGTGTAAACATTCAAGTCACATGTGATGTTCAAGGACTAAAAATAGATGTTGTTTCAAAATACTCAGGATCCTGTTACGACGCCTTCATAGCTAGCGCTCTGGATTCTGGGAGTATATGGAGAATGAGGATGTTGCCCATTCATTAAAAAAATATAGATAAATAGTTAAAAAAAAAGATTTATTATTATTATTATTATTATTATAATAAATGGCTGTGTGGTCCGGTGGTTAAAGAAAAGGGCTTGTAACCAGGAGGTCCCTGGTTCAAATCCCACCTCACCCACTGACTCATTGTGTGACCCTGAGCAAGTCACTTAACCTCCTTGTGCTCCGTCTTTTGGGTGAGACGTAGTTGTAAGTGACTCTGCAGCTGATGCATATTTCACACACCCTAGTCTCTGTAAGTCGCCTTGGATAAAGGCGTCTTCTAAATAAACAAATAAAGAACAAGAAATGTGACAGACTGCACCTTTTAGAACTTTAAAAATGAGAAGCAGGGGTTTGGATAAATCTGGAGGAGTATTTGTAGTATGCTGCATGCTTCACAGCCTAGCTTTAAGAAAGGGAATCGTTGATGTGGAGGAGGTGCTTTGGGGTGAAGATGAAAATGAAGATCACACTCTTGCGAACCAATATAATGACAATGGAAGGGAAACAAAAAACCAAATAACTGCAGAGTTCTTTAATTAAACACACATTCAAGCATCAGTAGAATCACAGAGTCTTCTTTTCAGTTAATAACATTATGCATGGGTCATTGCAACACTTTAATCGTAACTCGACACTTATACCGGTACCGAAGGGATAAAAACTATTAAAAAGACTAGTGGATAACTCAACACTGTCGTGTCACGTGACTGAACTCTGACAGAAACAGATCTTTCATTCATTCATTTGCAACTACCAAGTGCAGCTGGTTACAGACTAGTATCAGTTCAATGAGTCAGAAGCGAAAAATTAGTCCTTGTTCAATTGGCTTTAAAGCTCAGGTTATTCTGGAAAACAAGCTGGTCAGCAGAACTTTCAAAGCGTGTGTTTTTGTTAACTTATGCTATTTAAGCCATCAAATTACACAGTACAAGCCAATACCTAAAAGTACAGTCAATAGTTTGTGGTTGGATTGTTTTCATAAAAATAACGCTTTGGTTATTTTATTTATTCCTATTTCAATCGAACTATACGAGTTCTACCAAGTTTGTACAGTACTGTATACTGACTATAACAGATTAATTCACTGCAGTTCTTTCAACCATTTTCATTAGGACATTTAACTAAAAATAAACTTGTAAATACTGTAATTCTGTAAACATGCGAGTTCTGTTACTATCGACACCTTGGATAAGTCAACACTAAATGGCATCCCTGTGGGGTGTCGAGTTAACCGAGGTGTGTGTGTATAATATATATATATATATATATATATATATATATATATATATATATATATATATATATATATATATAGTGAGATAGTGTAGTCCTGGGGGAAGAAAAAGGACTACACTTCCCAGAAAAACACAGGCTGAAAAGCCACAATTGTTTAATTGTTTAATTTAATTGTTTTATTGTTAATTATCCCCTGCACCTGGTAGTGATTGTAAATTAAGACCCGGTGCAGGGTATTTAAGAGGTGCAGTCAGTCTGCATAGGGCTGCTGAATAGAAGGAGTGCGCTGCTTTTGAGCAGTCATTAAAAAAAAAAAAGTGTCTCAAGAACAGTGTTTTGTTATTGGTCGGGTAAACGGCTTAGCCATCCTGAGCGTTAGTTTAGGTTGCTGTTTGTGTTTTTGTTTAGTGCTCAAAAAAGAGCTTGGTGTTTGTTTTGTTTATTAAAAAAATAATGTGAAGCGCTTTAAACCTCAATCTCCTGTGTCCTGGGTCTATTTGTAAAGGGGGCAAGTACCCGAGTGGGTGCAAGTCTTTTACAATATATACAGTATATACCCTAAACAGTGTTCTGCAGTATTCCAAAGTAAAATAATAGCAGTACAGTGAAATTGAGAAACCAGCTTAGTTATAATATGCTTTCCTTTTTTGGGGACCCTTTCTTTTCGGTCTACCTTTTTGTTTACTTTCGTCCTGTCCATGCTCTGTCTGCATGCTATGTTTAAAACATCACAATCCGTTTCACAGAATACATTACAACACTATAATCTTTCTGTATTACACTCTTATTGCATTGTAAATATGGCTCATGTTAAGTCATTTGAATGACTCTGGGAAGTATGTCAGTTAATTGTCTACAGCAGAGTTAAGTCATTGATTGCAGCTCAAATGTCTTTTAAATAATCACTGATTTCTTTATCTTTTTTTTTTTTTGCTCTGGCAGTGTTACTTCCTGTTTTGTTTTTTTTTGATTATCAATATATCGATTTCGTCATACTGGAAATTTGTTTTCCTTTGATTTTTGGCTGGAGACATATTTGCATCAGCCCCTGAGTTTGTAAATGATATGATTTCTTTCTGTTCAGTATACAGAACTCATTTAAATTTGCTGGAAGTTCTAAACTTTCATGTACGGCGTTGCAAACCTAATGAGATATAAATATCAACCTGTCCTGTATAATGAGCAGCCATTGATGCTGTTCGTATATCTGTGCTGACAGCTACAGCGGTTGTCCACGAAAAAGAGACGTTTTGTACATCACACGCATCAATTCTACGACGCTACAAATTCACAACATATACGAACATGTAAGCCCTAATAGTACACAGAGCACCATAAGTATAATCTACAGAAAAATATATCCAAATCCTATTTCATTTTTTTTAGATATGGTATGTTTTAGCATTAATAACTGCAATACACATGCACTCTCACTTACTGTCATTTACCAGATTTACATTTGCTATTTTATTTATTATTACTGCATCACTAGCAAAGAGATGGACACATTTGAATTAAAAAAGGTACTGTTATTCTTACATTTAGCTGCTAGGATGGACATTTTACAGATTCTAAAATAATTACCAGTACTATTTTGACCACTTTGAGATAGCCTTAAGAGGCAATACATCTCATTAACATAATATTCAAACACATTCCATTTTGATGTAGATTTTTTTTTTGTTTTTTAAAAAAAAAAAAAAATATATATATATCAAATATATCAAATTTAACATACCCTGATGATGAATAACTGCCGCTAGAATCAAGTCCTGAAACACTGTCCTTCTGGCCTGAAGTCTGGAAAAAAAATATTGAGATGAATTGCATGCCTCAGACAGCAAGGATAGCAAGTTAGACTAAAGGCCTCTACACACCGGACGCAATGTGACAAGCGAATGTGTCATACAACACACCGCACCACGACAAAAAAAAATAAAACATGTATTTTTTATACGAGCTGTTCAAAGTGCCTGCGATGCGACAAGCGACACTGAAGTGATCTGAAAAAAAATAGGACTGGTGTCTATTTTTGCGATTTTGGTGCGCGGCACTACAGAACTGACCAATGAGGAACAGCTGTCCTTGCGCACCTTCAGTAAACAAAGGCAGAAGAAAAGATAATTCTTGCAGACACAAAAATTATAAAGACACAACAATGAGAGAGAACATCTGGCAGTCCATTTCCAGGGAAATGGATATAGCTGGTGTGCATGATTCGTTTACCTTCACTGAAATAAGTATTCTGAAACGCTATTATGTATTCTACATTTTTATTAGCTATATTACAGGACTATCATACGTGTGATTTTTTCCAGCTGATGATACAAGCAGATGAGAGTTGTCTATCACATCGCACCCACCTCTGTCGCCACTGGTGTGAAAGGTAGTGTCACAGCGTAGTATCATATTATCGCAGGACAAATCGCATCGCGCCAGTGTGTGGAGACCTTTAATCACAGCCACTCGGATACAATACAATAAAATGTTCTTATTGCTGTGTCTCACAAATATCATAGTAGTGCAGTATCCGCTTCATTGTGTCAGTTACATTACATTATAAACCTCCAGCACATCCCTGTCACCAAAGATGGAGTCTCTCTTACCTGTGCATTTTCCTCAAGATGCAATTCTTCATAAGCAAGCCTTGCTGCTTCCTTTTTGGCCTCTTTCTTATTTTTGCCTTTTCCCTCACGAAATTCTCTTTCCCCTATTTTATACTTGCAGGAAAACCTAAATGGATGGAAAATCACACAAATAAAAGCAACACCATTAAAGAAATAACTTTGCAATACTGTGCAATATCGTCAGAAATCTATTTCTAGTAGTTATTCAGAATCTCTTACTGAGGTAAATGAGCAGGTCCCACATGATTGCTCTCAACTAGTCGGATTACCAGGTCTTTTTGGTGGCCATATTCATTAAGGCAGGCTACGTAGTTGATCAGATTCGAAGGTACAGATTGGGATGTGCATGATTCTCTTCTGTCACTTGTCTACAACAAAAAATATAGTTAAACAGGCAATTATCACTATGTTTTGTTTTATTATATATATATTTAGAGTGACCAATTATTATTTTTATTTATTTTCCCCCCCAATTTGAAATGTCCAATTATGTTTTTTTCTCCTCTCCGCAGTGAGTCCCCACACAGCATGGCTGTTCTGAGAGCGTATGAGTGTCCTCCGATTTCACTAGCCTAAAGCCAGAATCGCTTTTACGCCGAGAGCAGAAGTGGGCGGGCTACCGATCCCGGAAGATAGATATCAGTCCTGCTTCTTATCCAGTCTGAATATGCTCGGTGTTTGGCCAGTAGGGTTCGCTGTTGTGCGATGAGGAGAATAAACCCCTGACGGTTTCCCATTCCCACCCCTGGGAGCGAGAGCCAATGCAACACCCCCTTCAGAGTCCCCAACAAAGTTCGGCCTCTTTGCACAGCCTGGACATGAACCGGCGTCATCCAAACTGAGTGACTCATCCTGAGCTCCTCCGCAGCAGCACTTTAACTGTATGAGCCACTCGGGGACCCCAAACAGGCAACTATTGGCATGATTTAGAAAGCAAACATTACTTATTTGATACATAAAAAGTAGTGGTCAGCCCATAGCAGGGCTGTGGATGCTTCATAACATAAACAAGAAGCTTGGCAAACATAATATATTTTGAAAAACAAACAGAGACTGTTTAACACTGTGCAGGAACACTGTGACGCAGCAAACGCCACAGGATTAAATACGCTAGTACCCTACCTGTTGTAAAAATGGACGTTGTTTGCAAAGCCGGTGCTTATGACTGTTTTTATGCATTTGTAACATTGTAAACATTATAAATATGAATGAGGGACTGGTAAAGGAAAAGAGAAAGACTTACCTGAGGGGGGGTTGCTTGTGGTGCTGGGTTTGGTGTGCTTGTAGACTGTAAAGAGAAATCCATGTGTGAGTTTAGGGGTTATGCTGTGATTGTTTATGTGCATTGGAAAGAATAGGTGCACATATTCTTTGCAATTGCAGAATGGGTTGCTGGCGCAGTAATAAATGTTAAGATTACTTTTCTTCGGGGGAAAAAGGTTAAGAAGAGCCGGTAATCATTTGTAATACCTCTCGAGTTTGAAGAGCTAACTGGGGATAAGCAAGAGTGTGTAGCCTGGGCGCAGCCATCTTAGAAAGAATGCGCAGTGAAGTAAAGCTCTAGTATAGCTGGGAGCACGCTCGATATTAGTATATGGGGGTAACTAATATCAAGTGGTTTTGTTACATGAATGTATTTAATTGCACTAGGTCTGTATTTAAGGTTAACTAGTTGTATTACACCAAAGGCTGTAAGGAGTTAATTCCAGTGGAGTGGAACTGCATGTACTTTTTTTTTTGTTTTATTGTGTCAGACTAGTCCAGGGGAGGGGCTAGTGTGGGCAGGAGTATAAATACCTGGAGCTGGGTCATTCAGGGAGAGAGGTTGTAGGCTCTGGTTGTTGAGTCTGCTGAGTAGCTGTGTACGAGGGTCCCACCTTTGACAGTCCTGTGTATCCTGTTGTTTTTTTTTTTTTTAATAGTTTATATCTAAGTCTGGAGTTCGTTTTTGTTTTGTTATTTTTTTGCCTGGTCCTCAAAATAAAATTAGATATTGTTTTGCATTTCTGTTGTTTCTCCTGACTGTTTCCTGCACAACACCAGCCACTGCAGCTCAGAAGCAGAAAAAAAATGTCGCCCAAGAGAGCCTGAGAAGAAAGGATGGAGGCAGCTGAGAGCATGGCGGAGTTTAAGAGCTTCCTAAACAAGCAGCAGGTATGTAACTGAGCACTGGGGAGCTACAAGGAGCCCCAGCACTCTAAGGAGATATTTAGGTAGAACAGTGTACAAGATAAAAATCCAGTTTTAAACCAGCTATATCTCATACACAAACCATTAGGTTTCAGATACACACACTGCACACGGGACCCTGAAATTGCCATAAATTATCAGGATGTAGTCTCAGGTGATTGGCCAGAACTGGGGAGGAGAAACCCAATCTGGGCTTTGCTATAAAAATGTAATGTGCCTTTTGTTCAGTGGATTCTCCTGTTATGTGCCTGGAAAGGGGGTCCCCTGCATATATACTGAATAAACAACCAACTTTTTGAGAAGAAATAGACTTTTTTTGATGTACGCTCAACACAGAAGAATCACCTATCCAGAATTGCTCACAAAAAAGAGATTTAAAACACTCTACATCTCATTTCACCATGCAGCACAAGTTTAGCCTTTTACAGGAGGAGGTGGACAAGAGCAGGCGTGAGAGACAGCCAATGAGTAATACAGCCGTGGATCCACCCGTTCAAGTCTGTACACCGGAGCAGTCAGAAAGAGGGCAGTTTATGGCATGGAAGGGACCAACGATGCCAAAGTTTGCTGAGGGTGAGGACACTGACCATTTCCTGACAACCTTTGAGCGTATTGCCGGGGTGTGTAAATGGCCAACAGAGGATTGGGCCATATACTTAGTACTTTGTTGACAATTACTGCGTATGATTAACCCACAGTTTCGAGTATGGATCAAGGAGCATGATCCAAAAACAGCCCAGGAAGCCATCCAACTTGCCAAAGCGTTCATCGCCACGAGGAGAGGTCCCAAGGATTACTGATTTGTCAAGGAGTCCAGTACACCAGCCCAAGGTAATTCTTAGACGTCCTAGTGAAACCAGCAAAGTCCAGAAGTCAAAGGCGTAGGGACAAGTTTCAAGGTACCCAAATGGGGGAAGAGTTGCTAGAGTCGCCTGTAATGGGGGAGGGAGACATACTGACTAATATCGGAGAATCACAAAATGAGGATAACACACTAGAGTCACACACTGTTTAAGAAGGCAGGGAAGATGAAAGTTAATGCCGAGGCAGGGATAGGAGCCATGAAGGTGGAGGATTACATACTAAAGCAGGGTGTGCTGTATCGTGAGGGTGCAGAATGGGAACAGTTGGTCGTACCATCCACCTTGGGGGCAAAGGTATTGGAGTTAGGGCATTCGATACCATAGGCAGGGCATTTAGGGCAGAATAAGACCTTGGCTAGGATAGCTCAGTGGTTTCACTGGCAGAGAATGTATCAAGATGTGGCCCAATACTGTAAAACATGCCCAGAGTGTCAGCTTACTGGTCTCGGGAAGATGGGTATGCAAGCCCCTCTTATACCCCTACCTATTATTGACATCCCTTTTATTCTTATAGCCATGGACATAGTGGGTCCTTTGGCACGCATGTAGAGCTAACAATCGCTTTATAGTGGTGATCTGCGACTATGCTACACAGTACCAAAGGGTACTAAAGAGAGTAGCCGGCTGGCCAAATGGCAGGGGCCGTATGAGGTGATACGGAAGATGGGGCCAGTCACCTATTAGATCTCTATGCTGGAGAGATCAAAGAAAAATAACATTTTCCATGTCAACCTGCTGAAGGAGTGGAGACCACAAAAAGTGACGGCAACAATCAGAACTCAAAGCATGAACATCTTGCATTTCCACGAGACACAGCAATGCAAGTTGGACGATTGCATTGCACCTGGAATGCTTTGGGAAGAACCAGGATGTTCCGACCTGACACAACACCACATTACTTTGAACTCTCCTGGCCCAGTAAGACAACCCAGTTACTGGGTACCAGCTAGATTGTTAACCACACTTAAGAAAGAGGTGGAAGTGATGAAATACATGGGAGGTATACAGCCCTCCAAGAGTGAGAGGGGTGTAGCCCTGTCGAATTAGTTCCGAAATAAGATGGGAGCCTACGCTTCTGCCTCGACTTTTGGAAGCAAAATTTTCAAGTTCGATCCTTATCCTATGCTCAGGATTAATGATTTGATTGAGTTTGGGCAAAGCCAAGTATATCAGTACCCTGGGCATGTGCAAAGGTTATTGACAAGTACCCCTCGATCCAGCCGCATAAGACCTTACAGCTTTCAGAAAACCCTTTGGGTTCTTTCAGTTTACGGTAATGCCGTTTGGTCTTCATGGCGCAGCTGCTACCTTCCAACGTCTTATGTATCAAGTGCTTCGGTTTGGGGAGCAGAGGCATATGCTGCAGTATATATCGATTTACAGTGAGAATTGGACGGATCACCTCGCTCATGTAGCGTACATATTCCGGAGGACACAACAGGCGGGACTTCCCCTTAATCCCAGCAAGTGTTGGGAAAGAAAGAGGTCAAATATTTGGGTTATGTCCTAAGAGACAGCATCATCAAGCCGCAGGCGGGAAAGGTGGATGCCATCTGTACCTGTCCTGCCCCTACAACAAGGAGGCAGGTGAGATCGTTTCTCGGATTGGTTGGCTGGTATAGACGGTTCATACCCGGTCTTTCCACTCGGGCAGCTGTCCTAATAGACCTCACCAAGAAATCGGCTCCCAAAAAAATCTGTTGGTCAGAGGCATGCGAAAATGCCGTCCAAGACCTGAAGGAGTGTTTGAGTCGAGAACCTGTTCCGCAAAGTCCAGACCAGTCCTTTACAGTACAGACTGATGCTTCAGGGGTGGGTCTGAGTCCTGTTCTGTTGCAGGGGGAACCCAGGAATCAGCACCCTATTATCTACATCAGTCGGAAATTATTTCGCAGGGAAACCAAGTATTCTAACATGGAGCAGTGCCTAGCCATTAAATGGGCACTCATAAGCACCCTTCGTTATTACCTGGTGGGTAATGACTTTACTGACCATCGGACACTTCAATGATTGAACAATATGAGGGACTTGATGCTCGCATTACCCGATGGTACCTTGCTTTGCAGCCATATCATTTTAAGATCAAATACCGATCTGGGACTTTGAATCAAACTGCAGACTTTCTGTCCAAGGATGAAAATGCTTAGGGTGAGGAAATGTGATGGAGCGAACGCCACAGGATTAAATACGTTCCATCACTAGTACCTTACCTGGGATAAAAAAGGACATTTTTTGCAAAGCCAGTGCTTATGACTGTTTTTATGTAACATTGTAAACATTATAAATATGAATGAGGGTTTCGTTAAGGAAGAGAGAAAGACTTACCTGAGGGGGGGGTGTTTGTGGTGTTGGGTTTGGTGTGCTTGTAGCCTGTAAAAAGAAATTACGCTATGACTGTTTTTGTACATTTTTGTGCAAGAGTGTGTAGCCCAGGTGCAGCCATCTTAGAAAGTACACACAGTGAAGTAAAGCTCTAGTATAGCCAGGAGCATGATATTAGTATATGTGGGGAAACTAATATTTAATTGCACTGGGTCTGTATTAGAGGTCTTCACGGGTCTACCGGAACATTCTGGTCGTGTCAGTCCGATTTTGTTTACTCAGTAATACACAAACTGTCGACTACATAAAATAGACTCTCTTTGGTACTAAAAATCATTGTTTTTAATTCCTGTTGTGTGGATTGGCTTCCCCCAGTATCACATAACATGGCTTGCAGAGCGCAGCAGCAGACACGTGACCCATATCGAAGTTGTTTCTTTTAGATCATTCTTAAAAGTCAGAGTAATGGATTTGTTTATAAAGGACGTGGAAGAAAAACTTAAGAAAAATCTAATTGCATGAACAAAAGCTTACAGAAAAATGCAAGTCTGCGGTGTGGGAATCATTTGTTGTTATTGTGAACAAAGAAGGAAAAGAAGTTTTGCAAAACACAAATGTTACATTTCAATTCAATTTGCTCTTGTGTTAAGTTTGTAATAAAATCACGCATTTACGAGATCGTACTTCAGTTAATTTGATTTTCAGATAATGTATTTATCTTTGTATCTTTTACACAAACATATATATTTAATTTGACGGTCCTCTATGTAGGTTCATGATGGAATAAACATTGTTTGTAGTTCAGCCAGATTTCCAGGTTGACTGGAAAAAAACTCTGCTTTAATACTGTATCTAGTCAGTGCATATACTAAGCTGGGGAAAGGAAAAGCGTTCCACTGTTTTTTAGGGCTGGGTCGGATCCGGGTCTGTATAATCGGGTAAATAATTGTCGGTTCATGGTTGGGTCGGGTTGATTAATTTGGACCTGTGAAGACCTCTAGTCTGTTTTTAAGGTTAACTAGTTGCATTATACCAAAGGCTGTAAGGAGTTAAGGTTGTAGGCTCTGGTTGTTGAGTCTGCTGAGTAGCTGCGTATGCTGAGTGACCTTTGACAGTCCTGTGTATTCTGTTTTTTTTTTTAATAGTTTATATCCAAGTGTGGATTGCGTTTGAACTGTTAGTTTTTGTTTTGTTATATATTTTTTGCATTTCTGTTGCTTCTCCTGACTGTTTCCTGCACAACACCAGCCACTTGACCACACTATCTTACAAACACCAATGTGCATTACCTATACAGTATGGCTAATAAAGCTCACAGTAAAATGTGGATCACAGAGATGACTGACCAAGAAGCATTATACAGTCCTTACCATGTCATTAGATGTGTTGGATTGGCCACGTATTATTTCAAGTGCTTCCTTAGCTGCATTTTTTTTTGCCTCTTTCTTGGTTTTACCAGTGGCCTCAGGATATTCAACATTATCAACAATAACCTTAAAGGTGAATCTAAAAAGATAACAAAATCATATCTTAGCACAGATCACATTTTTTAATTCAGTAAACCTATTTACATGGAAAAATCTTATTTCAGACAAGGGGGGGGCTTGCACATCTTTATTCAATATTAATACAACTGTTCTTCATCACCCCCCCATGAGGAATTTATTGTTTATGTTTGAAGGAAACTACAATGATACAACAGATTGCAACAATGAAACCTGGATTGACTGGTCACAGTTCACCTTATCACATTCAGTGTTCCCTACGGATCAGCCATCCAGGCGGAGATATCCTGATGGACTCAGGCCTCCAGGATCCAAGAGTTAGTTTGGTAACATCGGTTATTTTGGTTTGGTGGGCATAAAAAGGGCAATTGACTTGCCAGTGAAAAATTAGGTTTCCTGTTAATCGTCAGTCCACCTGAACAGTAGTTTGGTTGGTTTTCAATTTAAACAATTAAAAAAATATATATATACTTACGTTCGATTGTGGGCTGGTCCATTTCTAGAAACCTCCTGAAATACTAGTGTAACGTTGTTTTTCTGTCTGTATTCATTAAGGTCACCAATATAATTTTGTCCAGCCATTGTGGAAATCTGCAAAACAAAATGTTTATATTACAGTAATACCAACAAACTTTTATGGTTGAGTAAAGAAAGTTTTTACAATGCTCCAGTGAATAGTATTCAAAATGTTTATTTTCTTCCAATAAAATAGGAGCAATTTCCACAATTCATTACATATGTAAGTCGAGTAACATAATTCCTTCTCCTGAGGGCATTTCATTTCCGGACTTGTGTTTCCATGGACACCATGAATCGCGATGGACCAGTCAGTTTCGACCTTACAAGCGAACGATGAAGCAGTTATGAAATCAATCATCGATTTTCCCTCCTCCCCCCCCCCCCCCCCCCAAGAAAACAAATGACTGTGGAGGTGACTAATGCCACAATTTATTGCTATTCATAATTTTTATTGCAGACTTTCAGTAGCTATAATTAAGCTTTTGCGTTGAATCTTCTTTTTGAGTGCACGGTATCTCTTTGCCATCAAAACTAGTGTTACCAGATTTCCATAGTAAAAAAAACAGGAATCTTTTTTTTTTTTCTCCAGTTTTGCTCTTTTTGTTGAGAACCAGTTCACCATTTTGATTATAAACGAAGCGCTGTTTTGTTTTAGTATTTCAGGACATGCCAGTCATTTTCTGTGACTTCAGTTGAATCCCGTTGTCAGCAGCTTAAATTCCTCTTTTTCGCTGTATCAACCGCCGTTTTCTTAAAAAGAAGATTCTTTACTGATTTAACTGTGCATATTTTTATATTTTACGACATAATTTATATCAAACGTGAAATATCTTAACCCATTAATGCATATCGGTTTGCTTTCACTTTGAAACTTTTTACTCCTAGGCACTCACCAGCTGTATAGTTGGCTCATCGATCTGAGTGCCTCACGTTCTTGCAACATTGAGCTACAACAGTATTACATACTGAAAGTCTTAGACTGTATACAATCTACGTTAATGACTTTTACCCTTTTACCCAACAGTTAACAGAATTAAAAAAGTATTAGAAATGAAAAAAAAAAAAAATACAACTTGCTGAACTTCTGAAAACTGTAAAATAAACTGTTCAAAATCACAGTTCTCTCAAGCGCATTTTTATTTATTTATTTGTTATTTATTTATTTATTAATGCACTTGTGCATTCTCGAACTCGGTAGTTAATGAGAAACGGCGTCATGGGAAATAATCTTGGAAGACTAAAAATAAAATGTCAGGACTGGTGCTTCCATGAATATTTTTAGAAACTTAAAATTGCACTTGTTTTTTTTTTTTTATAAAATGCAACAGAAAAATTGAATACTTGAAAAAAATAGAAAACAAAACACATCTTATGGCTTACCTTTCCTGTATTGAAATTTACTACCAATTAATCCTGCTTCTTATCTTGTGTTTTTAATTTAGAAATTGCTTCACATTTCTCTTTTGGCTCACTTGTTATTATGGTATCTATACAAAGTGACATTGTGTGATTTTGTGTCTTAAATATAATTTCTATAATATCTCATTGGTGTCTTTCTTTTCCCCACTTTTTTTCTGTGTGTAATAAATTACTGCAAAACCAAACTGTTTGCTTAAATATGTGGACTTTACTTACTTTGAAATTTACTGTGTGCTAAGTTTGTGATTTTAAAATTCTCATATAAATATATTATTTTGTAATTACTTTTCAAAGACACATATAAGTAATTTTTACTTGCTCTTTAAATATCGACATCTAAAATCATATAAAAGGAACAGTTATACACTTATTTAAAATTTTGAAGCCCTATTAACCAATTCAACACCATGACGTACGCACGTACGTCAAATGAAAACCCACTTACAGTACCATGCCGTACCTGCGTACGTCAAGTTTCCCATTCTATTCTATGACCGGTTTCTCAGTCCAGCGCTTCAGGTTTCATTCTCTAAAGCAGTGCTAATACTGTGGAATGTGCAATGAAAGTCAGGGGAGGATCAGGTGACATTTGTATCCAATTGCATGTCATGTAGTGATTCCAATCTGTGGGCGTTTAGAAGACTGAGATATATTGCGGGAAGCCATTCAACTTTTACAAGTATATATAATATATATATATATATATATATATATATATATATATATATATATATATATATATATATAGTGTTTTAAATTATTATTTTTTGTTTTATTATTAGTTTTACTTGTTTAGTTGTAGTTTATAGTTTTTAGCAAAAGCTAAACATGGCAACATACGTGGAGAGCGACAACAGGAGTGATGAAGATTTCGAAGCTGGTTTGGAGGATTTCAACATCAGCGAGAGTGATGCTGACTTATCACTCAGCGATGATGATGAAGAGGATGTGGAGCCAAAAACAGCAGGGGACCGGGTGTTTATCACTGATCCTTACCATGATGGCAGTCCTCCATCATTTGATTTTGCAATGTTTACACAGGTGTGCACCCCGCCATGGAACTTGAGAGTTTGCGTTCTCCATTGGAGTGCTTTTTGGCTTATCACTTACCTTTGTGACTGTACAAACAAAAGAGCACACAGCTACTTTACAGGTAAGTCAGCTGCAAACGGGAAGCTGTTTGGTTTGAAACGGCAGTGCTGTGATGAAATACTATCAAAACACAGCACTGGGTACAGGCAATGCGGCAGCCAGATCCATCACAATGCCTGTGCAAAGTAACTGTGTACATGCATTTCTGACTATCCCTCCAACACAAGGGAAGCTGAGACCGCAAAAAAGGTGCAGGGTCTGCAACGAAAATGAAAAGAAAGAACACAGGAAAAATGTGCAGTGGTTGCGAAGGCAACCCCGGGTTCTGTTGTATTGAACATTTCAATAAATGGCACAGAGCAAGTCGATAATGGTACACGTCTTGAGGTTTGATTTTTATTTGATAATTACTGTTTACTTATTATTATTGTTATTAGCTTTATTAGCAGTGCTTTTGTTTTCATTGTTCAAAAAAAAAAAAAAAAAAAAAAAAAACGTGTTTTTATCTCGATATTGAACATGGGTATGTAGTAAACAGCAGCATAAAGGGTTAATGAAAAACACAGTTTAGGTCATTTATTTGTCATATGTTAACATTTTATAGCAATTACAGGTTTGAAAACATTATTATTATTATTATTATTATTATTATTATTATTATTATTTTCAAAATCTGGTACATGGGAAGGGGTTTCATTTTTACATCTGGAGTTGAAGTGGTTAAGGCACATATTTAGGCCCAGGATATACAGGATTTAGACCCCTGCAAAACACTGAATTTGTTTTTGGGGGCGGGGGCATTGACGTTTAATTGACTGGCTGACATAGTTGAGCTTGTTGATTTAATTTGGAACTTGCCCTAATTCAATTGGGGCAATATTTTAGTAAATAAGACCATGAAAGACGATTTATTAAGTAGTATTCCTAATGAATAGTCTCCTGTGCCATCTGTGACAAAGGGCTAAGACCATCAACCACAGGGTTTTCAAAATAAGCCAGTGTAAAACGGTATTTGCGCCAGCTACTTTTATTTGAAAATATTATGAACTGACAAAATTAAGTGCTAAGCAGCGTGCAGAGCAGTACCACAAAACATTCCATGAAAGTGGAGGAAAGTTGTTTGTAGGTCACGGAATGTACCTGTTGATTTTACGAGAAAGGCTAGCTGTGATAAGCATCTTCAAAGTGCAACTCAAAAGCGCAAGCGAGAGGCATTAAAACTGGACGAAGACAGAAATTTAAAAAAACAGAAAATGGTTACAGAGCTGCTTAATACTAAGACCAAGGAGCAGCTTTACAGGAGAAATGATGTGTTTAAATTAACAGAAGCCTTCTCTGCTGCAAATATACCCCTGCATACCCTCGACAATTCAAAACTGAGAGGGTTTTTAGAGAGCAAGGTAGGTGTTATACCAAGTACAGATCAACTTAGAAAGTTTTACCTATCAAAGTGTTTGACTGTCTGTAGCAGGGCGGTAGAGAGCCTTGCTGTGTAAATGTGTGTATTTATTATAGAACAGGGTTTCCCCCTCCGCCCCTGTGTTATTTTGTATTTGTTTGTTTGTTTATGTATTTATTATTTATGACAGCGAGGCGCCGTGGGTTTTGTTATTGGTTATTTATATTTATTTATGACGATGTAGCCGTGCGTGTGTTTTTAGTTTGTTTAGTCGCATGGATGGGAAGCCCTATCCACAGCAGTTAAATTAATAAACTTGTGCAGAATGCAGTGCTTATTTTAATTATTTTATAAAACGTGTATTGTTGAGCTCTAATTAAATAGAAGTTATTTATATACAAAATAACAACATTGTAATTAACTACTCCCCGTTCGCGTGAATGTCAGAACATGATACGTCCTTTGTCGCAGTTCGTGTTAAAAATGTATATACTTTTCATTAATACTGTAATCCAGTATTTTTTCACCAGGTTTTTTTTTTATTATTATTTTTATTTTATTGCGTCTTGTAATACTGGCTTGATGCGGGAATCTGTAACTCTGCATATTCCACATAGGTGTGTCCTTTTCAGAAAAAACAATTTTCTGATTCAGATTTCCGAATACATTAACTTTTCTGAAAACTTGACCTCATGTAAACGTAGGCCAACTTGACGTTAGGTTTGTTACGCTGGGTCCACAAAAAAGATTGAGAAATTGAATAATATAATATTTTTTAAGTACTGACTTCGTTAAATTCAAAAATTGTTATAAAGATTGCTGTTCATATTCAAATAGCCTAGGCCCCTAAGCATTATTTTCCTGTGTGTTGTATCGTTCAACATTACATATATTATCATCTATGTATTTAAATATCTTGAGTTATTTGAGACTTAAATAAATATGCAGTGCTGAAATAAAGCTCCTTCATTGCAGTAATAAGTACTTGTCAGACACTAAGCAGACCACTACGTCTCGCACATGCTTAACCATTCAAAAAACACCTTCCAGATTTCTATCTAGTTACGTTTTGCATATATTTTTCTCAATCACAACTTTAACTGCTACACAAGGTTGCACCGATTTTGTTTATTTAGCTTGTAGAGAGGGGTGGCAAAAAAATACTAATATACTCTGTATAGCACACTGTAAGCCATGGTAGTCACCAGGGATGATAGTATTTGTAATAATATACTGTAAAAAGGCCTCTACATTTGGATTTACTTGTGGAATCCAATCGGTATCAATTTACGGTACCCCAATCAAAATCGCTATATGTTGATTTGCAGTAATGTTCAAATTATCCTCTGTTTATTACAATGCGGTACGTAATTCAATATGCTAACGTCACATTAATTATTCAGCAGGTTTCATTTCACTTTATGAAGCAAAATTAGTTAGTTGAATAGGGTGATGCAAAACTTTTGGACACAGCTGTACATTACGTCAAAAACAAATTAGGACGCAGTTACAATGATTCATATCCTCTAGCATAATGACATTTTTTAAAAGTCTATAAAATGGTAAAAAAAATATATCAGTTACCTTACTCACGATGTTCCAGTCTCCTTCACTGCTGCATTTCTCCTTCACTGCTGCATTTATCCCGTGACAGATTAGTTTCACTTTCCTTTCTTTCTGCTGTCGCGCTGCAGCTCAAGAATCGGTTTCCATTTCCCGTACAACCACAAGATATAAACTAAGTGTCGTAAACATTAAATACTTTCTGTACTGACGAGTATAACTAATTATACGTTACATAAACGGATTAGGCTAAATAAATGTTAGGGTCGGTCACGTTATTGTAAAAGTAATTACCACATTTTCAATGCAACATCCAACTAGTTCAGATCAGTGACAGAGTTTATGAAATCCTCAATTTTGTTAGACGTACGCAAAGCCTGTGCTGTAAAAGCAGATAAAAAATAACAATTCTGGTTTGGTAATATCAACCATTAAAAATGACAGTATACAATATATCAATCCAGTAGACATTATACGAAACGCCCATTCAACGTGTTTCTTTCCACAACAGACTTAGCAGAGTGGGCTCCCATCTAAGCCCCGTCCACTGTGTCCGATCCTTTTTAGGACAATGATGTCATAGATGGGCGAACTAGCTAAAACGGCGAGTGCCTGGAGCCCACTATCCTTGTTCAGATAAAACAGTGCAAATTCCAATGCTTTTAAATTAAATTGGTTAAACAATGCCTAATTGATAGTGAATCAATATTGTTTCACATTCCAAATTATATATTAAAAGTCTTGGGAGGACCGACATTTTTATTATACTGTGATTTTATGGTGTCTAAAATTCCTATTAAATTGGCCAGTTTTCACAAAGAAGCATTGATGTATTGAAAACTAATATTTTCCCATAATTTTACACCATTATTTGGAATAATAGAAATATAACTGTAAAAAACAAATCAATATTTTATAGGGAGTGGTTTGAATCAAATGTCGTTTTTTGTGAGAGATGTTTTAGATGGTAATTACTCTTTAAAGAAATATGAAGAACTAGATAGCACAATAATAACATTACACCGTCTCAATACAACAAAGTGGATCACTCCATCTTCACTCCTACAACAAATTCAAAACATTTTAAATTACTATAATTCCCCCTAAAAGACTGCTTAAAATAAATGGTATTGATTTCATAAACTCAAATTGATAAGAAATAATTTAAAGAAAGAATTATATACAATATGTCACCCTTCAGTATACCGAGATGTTGAACCTGTGATTTGGGTAAAAGCTGTTAATTTCTATCAGTCCTGCCCAATATATCCTAAAGTAAAAGAAACTCACTTTAAAATTATGAATGCAATTTACCCATCAGGGGAGCTGCTGAATCGCAGGCTCAGTATCCCTCATGATGCTTGTCATTTTTGTGACTATGACAGAAACAAGAATGCACATATTTTTTGAGTGCCCTTTTACAAAACTTTTTCTGGAATGATGTTCATACATTATTGTCTTTAAAAATTTCAAATGTATCTGAACGATCAGTTATTGATGTGGTGTGGTACTTTAATAAAACAGAGAACACTAAGGCCCTCATCTTGTTACTTGGAAAGTATTTCATTCACAAATGTACATTTCTTTATATGAAACCTATTATCATCTTTAAAAAGGAGTTATCAGAATATAGTAAATCCCTTTCTCTTTTAAATTCTAGGAAATCTCAATATGTCTTGGATATTATAAACAAACCTTTTATATAGGCTTTTATAATATATGTAAGTATCTAAAGCCCCTTTCACACTGGCCCTCCAACCTGGGTCACAATCCCATGTACTGTGAAACTACGTACCTGGCTCGTACCTGGGTTGACCCGGGTCGCAGCGACCCACCTCAGGATGTGGGTCGACACACTTTGACCTGGGTTGAACGAGACAAAATGCATGACGGCCGTTCGGAAGCTGACGACATAACAAACAGCCACGCCTGCGGGAAGGTTTCACTTCCGCAAGGAACATTTCATTTGTTTATTCTGTTTAGCTATATTTGTGTTGATTGAGTCACAGCATGAGCCAGATTTCAGCAGGGATGAAGAAACATTTGCTGTACAATCAACATTTGGGCCGACGGTTCAATCCAGAGAAGCTTGGATAGAAGCATCCATAACAAGCTGCTTCCGAGGCATTGATACCCAGGTCAACCCTGCTTTAATAAAAGCAGTGTGAAATTGTGTAGCCGATCTGCATGACACCGGGTCCTGACCCGGGTAGAGCATGCCAGTGTGAAAGGGGTGTTAGTGTGTTTATGTACATGTGCATATGTGGGTACTATATATGTATACATATGTAGCTGAGACCTATGCATGAAGATGCATTTTTTTCTTTTTTGTCTGTATATAAATAACAATATATTTGTAATGTACCACAGCCCCTGGTACTGACACTGTTGTTATCTTGTATATTATATTTGTGAGTATTGTTGAAAAAAAAAAAAAAAAAAAAAAAACATTGCATATGGGAATAGAGTGGCAAGGAATTAATTTTGCAGGTATTTTATAATGACTATTATTATTTTATTATTTATTTCTTAGCAGAAGCCCTAGAAGAAAGGCTGGAGTAACACTGCTGTGACTCTCGATAGTCAATGCTAAATTAATTCTTATGCATTCTTCAATAATTGTTATAAGAGAGGTATCCAAAAAGGGTTGTTAGTTATATGCAGAATCGTTATACCTGTAACGTATATTCGTTACATCAGGATTGTAGTGTAAAATGTATACATTTTTTTGATAATTTTGTAATGCATATAACTACTACCAACAAACAGTGTCTGTACTGAGTTAATACTGTATATAGGTGAAATGTTCTTGTGACACCATGTGTTCAAATCTCACCTCTGCTGTTTTAAGAATTAAACATTTTAAAAAATTGTAAGTGAATAAGCGAAATATGCAGACAAGAAGTGGTCAAGAAAATCTACTTTTTCTTCCAGTATTTTTGTTAGTTTATTGCTCTCCACAGCCATTATGCTTATTGATGAAATCAGAATAGAAATATTGACTCATTGGGGGAGCATGAACAAACAAACACATGACAACCAGGTTAGACCCCCTTATGTCAGCAAACCTTTAATGTCTGCAAAAATCATGGTGGTTACTTTTTACTACCTGAAAGACAGCAATAAACTAGTTTATTTTTTTACTTTTAAGAAAACTTTACTTACATTTTGCCGATTAGGAGCATACACATTTTTCAACAGTTTGTTTAAAAATGTGGTACTAATATGAATTATACGTTTAATATTTTTCATTAAATTGACTCGCAATTAAAACAATGTAAATTACATTTTTGATAGACTCACTAGAGTATCATTACTTTGTATGTAGATTAAAAAAAGCGTTTTAAAATTCTAAAATGAGTTAAATGTTCATCTATTTAGCAACCTCTTTTTGAGGATGTTCATTTGAATGGTTTCTTCAGCCTTCAGTTCTCAATTCTACGCTGACTAACCAACAGACCAGTTGGTAGATAATCAAACTCACCGCCCTTCCAGTATGATTGACACACAATCAGCAAAAGATTGTGCCAAAATGAAAAAAACGAAATAAATGTAATGTATTTTGATTTTTATTTAATAAATAAATAAATAAATAAAATAAAATAATTTTGGCACAAATTATCCTCCATACATAATGTGTTAAGTACCAGAATGCAATACTGTAAGTAACTGCAGTACTGTAGGTAGGGCAACTATATACAAAAATACACAGCATTAAAATCTAATAAAATTCACACTAATACAATGAAAACAAAAATAAATAGAATTATCCAGTCAATAGATCAAAATTGGAACTTAATAGTATAATTCCACTCAAAAGACTGCACTAAAGATTACGGACGGACTGCACTTAAACAGAAAGGGAACCAATCTACTTGGAGAAAGGATCCTTGAAGAGGTCCAGAAGCATTTAAACTAGAAAGGAAGGGGGAGAAAACAAAAAAACAGAAGGGAGACCACATCAAAACAAGGGCAACTCAGGTAAGACAACTATTAAATGTATTTATCTTAATGCTAGAAGTCTCAGAAACAAAATGTTAGAACTTGAAGCTACTGCACTAACAAGTAACTACGATGTGATAGGTGTTACAGAAACTTGGTTGTCTGAGAGTGATGGAGACGAATATAATATAAGTGGGTACACACTGTATAGGAAAGACAGGCAGGACAGAAGAGGCGGAGGGGTAGCGCTATACATAAGAAATAGTCTTGAAGCCCAGGTGTTAAATCAGGACAATGAAAACAATGCAGAATCAATATGGGTCAGAATAATGGATAACAATTCAAAGGGCATAATAATAGGAGCATGCTATAGACCACCAAATTCAGATGCTGAGCAAAATAATCTGTTATACAATGACATTAGAAATGCGTGTAGAAAAGGAGAAGCCATACTAATGGGGGATTTCAACTTCCCCCGTATAAAATGGGAAAACCCGGTGGAAAGCATGACGGACGAAATTGAAATGGTGGAAATGACAAATGACTGCCTCCTAACGCAATTTGTCAAGGCACCGACTAGAGGGGAGGCATGCCTTGATTTAGTCTTTTCAAATAATGAAGACAGAATAACTAAAACAGAGGTCAGAGAGCCATTGGCAAACTCAGACCACAACATGGTCTTCATTTGAAGTATTTTTTAAAACCCCAAAAGTAATGACTAAAGCTAAGGTTTACAATTTTAGAAAAGCAAACTATGAAGGTATGAAACAGAGACTAACAGAAGTAGATTGGAGTAAAATAGAGAGAACATCCACAGAAAAAGGCTGTTTTTTAAAAATATAATACTAGATGTAGTACTAGAGGCACAAAACAATTACATCCCAAAAGTAGACAAATCTAAATCTAAAAACAAAATGGCCAAAACGGTTTAATAGATCAATTAAAAAAAAATATTCAGCGAAAAAAGGCACTTTACAGAGCGTTTAAAAGGGACCAAAAACAAAGTACACAGAAAGAGTACTTAGAACTGCAAACACAAGTCAAAAAGGAAGTTAGAAAGGCCAAGAGAGAGATAGAAATCAATATTGCTAAGGGGGCTAAAACCAATTCCAAAATGTTTTTCCAATATTATAACTTCAAGAGAACATTCAAAGAGGAGGTCAAATGTCTAAGAGACACAAATGGCAAAATCATACATGATGAAAAAAATAGCAAATATATTAAATGATTACTTTTCACAGGTTTTTACAAAGGAGGACACGGACAACATGCCCCACATGTCGACCTGTTCCTATCCAATTTTAAATAACTTTAGCATAACAGAGGCAGAAGTGTTAAAGGGACTAGGAGCTCTTAAAATAAACAAATCCCCTGGGCCAGATGAGATCCTCCCAATAGTACTCAAAGAAATGAAAGAAGTTATTTACAAACCGCTAACCAAGATCATGCAACAGTCTCTTGACACAGGGGTTGTACCGACAGACTGGAAAATAGCAAACGTAATACCAATCCACAAAAAGGGAGACAAAACCGAACCAGGTAACTACAGACCAATAAGCCTGACTTCTATTATATGTAAACTTATGGAAACTATAATAAGATCTAAAATGGAAAATTACCTATATGGTAACAATATCCTGGGAGACAGTCAGCATGGTTTTAGGAAAGGGAGATCGTGTCTAACTAACCTGCTTGATTTTTTTGAGGATGCAACATCGACAATGGATAATTGCAAAGCATACGACATGGTTTATTTAGATTTCCAGAAAGCTTTTGACAAAGTCCCGCATAAAAGATTAATTCTCAAACTGAATGCAGTAGGGATTCAAGGAAATGCATGCACATGGATTAGGGAGTAGTTAACATGGAGAAAACAGAAAGTACTGATTAGAGGAGAAACCTCAAAATGGAGTGAGGTAACCAGTGGTGTACCACAGGGATCAGTATTAGGTCCTCTGCTATTCCTGATCTACATTAATGATTTAGATTCTGGTATAGTAAGCAAACTCGTTAAATTTGCAGACAACACAAAAATAGGAGGAGTGGCAAACACTGATGCAGCAGCAAAGGTCATTCAAAATGATATAGACAGCATTCAGAATTGGGCAGACACATGGCAAATTACATTTAATAGAGAAAAGTGTAAAGTACTGCATGCAGGCAATAAAAATGTGCATTATAAATATCATATGGGAGATACTGAAATTGAAGAAGGGATCTATGAAAAAGACCTAGGAGTTTATGTTGATGTAGAAATGTCTTCATCTAGACAATGTGGGGAAGCTATAAAAAAGGCCAACAAGATGCTCGGATATATTGTGAGAAGAGTTGAATTTAAATCAAGGGAAGTAATGTTAAAACTCTACAATGCATTAGTAAGACCTCACCTAGAATATTGTGTTCAGTTCTGGTCACCTCATTACAAAAAGGATATTGCTGCTCTAGAAAGAGTGCAAAGAAGAGCAACCAGAATTATCCCGGGTTCAAAAAGGCATGTCGTATGCAGACAGGCTAAAAGAATTGAATCTATTCAGTCTTGAACAAAGAAGACTACGCGGCGATCTGATTCAAACATTCAAAATCCTAAAAGGTATAGACAATGTCGACCCAGGGGACTTCTTTGACCTGAAAAAAGAAACAAGGACCAGGGGTCACAAATGGAGATTAGATAAAGGGGCATTCAGAACAGAAAATAGGAGGCACTGTTTTACACAGAATTGTGAGGGTCTGGAACCAACTCCCCAGTAATGTTGTTGAAGCTGAAACCCTGTGATCCTTCAAGAAGCTGCTTGATGAGATTCTGGGATCAATAAGCGACTAACAACCAAACGAGCAAGATGGGCTGAATAGCCTCCTCTCATTTGTAAACTTTCTTATGTTCTTCTTATGTTCTTAGTAGTAACCACCCCCCTGTATAGTCTTTATCCATTTGCCTGAAGATGACCCATTTGTCTCCTGTGAGCTTACCAGGAGTCCCCCATCATCCACAAGCTTGACAAAATATGTATTTATATAACGTCAAACCTTATTTTAACTTTTATGCTCACTTTTATGGTCAATGTGCCACATCTTCACAAGAGAGATCAGTCTACTTTAACAATTATGAGAACACTCCTGATGCTTTCACCAGAAAACATAAAACTAATAAATACAAAATCTAAACAAAATAAAATAGAAACCTTACCAATGTACACAGTTGTTGTTTTGAACAAATTATTGACGATTGGTTGGTTTATTTGAAAGCAAAACTGAACATGTTTTTTCTTCGCAAGAATCATCAAAGGTAATTTGTACGCATTAACTTTCTTGTTAGCAAATCTCATGCAATACTTTGAAATATCAGAATGTGTTTATCACAACACTTTTTTCTGTCTAAATAAGAAAGTGGAATACAAAATAAAATAAAAAACATACATTGATCACACAATTAGATACTTGGCTCTTATAATACATTCTAATAGACATTATGACCACTGAAACTGAGCTTAAACAGAAAGAAAATGATAAAATACGGGAAGACAGCTTCTTGGTCCTGGTCAAGTGACTGTGAATGTTATTGATGAGCCAGTTACCGTCGCCACCTGTTACACATGAATTACATCTTTTTTTGTGTGAACATTTTACAGAGGGAATCTTGCTTTTATGGTCTTTGTCCTCTGTACCCTTAGTTAGTCGTGATCTGCAGCAGTCTCTCCAGGGCAATTTGAAGACAAGTCTTCGTCATCTGTAGGATTACAAAGGAAGAGAGAGGTTAGTATAATTACAGTGCTTGTTACCCCAAAATGCTATCTATGAATGATGAAGAACCTGGGGTGGGAAATATATTTGCCATTAACTCTAATCAAACCCTTGTTTATTAAATATCTTGGCATCCCTGAGTAGATAATTATACCCCCTGAAAAAATAGGCAAAATAATAAATAAGACGACACACAAGTGCTGTGGCAATCCAAGAATTATCCATTTACAACCAATTCAGAATGACTGGATGGGATACCCTCTCATCTTACCATCGTATGATGTTCCACACCAGATGCAGTAGAAGTGAACGTTTCGTAAATATGATGTCAGTATCTGCAACTTTTCAAAAGACTGAAACAAAAAATATAGGGTTGTTGTAACTACTGAAATGTTTCAAACTTATGTACCATGTATTACCCAACAAAGTGAAAAATACATATTTTCTAATGTTTACTTAGTACAGCTATTGACAACTGGTTTGGTTGTGTTTTAAAGTCCTGGTTTCTAATAAAAAATAAAAAAGTCAGTTAAGTGCAGCTTGTGCTCTTAATTTGACTTCAACTGAAACTGTCATTTGCTTGGGGGACAGGCTGAGGTCAACGGACTCTTTATGGTGTCTGTTTATCCAAACCGTACTGTATCATTTTATCATAAGATAAGGGGATTTGGAATACTAAATAAAAGTTCTTGGCAGAGAAATTGTCACTTGTCATGTAATATGATATTGTCCATCATAAAAACTGTTCAAGTCTTTCAAGTTTAAACAGTTTCAGTTTGCTGCATGTTTCACAGCATAATAATACAACAATATTAAGGAGGTTGTTTGGTAAGCAGTTCAATTATGAAAATCGTGACAAACATAGCTGTTCATTTTAGACATGCTAAAAAGCCTCAGTTGCAAAACCTACTGTTATGCAAAATCACAATCCTGCTTTTAGATACTTTCAATATTATTATTGGAGGGTGTGGTGGAAAGTTTCAGATTTGAAAGCTCCTTTTATGATTCCAGAGACAAAAAAGGGAATTCCCAGTGGATTTTTACCAGCTTTTCTACAGATTACTTCTACAAATCACCTTTACTTCCACAAATGGCCAATGGGCCAAAAATGTGAGCATGTCATGTGAGCTCTGGCATACATATGAAAACAGCAATGCAGATTAATCATAATGACCCCATTCTAAACATAACCTCTTAAAATGTTTGGTTATCCTTTAAAAATTGTAGGTCCCTTAAAGTGTATATCTGTTAACAAAATACTTTCATAAATTCTCTACATAGATCTCTGGACTAAGCAGTTTTAAAATGTTAGTAAACATCTCTTATTGTTTGATGTTTTGTTGCTACTGTTTTACGTCCTAGGTCAATCCACCACTCTCCAAGTGAAATCACCAAGGAAATGCACGACTAGCTGAGGGAATTACTTACAGTTAGTTGTTCTGCTTCATCTTCCTCCTCCTCTGTTTCTTCATTGTCATTGTCATTGTCCTCCTCCTCCTCCTCCACTTCCTCAGTTTTAGAGGCAGGCCAATACCAAGGATCCCTGGGCTCTGTGATACCCTATAAAACACAATACAATAAGCCAATTACAGTGATTATTGACATTGAACTCCACCATTTATTCCAATTAGCTGGAGTAACCATTGTGACATATAGGACTAAACTTTATGGGGAAACCAGGATACTTCCACAACATTTCACATTTACAATAAAATAAAGAGGTCAGCCATAAATGTGCTATGTACAAAAGGGGCACAGAAAAACTGTGGCTAACCCCGTCCCCAGTGTATAACTTGGCCTCTTTTCTAGATATCACAACATGTTTTTGGTCAGATTATTAATAAAGGAAAATACCCATTTTGTTAATCTATCAGAATAGTAATCAACAATACCTGTCTGCATTATGTATTGTTTGGTCTAAATAACTACATCAATTTCTGAATGGCACATATTCAAATTTAGTGTCAGTAGCTATTCAAATAGGTTGCACATATTGCTTCTGGCAGTGCCAAAATGGTAATTCTAAGCATTTGTAATGTAATCTGCATTGCTAAATAGCTTGGTCTAAAAGACGTAACCATGGCTTTAAAAAACCCTTTCTTTCTTATTAGTATTCTTACAAGTCCCTTATTATTTTTTTTAATCTTTGTTTTCCAGAATCTTTTCTCTATTAACACCACAATAAGTTCACTTCCCATGTTACAGATCATAGGCATTCATATACTGTACATAGGGTGGCTATATGGGGGTCTGGTCAAGTCCTGTTACCTGGGCTATATTTGTTAATGGTAAAAAAATTGATTATTTCACAGCACATCACTGTCTAAAAATAGATATTTCACAATTAAACATAATATTTATTAAAGCACAGGGATGGAAATAAGACTCCCATTGCATAGCAGTTTGGTCCATTCATGATTTTACTATGTTTAATAAGACACACCTGAGCTTGTTATCTATACACTGTGGCTATTCAAGCTCGTAAAACCTGGAATGGGTGAAGCAGAAAGAAGTAGCGTTGTCACATTCAAAATCCATATTTTTTCTCTACAGTTATTATACAACAAATGTTCCTAAATACTGAAATACTTACCTGAACAGTAAATGCTAAATTACAGTATATTTGGTTTTTTTAAGTCCATCTTTAAAGACATTCTATTTTCACCATCAGTGACTTAAACAAAATAAAAAATAAGAATAGATACAGTGCCTATAGTAAGAATTCACCCCCCTTGGACGTTTTCACAGTTTGTTGTGTTACAACCTGAAATCTTGATGCATTTAAATTAGATTTTTTTTCCTTTGATTTACATAACCTACTCAACACTTTGAAGAGGCAAGAGAATTTGGTACCCAATACTTGGTAGAACCACCTTTGGCAGCAATTCAGCTGTGAGTCTTTTGGGGTAAGTCTCTACAAGGTTTGCACATCTGGATCATGCAATATTCACCCATTCTTCTTGGCAAAACTGGCCAATGGTCAAGCTACATTTTTAGGAAAAAAACAAACAAACTAAATGCACAGTATTTTGTTTCACTAACCTTTTGGCTGTCAAGCTGTTCACAAGCCCGCTGGCTTTTCCAGAGGTCTGCCTCTATCTGCCGCTCTTCTTTTTCTGTTCTCATCCTTAGTCTGGAAAAACCATCACAGACAGAACATAACTCAGAATCTGAGGAACTATGGACTTCAGTGCACAGTGCAACGCTAATATGCTTCCCTACTTGACTTTTAAAATCACCTTGAATCGATTTGTGCTGTAATAATTAAGAATAGAAAATAATTAAGTAAGCAGAAACAATATAAGATCAAACAGAACACACATAATATGATAAACAGGTAAGAAATGAAATATTACAAAAAATGATGGATTCTTTTAATCAGTTTTATCAGTGTTGGAAGTTCTGAATGAAGTATCTTTAACTGAATGTGTAGTTCACTATTCAACCCTTATGACTACCTTTTGTTTAGTATAATGGAACAGATAGACCCAATAGAGCTACTTATACAGTAGAGGTCTAATGCATACCTGAAGTTTTCAAGATCTTGCTTCTCTACTTGCTGTTTGACTTGAACCTTTCGCCTATAGTTTTCAAGTTTTTCTTCAGCTTTCCTCTTTTTCACTTCCTCTAGCCCAATCCCACCTCGATCTAAAGAAATGAAATTAACTCACTTCACATGTTTTTCACTTGAGCAGCAAAGGTTCATTAAAATAATTTTCTTAAAAAAAAAAAACAACAGGCTAAATATTGTACTAACTCAACAACTCTATGGTCTGATGAATACTGTGGAAGACAGCAGGCAACCTTTGGGTCAGTCCATGTCAAATCAATCACTTCAGGAAGGTTTCTGACCTGACCTCTTCCAATTTTGATGCAGGGATGTTGGTGCCATAGAGATATAAGATTTCCCCAAGTCTGACATATTTAAGTAAAACAGTTTTTATGTGAGAGGTCACCAAATATTTGACCCGAAATAGCTCCCAGATCAGACCAATGACATAAAAAGTACCAATAACTTTACTATTTCTAACAATTTTTTTGTTAATGCTACAGTAAAAAGTAAATTATTGCTGGAAAGCTCTTTGTGCTCTATGCAACTTTATTATATTTAACGTCAAATAGAATTATAACCTTTGACCTTGAGTTGCTAATCACAGACATCAGGCTTAAAGAGCATTGAAAGCAAGCGAGAACAAGTGGGTCTTGAGAGTTGATTTGAAGCAAGCGACTGTGGGAGCTGCACACACTAAAGCTGGGAGAGAGTTCCAGAGTCAGGGCCATGAAGCTAAAAGAGCGCTCTCAGAGTGTGGTGCACTTTTGCTTGGGTATAACAAGCAGGCCAGAGTCAGAGGACCTCAGCTTGCCTGCAGGGACATCGTGAGTCAGCAGGATGGAGAGATACTCTGGATCTGTGTAATGAAGGTCCTTATAGGCAAGCAGGAGAATTTTGAAAGTAATCCTCAACTTTACAGGTAGCCAGTGCAGCTGGGCAATACAGGGGGTAATGTGATCATGTTTTTTACATCTGGTAAGGATCCTAGCAGCAGCATTTTGAACCAGCTGCAGTCAGTTTATGGCGCGTAACAGAAGACCACCATAGACAGTTGCAGTAGTCGAGTCGAGAGGAGATGAATGCATGACAAAGTATCACTGCATCCGGGAGAGAAAGGTAGGGACGGACCTTTGAGATGTTTTGGAGGTGGCAGAAGGAGGATTTGACTACAGAGGAGATTTTGGACACCAAAGGAGGAGAGGTTACTATTCAGAAGTACACTAAGGCTTCGTACCGTGGTGGAAGGCAGCAGCAGTTTCCGAGGTTCAGGAAGCAGTATTGAGATTCTTGAGTTGAGTTTTCGATCCTACTAGAAGTAGTTCAGATTTGTCAGTGTTGAGATGAAAAAAATTGGCAGACATCCATGCCTCGATGTCTTGGATGCAAGCCGAGAGCCGGACCATGGCAGAGGGACATCCAGTGGCATCACATGGCAGTAGTTGATTTCAACAGTAGGCTGGAGACATCAGTAATGGAGAGTAGAAAGAAGGAAGAGAGAGCAGGAGGGGCAACTGGAGGGGAGTCAAGGTGGTCAAGTACTATACTGGGTTTGTGGCAGGAGAGCTTAGAATAGATGGAGTAGATTTTGTTCCAAAAGAAAGAGGAGAAATCATGGCAGGTGGGTTTATCGATGGCTGGATGCAGGATTTGGTCAATGGCTTTGAAGAGAATATTTGGTTTACCGTGTCCCATGGATATGATCTTAGAGAGTACTTCACCCTGGCAGCAGCGAGCGCACGCCTGTAGCTACTGAGGTGATCGGTCCAAATCTCTCTGTGAACTGTTAGTCCAGATGACCTCCATTTGCGCTCAGACTTGTGACAGGCAGACTTAAGCAGTCGAATTTAAAGGGGATACCATAGACAGTTGCAATGTTTCTTCACTGTTCTGGTTGTAAGCAGGGCAACTGTGTCGATGATCTGAGTAAGGGTGGCGCTGTAGAGGGACACCGCATCATCGACCAAAGATGGAAGAGTACCAGTCAGAGGGGAAGAAGAGACACATTCCGATAGTATTGTAGGATTTAACAGATTTTTGGGACGGAAGGAAATAACAGTATCAGTAGTAGCTGAAGGTGCGGGAAGATTAATATTGGCAGTGATTAAGAAATAGTCAGAGAGAGAGAGATATCCGTGACTGAGAGACTGGAGATCTCAAGACCCCTGGTGATGAGCCAGGGTGTGTCCACGGGTCTGAGTGGGAACGCTGACAGATTGAGAGAGTCCAAGACAGTCCAGGAGCGTGACAGTCGGTCACTAGAGGGGAAGAAGGCAAATCGACATGGATGTTGAAATCACCTTGGAGTAGAATTTTGTCAGTTGAAGTGCAGATTAGGGAGAAGAATTGTGAGAACTCAGCAATAAAAGCAGAGTTATTCTGGACGATAGATAACAGCAACGGTGAGAGACATGGGAGAGGGGAGATTGATAGAAAGATGCTCAAAACGAAGAGAAGGCTGGCATAGAGAGAGTTGAGGCGGCAAGCACAGTTTTTGGTACAAACTTAGAGGATGGTGTGAACTTTCAGTATCCATCCTTGATTTTGGTCATCCATGTTGGGGCTCACAGTCCAAGTGAGGTCAAAGCTCAACAATTCAAGGTCAAAATTCTGTATTTTTGGATAGAGCACAAAGACATCTTTCAAGCAAGAGTTTACTTTTTACTGTAGCATTAAGAAAAAAAAAGTTATTGGTACTTTTTATGTACTTTTTATTGGTTTGATCTGGGAGCCATTTTGGATCAAATATTTGGTGACACCTCACATAAAAACTGTTTGACTTTGAGATGTGAAATCTTATATCTCTATGGTACCAACATCACCTGCCAAACAGTATCAAAATCCATGACCTTTCGAGGGTGATTTACCTGACATGGACTGACCACTTTAGCAACTGAACAATGGTCAGATATTGTTTACTGTATTCCAACAATGGTTGAATTTTGTCTTTTTTACAATTATAATTTTTTATGACTTTTGCTAACTTGGGGTCAGGAGCATATACACAAAAATCACAATTAAGTATTTGAATGAACTCATAATGCACACAAACATTAGGTTTCAGGGCAATGTGCTACTCAGGTGCATTCAAACAACTGGTGTCACCTGCCATAATTACAAGATAACATTTGCAATGGGATATAGCTGAAATATTAGGGTTTACATTTAAAATGTGCTTACCTGTTTTAATGTTCACTGGGATAGGTTCAACCCTGCCAGCTCCTGAAGTACACAAACATGTTTTCAATGGTCATCTACAGTACATGCTGCATCATAAATGACTCACTGCATGAACAAAAACAAAACATCCTTGATTTCCTGGGAATGTAAAGTTGGCAGGGATGGGGTTAAATCTGTCCCTGCTCGAAATCACAGGTGTAGCTATTCCTCAATTAGGTAATTCAGTGCTAATTGGGGTGGCCACATGTATAAAAGAAGGGAACGATCCTTTGTCAGGTGGGTGGATGTGCCCGGCCTTTTATTTTGGCCCTTGTGCCTGTTAAAAGTGTGTGTGTGTGTATATTAATATTAAAAGTGTGCAACAGCGCTCAAACTGCAGCTCTTCTTGTCACTGAGTTTCATTCCTGATGCTATCCTGACACAATTAGTAGCTTTAAAATTTAATTTATGTACTGTCCCATTCACTTTTTTTTTAAATGATGTTTACAATTATTCAGCATGTCTTTACAACTGCTTAAAATCTCTGGGTCAACTGCAGTGTACCACATTTAGTCCACTTGATGTGTCTAACTAGTGGATTAAGCAGGTTTAGTCCACTTGACTAATGTTGGTACACCTGCTAATCCCGATTGCAACGTACCACAAGTTAATCATCACAGGTGGATCAGACTAAACAAGATCCTAATGGCAGCATACCAAATCAGATTCGTGATGATCCTGTTCAAGTGGATTAACTTAGTACTGTGAAGCACTTAGCAGTTGCAGAGACAACTGCATTTTCCACCTGAAATGACTAATACATCTGAAAACTCCATTCCTTACGTTTCTTATGTCCGAAACGTAGGAGCAGTCAGATCTGTGTAGTATAAGGTATGTATAGAAGAGCCAGCGGCCAAAAGTTTCCTGTTTTTTTGCTACTAGCATAAAAACACTGGAAGATCTTGCCTACAATGAAGAGCAGCTACTGAACTCTGTGAAAACACCTTAAGACAGACCACAAAAATGCACTATATTTCATTAACTGCAATAAGAACTATTCAGTGTCTGACTGCTCCTCCACAAAATACAGCTGTCTAATATATATGTATCTGCCAGTTTGTGTGTGTGATATGGATATGAATTTAAAAAATAAAATGTTCACCACATACATCTGTATCAGGCATTGGTATAAATGTCTGATACACATATGTGGTGAAAATTTTATTTTTTAATCATCGTCTGAAAACCTAATGTGTTTAATGCAATCCCACCTGCTTTTCCAAGCCCTTGACCTGCTTTGTACCCCATCTTTTGTAGTAAAGCAAAGCCCTTGTTTTCATTGCCTAATGAGCTCTTCATCACTGCCTCCCTCCTCTCCTGCTCTTCCTCCTTGAAGCTCTTTTGCCTGTTCTTTATATTCATCTCCTTGTGGTGCACCTCCTTCCTCAGGGCTTCTTTCTCTCTCCGCAACATGGGCATCCCCGGCCTCAGATCCTCCCTGGTGGGTCAGACAGAAGAAGTTACAAGGGTCTCATCTAAGATATATGGTCAATGCCTTCACTGCTAAGCTGACCAATTTCCCATTTCAGATCTCCAAAAGGATCCTGCTATCTTACATAGCCTAATGGAAGAAAATCTTTTGCTACAGTTTCACCTTGGAATGCACTGCCGACGGGACTTAGATCCGAGACTAACCATCGTCAATTAACAAAAAAAATGTTGTTACACTATCTGAAGCCCTGTGTATGTGTATGATGTGTAGAATTGTAAATGTGTATTCCGTGTTTTTTTTTTAATGTGATTGTAAGTTGCTGTTGGACGTCGTTGTAAACGACCTAATTATAGCCATATGGCCTTTTTCCAATAAAAATATAACATAAAATAAAAATAATTTTAAAAAGTCTATACAACTCAATATATACACAAATAATGACCTGTAATAAAGACGTGCAGAAATAAATGTCATCGTTTGAAACGTTAAATTACTTACAGGTTCTTACAATTCATTTTATAATAATAACGTGTGTGTGGTTCGTACGGTTTATATTGCTTTATATTAACAAAGCCCAACTTACAGTTTGTCAAGTTAATAATTGTCAGTAAAATCGATCTAATGCATAACTGCACATACCAGGTGGTACATTGAAACAGTACATCTACGATTAAATGGACTTGCTAAACACGTTTACTAAAAAGAGAAATGACGCCTTACTGTTTAGTTATAAAAGCGTCTGACATATAATCATCTTCTTCCTCCTCTGCCATTGTAATTAAAAAATTGGAAAAAACAAAACAAAACCAACAGTACTTCAGCAGGTCTGTTATGCAGGAAATACTATTAAGACGAAGTGATGGTTTCCATTTTACATAATCCGCCCGAGGACTGAGAGCAGAATAACGTTGTGTTCCGGTTTAAAACATACAACTTGTCTTATATTACTGAAATGATGGTTACAATGATGTAAACTTTTTAACAAATGTGTTAAGTGTTTTTTTTTTTTAATTGACCCCATATTGCCACGTAGAACACATTAGTTTTACCATTATATGAGGTGTTTTATTTTATTTTATATATACTACAAACAACACAAGGTTTCTGGTCGGAAACATTTCAGTGTCGCCTGTGCCGGTCGAGTTGGTGGTGAAACAGCAGGTAGGAAATAAACGAGTTGGGTTATTAATATACTATTTGGTGCTATTAAAATATTACATGTGTTGTCATCTATTGTATTATGTGAGGTAAAAACGGTTTGTGTTGTCGTTTCTTCTACTTATACAATTGTGATCGTTTCAGTCATTCATTATTTACTGCCTAGCTGAGATAAAAGAAGAGGCGTCTATTTAAAAAAAAAAGGTTTTATTTTTTAATTGAAATAGTGTCTGTGTTCAAAAGATGAGGTATTGTGGCATCTCGTCTGCAGGTTAAAGTTCAAGCCTCTGAAATAATAAACAAACCTACATATTTGTTTTGTAAATACAATCTCATGAGCTCAGTGCAGACAAGCTGTGGTTACAATACATTTTATCCAGTAACTAAAGGGCCTATCAATACTGTTCAACTACATACTGTAGGTCTGTCAAAATGCAATTACGTCAGGTAAATGCAGAGGCCGTCTTGATTATTTTGTTGATGCTAAATCCTCGAAAAACGCATTCGGTAATGGAAGAATTGATCTGCAGAGATTAGATAATACAAAGGCTTCTTTAAGTTGGGGTAATTATTGTATACTGTAATAATAATGGACCCCAAGGTGTATTTGCCTGGCAGGTAAAAGTCGTCTTTAAAACAAAAAAGCGTCATGATTTAAAATCACTTTGCCTTTTTATTTATTCATGACATAACTTAGGCAGAGGTATAGACCCTTTAAGTGTAGGTGTTTGTTACAACCATGTCCTTAATTCTAAAGATATTCTGATAAATTCCATACAACAAACTATAAGAACATGAGATGTTCATGGATATAGAATGCACATTACACTGTGACCCAATTAGGCCCACATGGGTGAACCAGATTGGTGCAATTGACAAAAAATGCACCATTTTTTCACCTATACATGAATTGCAGCATACCAGTTTGTGTTCTTTGTAATTTTCTTTAATTCACTCAGTGTGCCACTTTTATTTTACTGCAGTAGTTATTTTAATGACTTTTAATTGGTTTACATGTTCTGAGACAAAAACAACTATATATGTTGTTGCCTTGTCTGCTATTTCCCAGAACAGTGCTGTATGTTGGACAGTGGTGCAGTTATTTGTTAGTTCATGGCTCAGGAAAACAATTTTGCTTTCTCTGTGTTCTACATCTATCTCTTCAAATCAGATCATATGTCTTTTTTTCTCCCTGTATCTGAAACCTGTTTAATTCCATAGGCATCACAATTAGATCAGCCCCACTTAAGATTGTGGCAGGATGGCAGACAATGGTCTCTTGAAAGATACCTACAGTAATGAGCTTCCAGTCTAAGTGATGAGAAATGTAATTTCCCTGAAAAATACAGTAAAACAAAACTAAGCAGGCATAACGGAATGCTGTCATTTATTATGCTGTCAGGAAAATGTTGAAGGTACGTGAAGGAATTTAAAATGAAGAATTATGTAAAAACATGATACAGGTAGTCACCTTTTTTACTTTTGTGCAACTAGCTATAGCTTGTATTGTGACTACACATGAAACTGGTGCGATTTAGTTGCATTCTGATGCTAGACCCTTGTTGAAAGGATATGTACAGTAGTTTAGATTGGTACACACAATCTTACCCTTACAGTGGATGATAGGTGCTGCTGTGGTACTACATGCTACAATGCATGTACTGTATAAGACAGTGATATGTTCACATGGGGATTTCAGTGGTTCCAAGAAAATAGGAAGCTCAATAGGATTCAAATCCTGAAAGGAGTGAACGATCGGCTTTAAAGGATATTGTTTTTGTAGATAGTGTGGAGTATTACAATGTTGTCTGCTTCTCCCTAGTACTTTTACTATTACACTTCCAAAAGATCACTTTTAAAGAACTAATGAAAAAAAGTAAATAGGAATTCAAGATAGTTGGTAATTGAGAAATATATATGTATACAGTAACCATGCCAGCAGAACTCTCCTCAGTCCCTTGTAATTGAGAGTTGTCATGCTCCACCTACAAATGAGTTCTCCCTTCAGCAATGGAAATTAGCATACACCAGTTAGCATTCCCTAGCTATTTTGTCATTTAAACTAATGTCTTGTTTTATGGCAGTTGATTTTGCAGGTACACTAGGAATATAATATATAATTAGGGCTTCTGATTTTCGGTTTTAACCAATAAAACACCCCGATACAAAAAAAAATGAAATCAATGTATAGCCAATAAATACTGGAAAAACACTGGAAATGGCTACTCAATTCACGTTGACTTCACCCCTTTCCCGTTAAAAAAAATTAAATAAAAAGTACTACAAAAAAACTACCTTTCCCAGTGCAGCTGGGCAATGTCCCTCCTTCCTGCCTTGTATCTATCATTGATTCATTCTGAATAATTTAAACCCGCCCCAACTACTGAGTGACAGCACATTCCTACATTTCTATTGGAGACTCCACTTGCGAGATTTAAAACAAGATTACAAATTAGGAATGGAGGGTTGTTAACAGGATTTAAAGCTGTATTACAGTCAAGATACAGAAGATTTAAAGCAGAATTGCAAATTGTAGCGAAATGTAAAAAAAAAGCCTACATGCAAAACCCCAGAAGAATGTGCTTGTGAACTAAGGATTTTGTTGTGGAAGACAAAGAAGGTACAACTTAAGTGTGCGAGTACTGTCGAGTTACTATACATATTGTGACAAAAAAATGGCAGAGCATTTTGGAAAGTAACCGAAAACAATAATTTCCTATAGTATATAACAAGCGAAAGCCCCCCAAAAAAAACGATTTACATAAAACTGAAAAATAGCTAAAATTAAGCACCAAAAAATGAAATTAATAAAAATAGAAAATCAGAGGCCCTATATATAATACAGCTAGCTTACATGCATTTAATATTCTTCTAGAAAATGTTTAATGTTGAGGAAATGCAGTATATGGGTTGGATAAAAATATAGAAATGCCTACCATGGAAAAGCACTGATTCTGAAATTCTGTATGGTGTTTAAATTAATACATGACCATCTGCAGTGATGTCTGTTCTCCAGAAAACCATACATATCAGACGTCTATGTTTATAAAGTTATTTTTGTTCTGTTTCACAGTACAAGCTAATTTCATCGAGCACTTGGCAAAGGGAGACTGGATTAACAGAAGTGTATTTGCAGCCTGCAGTGCTTTACCGTACAGTGAGGTGGGATGGAGCTGGCCCACAGTCTATTGCTCAATGAAGAAGCCCTGGCTCAGATTACAGAGGCCAAGAGACCAGTCTTTATATTCGAATGGTTACGCTTCCTGGATAAAGTACTTGTTGCTGCTAATAAGGTATTTTTTTTTAATTTTGAAAGTGCAATAAATGCAAATCCAATGCAGCTGACTGACCCTTCATATAAAGGTGTGCTGATATGATTCTGGAGAGGATCTGATCAAAGTAGACTGACTTGTGCTCATCTTTGGCTTTTTATTTGGGAAGTGGTTTCTTATTACTTCTGTGTGTGTGTGTGTGTGTGCATTGGTTATTCAGGTTGATGTGAAGGAGAAGCAGAAAAAGCTGGTGGAGCAGTTGACTGGGTTGATCAGCAGTGCCCCAGGACCTCCCACCAGGAAACTACTGGCTAAGAACATGGCTACTCTTTATAGCATTGGTGACACCTTCACAGTCTTCCAGACACTCGACAAGTGTAATGACCTTATCAAGAGCAAGGATGACACTTCTGCTTACCTGCCGACCAAACTGTGAGTAAAAACTGGGAAAAATTGGTAACCATAACCATCACACTGTGTATCCAGTTCTGTGGTATAAAGGGCTGTCTTATAACGAGGTAGCACTGTATATGTGATCACTTCATTACTCTGTTGTTCACATGCTCTAATTTTAATAGAGATACAATAGCTTTACAGTGTTATTTACAAGCACCTGTTGCAATCAGTATCTTATTTGGTGTTGCGAGGGCTCTTAAACGGACAGATTCAAGCTAGGTCTGCAGAAGGATAAACTGTTGAAGAAAATAATAAATGGTCATCACTGAATCATAAAACATGATTGTGGGAAAGCCACTGTAGCTTATGAATCCAAATAAAATATGTAAGACATTCAACTGATAAATTGCAGATGTGTTTCTTGCCACACCATTTTTCCTTGCATTTGCTGCAAACTTTTGAACCAGTCATGAGTACAACTATGTTCATGTTTTTGTTTCAGTCCAGGATTAAAAGGCTGATCAAATATGTAAATAGAGCAAAATAACCATTTCTTCTCTTGCTGTTACAGGGCTGCAGTATCTTGCGTTGGTGCCTTTTATGAGAAGATGGGCCGAATGCTTGGCAGCTCCTTCCCAGAGACGATTAACAATCTTTTGAAGGCTTTGAAAAGTGCAGAGGTAAGATCTTGCAGAAATTAACACCTTTGCAGTAGGCGGTGATGAATATTGCCCAGATTTGCATTTTTCATCCATTTGTTTCAATTTTTTGGAAACAAAACAATCTACATTTGTAAAATTATTTGAAATAAATGTTTTTTTAAACTGGTGATTTTGTTATCTTCTTAATGTTTAGCGACAGTGGTGACTTTGTTTACACAGGCAGCTCCAGAGCAGCAGCTGTGTAGCAAGTGATTCAGTGATTCAGTATCCCAATGTACAACCCTTATATTTCTGGTTTCCACCATATCTGACTCAAATGATATATACTGGATTGTTTATGTAACCCATTGAGGTTTATCCAGCTCAAGTAGACCACATTTTGGGGAGGTGTTTCCTCCATGTGAGGGTTCCTTCTTATTCTAGGGATATATGGTGATGCCTATCTATCCGTTCATCCACCTGTCTGTATGTCACACTGATATTTCTTCATATGTCTACAGAATCGCTTATACAATTGTGGTTAAACATTTCATTGCTAATTCTTATTCTGTACTCTTCTGTACATACTATTGATGTATGTCATAGTCATCAAATTGTTCAACATACTGATAGCTTTAATTTTCAATTTACAGCTGTGGTGGGAGATGACTCAAACTAAGATTTTCCCACCAACTATCAACCAGAGGGTCTTCTAATTGCTATCTTTTAATGGTGTCAACAAATCTGAATTAATACCGTATTACATTGACCAACAATGGCAAACCTTTAATCGTGGCTTTACTACTATTTTTAGCCAACAGAAATTTCATAAGAAGAAATTCGCTACATAAATATAACCATCATGAACTCAAACAACGTAACAGACTGACTGGAATTTTTATGCTAGAATTATCTGATATTTTGAGACCAGCTCTTGAATATGAAACAAAGAGAAGCCATGCTGTACCAACCTGAAATACAGACGTCTGTAGCGTTGGCATTTTATGTATCTGGTAAATTTCAAAGAAATTAGTAAGACAACGGCTTCATGGATTATTGCCTGTGTTTCCTGCAGCCTTGCCAAGAGACCAAGTCTTTGTCTTGTAACACCAGCGGACGGAAATTAATAGAAAGCACAAAAAGGCTTGATGCACAATTAAAAGATGTTTTGGGATAATGAAGTCCAGATTTATGTGCCTGAGTAAGTTTGGAGGAGCCATTTGTTAATCCCCACAGCGTGTCTGTGTGATGGTGGTGGTTGTTGTAGCTGTACTGCACAATATTTGACTTTTTGATGATGATGATGATAATGATATTAGGTCATACATAGAAAATGAAAATGATTGTTTTATTGCTGGAGAACAAGATAGAATAAAAGTGAGAGGAATTAATTCAAAGGCTGTTTGAAAGAGAAATATAAATGAATACAAAAATAATAATGTGTGCTCTCTCTTTATCTACATTAAGCTTAACCAATGTATGTATCCTTAATATAGCATCACATTTTTATATACAGGTACATATACATAAGACACTATTTTCATTTATACATTTCATTTCATTCACCTCCTAGATTTCGGAATAGTTTTTTTTTAGTTTCTAAAAATTTTCTTCGTTTTTTTTTGTCTGTTCAATGAAGTGTACTCCATCTTCAACTTTTATTCACACACGTACAGTTACCATGGTACCGATCATTCGCATCACCTAGAATCATACTAGCTAGCAGGACAGTCGCAGAGCCTTTGTCAAATCGGATAGAAGCGCTAATAGACTCACGCTAAATCTTGATTTAGCAGCCTTCTGGCTTCTAACTTTAGAAGCTCTTTGTGAAACATATAATGTACAGTAGAAGATTAATAACATTTGCTGTAATGAATCCCCATTGTATTTGTGTTGTGTCCCACAGTCTCAGGGCCGTGGAGAGATTCTGCTCAGCTTGCAGAAAGTGTTAAATGGACTGGGAGGTGCTGCTGCTTCCTGCCACCGCGACATTTACAAGAATGCTCGTTCTTTACTCACGGACAGATCCATGTCAGTTCGATGTGCAGTAGCTAGGGTGAGTATACAAGTTGAGGCAAAACAATAAGAAACTAGACACGTTATAAATTGTAGCTTTATATGTGCAGTAAAGGTATGGAAAAATAATGACCGTTATTTATTATTTTATTTGGGGGGGGGGGGGGGGGGGGGTTCCAGATGATGGACGTAAAGTTTTCAGACAGTGACCCCCTGTGTCTGCTGGTTTTCATTCCAACTAATCTCTCAATTACTTAACTAGACCCATAATTTAACTGAATTGTTTTAATTAGACCTTTTTAATTGTTTTCAGTTCTAAAACAGTTGCAAAAAAATCATGATGTAATGATTGTCTTGTTTTATCCAAATCAGTGCTTGCTTGAACTCCAGAATGAAGCTGTGTTTATGTGGACCACAGAACTGGAAAATGTAGCTACCTTGTGTTTCAAAGCTCTGGAAGGGTCGAACTATGGGGTACGTGTAGCAGTATCCAAGCTTTTGGGAACGGTGATGGCTACTGCTTTGATGCCAAAGCAAGCAGCTGGTAAGTAATCATTTCTATTGATACTGTGGGTTTTCAGGTGTGACAACACAGCACAATACAGAATGGCTCTGCTTTAATAAACATTAATGCATTAGCCGTAAGTAAAGCTGGTGGTGGGGCACACAAATAAATGAATGGCTAGCCATTTTGATTGCTTCAGTGTTACATGATACTTTTGCTGTGACAAACATGATGTCATTGTCTCCTCTTTCCTACAAAGTAATGCGACAGAATGTGAAGCGGGCCACGCTAGATGAAGTGCTGGAGCTTATGTCCACTGGATTCTTGCGTGGGGGGTCGGGCTTCCTGAAGAGCGGGGGGGAGATGTTGAAGGGAGGCGGCTCCGTCAGCAGGGAGGTGCGGGTTGGTGTCACACAGGTCAGTACATAAGCCTCTCTAAATGTACTGTGCAGCAGATAGCATACATATTTGCAAGAGTAAACTAATGTAGCTGCGGACAATAAGTAATCTACTTATTTATTTTGTTAGAATAATTGACTTGGTTTTCCACAACACTAAGCACATTCTAATAAATCTGCAAATATGACTATCAAGACTGATGCAACATTCAGTGCGATATCTGTCTTGGCAGTCAAATTTGGTTGCAAAAAGGACAAACTTCACATCTAGATGTCTTATCGGAAGTCTTGCTTATTAAAATCTGTTCCTCATTTTTAAACAGGTGATAATTCAGAGATACCAAGATATTTAGTAAACATTGGGCCTCAGTGGGGTTAATGGGCTATAAAAATGTAGGCTTTTCTTGTTCTTTTATTCCTAGAAAGTGGGTAGCATTTTGTGAAAGGTGCTGAGTGTACTATCCATGTAGAATATGTCATTGTTAATTTTCAGGTTTAAAATGATGTAAAAGAAAAAAAAAAAAATTTGACTTCCTGGCTTATGTTTGTTACATCCTCACAGGCCTACGTCGTCTTTGTCACCACACTGGGTGGCCAGTGGCTGGAGCGTAACTTTGCCACATTCTTGTCCCACGTACTGGACTTGGTGTCCCACCCCCGGGCCATTCAGACCCATGTGGAGGCCGTGTACTCACGCCGCTGCGTCTCTTTCCTGCTCCGGGCCACATTGGGCAGCCTGCTGGGGGAGAAAGCTCAAATTGCAGCCACCAAAGAGATCTGCCAGGCCATCAGCAAGCAGATGAGGGCAGTTGGTAAGGAACAGATTGTTGATGGGGGGGGAAATTACAAGGTTCAGAGCATTACAGAGTAAGTATTTGTTTTTTTATTACTAATTTATTAATTTGTTTGTTTTTTATTTATTCCATTAACTTCCGGAATAATTCCTTAGTAACTTCCGTAATTACTAATTTTCTTACCAGCTTACACTAATATACTTGCCTTTTACCTTCTGCGTGCAGTCATACTTCCCCATTAAAGAGTAAGTAATGGAGTTCTGAAAAAATACAGTGTTACACATCACCACGTCCCCTGTTTAAATAACGTACCTGTAATTTTTCTTTTCATTGTTACATCCTGACAACTTTTTACACTTATAACTTGCACTTGTACAGTCTGCTTCAAAGCTCTTTTCAAAATGTCTGCTCTAGTGCATTGATAGCGTAAGGATTATTGCCCACATTGTCAAACAGGTAATGGAACAGAAAAGCCAGAGCACAGTTAATTTTTGATTTATTTGTTTATTTTAATTTATCTTCTTTCAGTGATTTAGAGGACAGATCTCAAACCCCAGTGCACTAGAGCAATTTTGAAAAGAGCTTTGAAACAGACTTTAAAGTGTAAGAAGTTGTCAGGATATTAACAATGAAAATAAATATTACAATATAATGCTATACTTTTTGGAACCCCGCTACTTACTTTTTAAGGCAACTGCCCTGGAATAATTGGTATTTTCTGCACTCATAAATAAATACAAGGTTTAAAAGAATAATTTGTGGTTTTGTACAGTGTAGTTATTTAAGTAGCCCTCATTCTGTCAACATAATTTTGCCAGGTAGTAACACTTATATACACCATTACTATCCTAATGACTTTCACAGGACAGTTTTCTTAGGCTAATTAACATACTAATACAGAATGATTACACCTTCATATGTTTTTTAATTGCATGTTAAATCATTAACTTGAACTTCCATTCCAAGTTTTTTAACAAATTAATTAACTTATACTTGCCAATTTACTTACCTGCCCTTACACTGTACTTATTTCCTTACTTGTAGACTGTACAATTTACTAATCTATATTATGAAATATACTAAATATATTCCCACTTACACTTTACTGGCATAAGTACACAGCTCGCACTGGCTAACTAATTTGTTTCCACATAAACTACCCTGCAGTACATATAGTAAAACCAACTATGTCGCACTAAATAAACTGACAGTTGAGCTAAAAAATCTGCTCATTCCAATATGTTAGCAGCATTTTGTAAGGTGTGATCTCTGTAGGCACAAACTCCTGATAAACCCCATAATCTCTCCCATGGGCCTACAGTGGCTAAACTGTCTATGGGTGTGTTCACACTGGGTCCGTTTAGAGGGTTTGGGCCGCACTGGGTATGGTTTGGTACGTTTGGTATGATGTGTAAACAACAAAGTCCAGTTGGGGAAACGAATCATACAGAGTCCACCTAAAGAGGTGGTCTCGTCCGTTTGGCAAACACATCGCTTGCTAAACGTCAATATGAGCAACTGCTGGACGAATTATACAAAGTAACCTGACCCGGAAGTAAACATTTCGCGCTTAGTTTAGTTCATATTCTTAGGAAACAAGTAGAGCAAAAAATGTCTTTGGGAACTACATTAGGGTTACAGTTTCAGCCTTAATTGGTTGTCCCGGTCGGAAACCGGGATTTTGCTATTTTGATATATAATTTTTTTATTTTTATTAAGTACAAAACTGCATCAGTGTGCGCTACAAATTAATAGAAGAGTAATGTATTAGGTTGTGTTAGCACCATTCAAAAATAAAATAAACAATGATATGGATTATTTGTTTAGTCATTCTGATTGTGTATACCTGTGACAGGCTGACAGGGGTAAGGAGACTCAGAGTTAGGATCTGCAGGGAAAATAAAAGACTTTTAATTAAACAAAATACACAAAACAAAAGGCACGATGGCCAACCAAAAAAACACAAAAACAGGCTTTAAACTCGAACTATCCAAAAAGAACCACTCACTCTCTCACACAGATCTTCTCACTCTCACAAACACTCACCAACTAACATACCCAACCACTCCCTTTTATACAGGTGCCTGGGCTAATTGGGCAATTCGCACCTCATTAGCCCAGGCACATTCCACACATTCCTCACACAAACTCACTCCCTGAACCACACCCCAAACTCACTCATATCCACTCTAAACAATACAAAAACACAAAACCACCACAAAATAGGCTGCACCCCATCACAATACCATATGTTTAAATTGTAATAGCTGATCTATTTAAGTCTGGCTTTTTGTACATTTAACATGTGTAGATGACAATATGAAGAAAATGAGTTGTTATGATATGCAATAAATTCACCCAATGTTTAATTTTTTAAACTACAGTAGTCTCCGGCTAAAAGAACATCCCTTGGAGAACAAGCACAGTGTTCTTATAGCCGAAGTGTTCTCTAAGACAGAGTTAGCCACCAGACACAATATGAATCAATAAATAAATACATAAATATGTATTACTTGTACATGACACATGTGGATCAACATATGAAATTAACTGAATAACTAAAAGAAAAGCAATAGGCAAGTGTATGTTAATAAACTAACTGTCAAACTAAATTAACACAGCACCCTTATACACGTTAAATGCAGCAGCAAGGGCTCCCGAGTGGTGCATCTGGCAAAGGCACTCCGCGTGGAGTCCAGGATGCGACCTATAGCCTGGATGTCGCCGGTTCGTGTCCAGGCTATTCCACTGCCGACCGTGGACGGGAGTTCCCAGGGGGCGGCGCACAATTGACCAAGCGCCACCCGAGGGGGGGAGGTCCTAGGTCGGCCAGGGTGTCCTCGGCTTGCCGCGTACCAGCAACCCCTGTAGACTGGCCGGGCGCCTGCGGGCCTGCCTGTAAGCTACCCAGAGCAGCATGGTCCTCCGACGCTGTAGCTCTGATTTGGCTGCATGGCAGGCCTGCAGAGTGAAAAGAAGCAGACGGCTGACGGCACATGTCTTCGTCTCTCCCGATTCAGCGCGGGGATGGCAGTGGTGAGCTGGGTTGAAATATAAAAAATACTTGGACATTTCAAATTGGGGCGAAAACAATAAAAATAATTGGCAATTCCAAATTTATATTAAAAAAAAATGCAGCAGCAATATACAAGATATGCACATTATTAAACAGAATGGTGAAACAACGCACCAGAACGGGAAACACCAAATTGCTCGGCAACTTGTGTCTGATTCAGGTTTTTTTCAAGAGCTTGAACAATTTAACTTTTTTTAGCAAGAGAAACAGCGGTACATTTTGCTGTTTGTTTATGTGCCATTTTGTAGCGATGAGGTGCACTCTTGGAAATCAGAATACAAAACGACTCAATGATATGACGGCGTTTGTGGATAGATTTAATAAACCAATCAGTGTGCCTCAAGACACTTCTTAATGGTGCTCAGAGGGATAATCAGCGCCTTTGAAATGTTCTTGTACCCTTCTCCTGCTCTGTGCCTCTCTAACACTTTATCCCTGACTTGTTTCGAAATCTCCTTGGTCTTCATGGTTGCTTTGTTGGATCATTATGTGAGTTGCAGCTTGAAAGTCTTTATATACCTGAGGGAAATTCATCTACAAGCTAACCCACTTTGAGTACACACAGGCTGAAACCATTTCACTAATTTTGTGACCTTTCAAACAAATCATTTGCACTTGAGCTGATTTAGGGCTGCAGTAGTAAAGGGCTTGAATACTTATGCAACTGAGATTAATCTGTTTTTCGCTGTAAAGCTTACTTATTTATATTCTATATGTATTTTTTAACTTTATCAATGTGGAGTAGTTTGTGTAGATTCTACATGTAAAGTCTAATTTGAAAGCGTTGTGGAGTACGCTCAGGTGCCAACAAAATGTGAAAACTTTGCAGGGGGGTGAATACTTCTGCAAACCACTGTAAGCGACGTGCTCCCCAGTGGTTTCTTCCACAGCAATATATAAGAATCTAAACATGCTGTATTAAAAACCAGAGTAATACATCAGTAGCTGCCATCTTAGGATATTGTAAACATCTGGTTCACACACCATATAAACGAGCCGAGTGCACCTGAAAACTGCATTGTTGAACACAAACAGACTCGGTGGTGAAAAAAATGGAAAGGGGCCAAAAACGAACTTTAGTTTGCATCCAAACAAACTCGGTCCCTTTGCTCACAGATAATTGTGAACAGCAAGCACATTGATATTGTTTCAAACGAAACGAGCCAGACCAAGTCCGTTTGAAACGGACCCAGTGTGAATGCAGCCTATGACATATGACTGAATTGACCCTAGAAGAGACACAGCTCAAAACTTTCCGAGCCAAAAACTGCTTAAATTGGGTTGTGTTTTATGATTTCAAATATAAGGCTGTATTTGTTTTGAGGATATTCAAGATAAATGCTGGTAACTAGACACTGGTTCGTATAACCTTGAAAACTATTGACAAGTTCAGCACCTACAGTGACTTCCTACTGAAACAAAACCTATAAATACGCACCTGCATAGTTTTATTTTTTTATTTATGCTGTGCCATAACTATTTCTTAGATCTTTAGTCAACATACATTTGGAGCATCAGTAATGCACAAATCTATTTATGCATAAACTAGGCTATGGTTGAAACATTTGATGCTCCGTTGTGTTGCAAACTTGATTAATTTTACAGACTGTAGATATCCCTAGGTCAGTGAGCTATTAGTGTTCAATTTCCACTGGTGGCATTAACTGCCTCAGGATATCAGAACCTTGTATCCACATTTCAACAAAAATAGACCATTTCACTTTTCTGTATTTCATAACATTGTTTAATGTTCTGTTTTTTTTCCATATTTTTGTTTGGTTTCCCTTCTCATTTCAAATTCTTACTCTGTGATTTGCTTTGCGAATACTTCCAACAAAGCTATCTGAAGGATAATTGGTGTCCTAGGCTGTGTTTTAAAGCAACAACTGCTCCTCCCTATCTTTTAAATACAGTCCAACCTGCTAGCAACGACCATTGAAAAGTTTATATATTTTTTTTTTTTTTTTTAAATTGGTGGCCTTTTATATAATGGTGATTCAGAATCTTGGAACTATGATTGTGCAAGGTATAGAAAACTTAACTGAAATATAAGAAATGGCTACTGTAATACAGGGATTTTTTTAAACCACATCATTTGATATGAACAATTCTTAAGAGCCTAACCAGACTAACGTGTACAATGTGGGCCTATATTTATCTTTCGTGGGTGAATAAATTACTTGAATAGTTTGTACATATAAAGTTTGGAATTGTTGCACGCATAATTAAATCCTGATTTATCAATGTTGTGTAAGGTACTTGTGCGTACGCTGTTTTTTCAAACTGTAAACCCGACACTGCGTACAGGTATTAAATAGCCATGGTACAGTACCGGGGTATTTAAATATGTGAATCACACATAAACGAGATCCAAACAGTTGAGTTTGCCCGAAATATATGGCGTGCTTAGCACGGTATAAACAATGCCTTTTGTTATTGAAATCAATGGGAATGGCAAAAGGCAAACGCTATTTGTCCGATATAAACGGCTGCCTGAAATAACCCTGTGACAGGATTGGCAGAGGTTGAGACTCAGAGACAGTTTGAAGTTCAAAATAAAGCTTTTTAATAAACAAAAATAATCAAATAAATAGGCACAAGGGCCAAACAAAAAGGTTTCCAACACAAAATAAACACAAAACAAAACTTACAAATAAAGTTTCCAGGCTGGGCGTTGCCTTCACTGGTCAAAAAACACATCACACACAAAAACACTTATCCTCTTCTAGAACTCTCTCTTCTAGCCAGGGCCTCTCCCCTGGCTTTTATCCCCATTCTCACATGTTTTCCTGGCAGGGAGGAATTTTAACCCCCTCCCTGCCAGTCCCAACCACGTTCATAAAGACGGGGCAGTCCCCCGTCACAAACCCTGTATGGTGTAAGTGGTGGATATTATACTGTAAATGTAGCCATCTGTCACTGCTCCGTTTTCTAGGCGAAAGCCCACACTGCTATTTTGAAGAATAAATGAATCGTGGGTTCCACCTGGCCATTTATCGACAACATTTAGAAGACTGAGACAGGCCTCAGATATAACCTGCACATTAATTGAATGGTACTGTTTTCTGTTCACAAAATTCAATTAATTCACTCAGTGCTTTAATTGCTACATGAGTACAGTCTTTAGCACCAATTGTATTGGAGAACCCAGCAATTGACTGAAAATCCCTTTTTATTCCAATCTGCTGTTCTTCCCTGTAGGGAAATTGAACGTGCTGAGGACAGAATTAAATGATCGAGGCCAAAATCCCAGGTATCAATGCTCTAAAACAGGCTTGTGAAATGCCAGTTATGTCTCCGATCTGCCTTTAAAAGCTACCAGTGGCCCCAACATCTCACACAATTCTACTAGGACTGCCTTTGGAAAGCGGTATCTTGTGAAAAGTTCTTCTGTACTTGCTGAAGATAAGTCCTATCAATCCTGAAAAACTCTCGCCGAAAAGCAGCATTAGCAAGGTCTACCAGAAGTATGAGATCAGCCTTTTTGAAATTATTTTGACGTATTACCGTATGTGAATTTATAGAAACAAATATCTTAATAGACTACACACCTGCTACAACTTATCATATTCTGTAATTACCAGTGCACAACTGAAATAAGTCACAAAAACATTACCTTCTGCTTCTTAAGCAATAATCGTGGTGGTAACAAACATTTATATCATACTACTGCCTAAATATTAGTAACACTCTTAATAAAAAACATATTTACTATATAACAGCAATAATTTATGAAATTATACATGACAAACATTGCAATTTCAGCAATACTTATCAATAACATAAACCTAATGAGAACGTTATTATTTTACATATTGCACTGCTTGCATATCCTGAGCCAATTTAATAGGAGTTTGATCTTGTCTTGCAGTACCATTATTCTAACACAAGGAAACAATCGTATGCAAGGTCCAGAGTATGTGTTGATAAATCACATACTGTCTGTTCGAATGTGTGCAAGCACGAATGATAAATGTAGGCTCTGGCTTGGATCAACCCAAATATAAACAAGAATGATCATGGATAAGTTGTCTAATACAGGATTGACTGTATTATGACCTGTTAAACTATTTATATTTCTACTTCTAATTCTTTTAATTTATAATCAGAAATTGTATCTAATTAGCTAGCTGATATGCTAATTATTCACCACCTGCAAATTGGCTAGCTAAAGTCCAAAATAGATGCATCTGAGTTTTGATGTCATCTATAATTCCTTGATTTGTACAGCTAATTTATAATAAACTCATTATAAAAGTACAATTATTGTATATAATGTATATTGGTATTTAATTTCTAACTACTTTAGAATATTGCTTCAGATGTATAATTTAAATTAAAAAAATACCAAGAATTATGTAACTGAATAATATTGGAACATGTTCTGTTATTATATGTTTTAAATAATAAGAAAATTACTTTCATTGTTTTATTATTAAGAAACAAAAAGCCAGGGGTTTCAGATGACAAAGCACACATTCAGTTTATTGGCTGTAACTGAAAGATTAAAACAGATCAATTTTATTCATTCTGATTCCATGCACACACCACTATCGACCTTCCCACCAGGATCGCTTTAGGATTGTAGTTCCTAAATACTGCGGAAAACAATTAATTCCAGGAGCTTGTCAAAAATACTGTATTCCTTCAAATTTAAGACACCCTCAAATTATTTCACACCCTCAATTTCAGGAAAAAATAATACATAATATAAAGATGCATTTACAAAGATAGAAAGTCAATTACGCTTATAAGAGCCATTTATACAAAGGAATACTCCATCTTTTGCAATCAAATGCTACAAACTCTTCTGTGAAGCATATTGGTAAAGCATATTGTTGATTGGTAAATTAACATGCCTGTCACAACAACAAATCTCTTCTAGTTATCATCCTCTGAGTTGGAGGAGTCCTCTTCGTTACTTGACATCTCCCATACAATGACTCCCACTTCTTTGCAAATGGCTGCCTGTATGTCATGGATGATATGAGATTGGGTTTAAACCGTGTGTCTTAAATTCGAAGAAATACGGTATTCAATTTGACAAATTCATTCATCAGAAAGAGCAAGTGCGGTAGCTTCAAATGTCTTTTTCATTTTTTGTTGCTTGCCATTGTCTTTTTATGATATTCACAGTCATAATATTGAGTGGTGCTCAATATCAAGTTATCATTTGTCTCGATATCTGTCTTTACCTGGCTTTGAACTGACTTCAAACTTGTCTGGAGAATTATAACTGCATAACATTAAACTTACTTCCTCATTCAATTCAGATCATGTGACAATGGTGCCTTTAAACTCTGTACTCTGTACCTACTAGTGAGGGTTCGTTGGCTGGGCAGGCCAAGATGAAAGGCCATTTTGTCACATAATTTGAATGGAACGAGGAAGTCTGTTCAGTCCAGACCACAGATAAAGGACAGATATAGAAAAAATTTAGGATCAACAGAACCCAAAAACATTCAAAATAATTGCAGGGGGCTCCTGAGTGGCGCATACAGGAAAGGCACTCCACGTGAGTGCAGGATGCGCTCTATAGCCTGCAAGTCACGAGTTCGAATCCAGGGTATTCCTTTGCCGATCGGGGACGGGAGCTTCCAAGGGGCGGCGCACAATTGGCCGAGCGTCGCCCGGGGGGAGGGAGGGTTAGGTCGGTCAGGGTGTCCTCGGCTCACCGCGCACCAGCGACCCCTGTAGTCTGGCCGGGTGCCTGCAGGCTTGCCTGTAAGCTGCCGGAGAGCTGCGTTGTCCTCCGACGCTGTAGCTCTTGGGTGGCTGCATGGTGAGTCTGCAGAGTGTAAAGAAGCGGTCGGTTTGACGGCTTGAGGACAGCGTGTGTTCATCTTCGCCCTCCCGAGTCAGCGCAGGGGTGGTAGCGGTGAGCTGACCGTAATAAAATAATTGGCCATTCCAAATTGGGAGAAAATAATAAAAAATAATTGGCAACGACTAAATTAAAAAAAAATAAATAAATAAATAAAATAATAATAATTGCAAACATCATAAAAAGACAAGAGAAAGGTTAATAATTAAAATGACATTTGAAGCTACTTGCTCTTAAATGTACTTAATAACACTAAAGCATTAATAAACATTGCAACATTCAGCCTTGCCTCAGAAACCCTGTCTTTTTTCTTCTCTGATAGTTAACGTCAAGCGGTCTGTAGTTAATGGAGTATAAATTATTATTATTGCTATAATAGATGTCTTTATCATTATTGTTTTTGATATAATATATAAAGTAATACATTACAATGGTTTTATGGATATAAAAAAATGTAGTTTTTATATTTATATTTTTTCAGAAGCTGTTGTGAATGATGCTAACAGTGAAAACAAAGCAGGTGCAGCAGACATCTCTGCTAGCCAGCATGTAATGGTGTGCGCCCTCAAAGAATTGGGCAGCCTGGTGCGGAGCCTGAGTGCCACGGCATCACCCCTGATACAGGAGCCCTCCATTGGTGAGTAAAAGCTGCACCAGTGCAAAATACACTTTCCTCGCTACTTAGTAAAGCTGTGAGAGAAGCTTCTGAGCGACAGATACATGAAGGTGCCTCCCAATATTTCTAGCTTTTTGATTTTAGACAACTAAATATTTTCATTTACCTGTGTTGAGGAATAAAGTGTAGTTTCTTTTCTGTAGGCCTGCTGCTGTAGCCATAAGTAAAAATGTCAGTCCATGGTTAAAAGTTTCACTCCAAGTCACAAATGGAGATTTAGATAAAGGGGCATTCAGAACACAAAATAGGAGACACTTCTTTTTTACACAGATAATTGTGGGAGTCTGTAACCAACTCCTCAGTAATGTTGTTGAAGCCGACACCCTGGCATCCTTCAAGAAGCTGCTTGATGAGATTCTGGGATCAATAAGCTACTAACAACCAAACGAGCAAGATGGGCCGAATGGCCTCCTCTCGTTTCTAACCTTTTTTTTAGTATTCTGTGCTGGACTTCTCCATTTAGTGGAAATATTTGCCTGTCCCCCAGTGAAATGACATGACACAACATGTGTTTTAAGGTTTGCAGAACAACCTGCATTACTTTACCTTTGCTGTATCCTGTGTTGCAGCAATAAATATTTCAACATAATGATTATTATTATGATGTTTGTTCACACATCCTAGGTCAACTGGGGAATGAAACTGAGTACATTAATGGTATGTTGGATGAATTCAGTTTATTGTAAATGACTGTGAAGTTCGTCCCTGTTTGCTCACTGTGCCTCTTTGCTATGTTTGCAGGCCTCCTGGAGACAGTGACCTCAGTGCTGCTCCACCCTAGCATGGCTGCACGGCTGGCAGCTGCGTGGTGTCTGCGCTGCATTGTGGTAGCACTGCCCTATCAGCTCACACCCTTACTGGACCGGTGCGCTGAACGTATAAACAACCTGAAAACCTCGCCTGAAGCTGTCGGTGGTTACAGCTTTGCTATGGCAGCACTGCTGGGAGGGGTACACCAATGTCCTCTGGGCATTCCTCATGCTAAAGGAAAGGTTAGTGAGGGTCTTCATATTAAACATTTTAGATAAACACTCGGTTTCAAATGGCTCTCATGTAACTGTTTGGTGGTCAAATTAATTTGTATGTAGACCATTGGTTCTTTTTTTATTATTATTTTTTATTTCAGAAAATCAAAAAATGTGAGTTCTACAGGTAATGCTTTTGAAATGCCACATAAATCTAAAGTAGTTTCTTACCTTATATGATGAACTCCACACAAAGTGAACTCCCGATCTCCATGTTGCTTGGGTCAGGAGAACAAACCGATCTCTTACCCAGAAATCATTGTGATATAATCAATTTTGGCACCATAGACAGTGTCCTTCCTCCATAAAACCAGATGTCATTTCCAGATTATTGCCCAAATTGCTCCTGCATTTGCTTGAGTACAGACTCAGTGTAAGCGTTTGCATTTTTGTTTGTTTTTCTTGGTAAACCATTAAAAAAAAAAAAAAATAATAATAATAATAAAAGTATTTTTGCCCCCTTCGGTTTCAGCTAGCTGTCTTTCTGGGTTTCACTTGTTCCTAATTGTATACTGAGCATCAAAAGAAACTCATCACTTATATTTGAGCATCAAAAGAAACGTATCACTTATATTTGGATAAAATTCACTAGATCGAAAAATGACAAACTCTGTTTTAGAGCAGGTGCAGTGACTTTTTATTGTGCTGATTAACAATTGACATCACGAAGATGCTGCAAAATGATCTGTCGATCTTGGGTAGGTGTTGTGACTCTTGGTCTCCCAGTTTGTGGCCTGTCGTTGACAGAGTGTGTCTGATTTATAATGTCTCGCCAGGTTTGAAATTGCTGGCTGTGAGCACCCAAGGCGGCGAGCCACAATATGCTGCCCTAGTTCAGACTCCAACATGCCGATTGCACAAAGGTGCTGCTCTCTTGACAGACATATTGTTTTTTTCTGTGATTTTATTTATTGCTTTTACTCAAGCTTGCAATTCAACAGCTGAAATCACTCCATATCCAGTGTCCAATCAACTGTCTCACTAATTAGGTGATTAAGTGCATATGCTTCAGTCATAGTCACTCAAGCGTGTCATGGTCAAGGATGAATGATCGAGTGATTAAAAAGAACCCATAAACATTTCATCAATGTCCATCATTTATATACCTTATTTTTCTTCGAAAATAAATGTGTTATAATAGTGATAAGTTTCTTTTGATGCTCAGTATGTGTCTGCCTAATTTTGCTCACTCTGTGTTATCTGTGTCTTCCTCTCCTAACATCTAACCTACCACCATCTTGTCTACATCCTTTCCTATGGTTCCTATGGAGGTAAGACTATGAAGATGAGATGATGAACACCACCCACCTCCCCCCTTTTCCTATGCTGTCTTATTTTCAAAATTTAGACAATGATCTGGAAATGACGTGTGGTTTTATGGACACTGACTTTGGCACCAAATAAAGGATTATATCACAATGATCTCTGGTTAAGAGATCGGTTTGTTCTCCTGACCCAAGCAACATGGAGACTGGGAGTTCACTTTGTGTGGAGTTCATCATACGAAGAAACCATATTACAGGTAGTCTTCATATTCTTGACATGGCAGTGATTCAAATACAGATTGGAAGCAAGCAAACCCAGCCAATATTGAGCATCTGCATGGTGTAGAGTTTGTATCAGATCTCATGGCAATTGTCAAATAGCAAATCTATCTTCCCCACCATTGCAAGAGAACAAGGTCTGTTTTTGCCCAAAAGGCTACCATACATTTTTTTTTTCTCTCCTCTTAGATGGTGGTCAGCATTGCAGAAGATCTTCTGCGTACTGCTGCTCAGAACAGCCGTCTGTCCTTACAGCGCACCCAGGCCGGATGGCTTCTCCTGGGTGCACTGATGACTTTAGGTGCGTACATAAGGCAATGATGTTGTCTTAATCTGTCTTGTTTTCATTATAATGCAATACATTTCAACAGGTGTTTGTCGTGACATTTTGATTTTTCAGTGGAAAATCATACTTTTATAGAACCAAATTTGCAACATGTTTCTTTCAATTATTGTCAGTTAAATGTTTTAGCATTCATGTGCAAAATTGTAATCGGCTTGTCCTGTTATAACAACATTCTAAACAAATATTCCATGTTTTTCAAATATTCCATGTTATTCAACTCATTTTTACTATACAGGCAATGCTAAGCCAGGTTGCCCAGCCAAATTTAAAGTACCTTGATACAGAAAAAATCTATACACAACTGTATGATATGCAGTTCTATGTACCTACCTTATTATAATATATTGGGATCTATTGTCCTTGGTTGAAGTGGTTTGTAAGTGATCTTGCTACTTTTAGGCCCTTCTCTTGTTCGCTACCACCTTCCAAAGATGTTGCTTCTCTGGCGAAACGTGTTTCCCCGCTCACAGAAGGAGCTGGAGGCTGAGAAGGCGAGAGGAGACTCTTTCACCTGGCAGGTCACTCTGGAAGGCCGTGCTGGAGCACTCTGTGGTAATTATTTAGCTTGATAAATAACTTGTATATATACCTATTTATATACTGTACTATAACACAAGTTTAGCTCTTGTAGCACTAGGTAGACTATCCTAAGATAGCTAAATAGTTCCCATGACTTTTAATGAAAATGTTATAAAAAATATATTACATGAATGAAAACACAAGTAGTATACCAGAAACAAAGTGTTTGAAAATAGCCTATTGCAGAATTTGACTGTGTTCATTATTTCCTATCAAAGTCCATTAGTGTGACAGGTTTATGGTTCCTGAACAACTTTCCATAAGGCTAATAAAGAATGAAAGTGTAGTTTTGTTTCAGAAGGAGACACTTTGTTGCAGAGAAGATGGTGACACTGTAGCCTATTCTGTCAACAGCAATGAGGAGTTTTGTTGCTCATTGCCCTGAGCTGCTTACAGAAGATGTCATCCGGAGACTAATGACACCCATCGAGTGTGCAATGACAATGATGTCTCAGTGAGTACCTGCATTTTAATTTGTCATTTCATTATTTTTGTTTTACTGAAAACAGTGTGATTTTTGACAGACTTTTTGCAGAAGTCAGTGTCTTGCTGAGGTGCAATGCTGTTTTAGTGATTGTAATAATCCGGAACCCAAGACCGTATTTTGGCGTCCAAACATGGACCTGAAATGTAAAGAAATAATAATGGGCAACGTTTAGTCTGGCTCAGAGTCTGCCAACTGTTTGTAAAGACAAGATGAATATAAGACGTTGTGTGAAGTTGTAGAAAGAGATGGTCTTGTACTTGTTCTGAATTTAACTTTCTGTCCCCTAGCATCCCCTCTGTCATTAAGGCACATGGAGCTCATTTGAAGGCCAGTGCTGCAATGGTTCGGTTGAGACTCTATGATATTCTGGCGTTGTTACCACCAAAAACATATGAAGGTAAATAATGTACTGTAATACACTACAGTAATGCTTACGTTTCATAGTGAAGATTATGAAATAGCAGGCAGAGATACTGCTTTCTGATTGGTCTATCACATATTCCAGCCATTGGAAAATGTCACAATATCACCATTGATGCCGTTTTATAATTGAGTCATGGTACTCCAAGGTGTTGTGAGATGCTAAAATATTTAGGCTCTCTGCCCGCAGCCGTTGTGATATTTCAGCATATCGCAACCGCCTGTCGTACCATAATTCTTGAAGTTAACATTTTAGTAACATTTGAATTAAGTCAATTATTTTTCTCAATTATTTTTCTTCTTGTCTTAAAATGTTTTCACAGGAAGTTTCAATGCACTCCTTCGCGAGCTGGTTGCCGAGTTCACCCTGACTGATAACTCAGCAAACACCACCACGTCCCTGCTGAGGTCTCTTTGCCACTACGATGACAGTGTACTGCTCGGATCCTGGCTTCAAGAAACAGACCACAAATCTATTGAAGATCAGGTGAATTATTTTGTTTGCATACACCATACCCTTTTACTCGAAGTTGTAATTTGGTATTTACTAGTTAATTTGCTATGACTCTTTTTTGCCTTCACAATAGGGAACTAGTCCAGAACTCTTCCACCCTGAATATTGTTTTTGACAGCACATTAAGTCTTATTTAATTTATGCATGTGCAGTGCAGATAGTGGGTTGCAGAACACACACACAGTAATTCTGAATTATTTACTCCTGAAGGATTTAATTCAGCATCAAAGCTATCTTTGGGGTTAGGATTAGTTAATTCAGTTGAAAGGGAACTCTGCCTTATTTTTCCTCCAGTGTAAAGGCAACACTAGATTAGCTTGGCCAACTTTATACACACTTGTTAGGAATGGAATGTGGTTAACTGAGGTGTTCTTAAGTGTTCTCAGTACTCAAATGTATGTTTAGTTTCTTGCTTGTATATATATATATATATGTGTGTGTGTGTATGTATGTGTGTGTGTGTGTGTGTATATGTATATGTGTGTGTGTATATATATATATATATATATATATATATATATATATATATATATATATATATATATACTGTATGTAAGAATCAGACAATTTGTATGATAGGGATTATTTACCACTTTGAAATGACATATTTTCCTTTTATGTCTATTACTCCCTTTTTGAAGTGTAGAAAAAAGCATATGGATTTTCTGAAGTTTGTATGCCTTCGTTCACTCGATCTTTAAGGAGCTTTTATTCAAGAGTGATTCTGTTATCATGTACACAGTATTGCTTATAACAATACAGTGTATAATCTCTAGCCTTATTCAGAGTGTTTGTCTTGTTTCGTAGCTGCAGCCGAACAGCGCGTCCGGGAGCGGAGCTTTGGAACATGACCCCTCCTCCATTTACTTGCGAGTCCCAGTGGGTGAAGCTATACCTGGTCCACTGCCTTTGGGAGTCTCAGTCATTGATGCCTCTGTGGCCTTATTTGGTGTGGTCTTTCCTCATGTTTCTTTTAAACATCGGTGAGAACCTAACAGATATTATTTTTGTATTCATGAATTATGTTTGTTTAGTGAAAGGCTGCAAATTTAATGTGGTCTTCTTGGAACCATTCCATTGCAAAAGCAGCCAAGCAAAATATAGCACAATCCTGTCTTTATAAACTTTCTTAACTATACTCAAGGTAAATGCCATACAGTCAATGTCAGCTGCAGATGCAACAGAATGTTTCAGATTAGATATTTCTCAATTTCACAACTAAATGTCAAATTAAGTTGAAGGTATTCATGCTTTTTTTATACTTTTATCTTATCCTGTACTATTTTTTTTTAAATATTAATGTTGCTGGCCTTGATTGTCAGAGGCATTGGTTGGTAGGCCTGTCAGCTTGAATGAAAAGTTTTCACCTTGATTTTTCTGTTTGCAATGCTGAGTTGAAAATGATTTAGCAAACTACAACCATAGTTACCACTTTAACTTATTAGTAACAGGCTTTTGTGTGCGTTGTGACAGGCTTCAGATGTTGGATCACTTTGCTGAATGCATCAAACAAGCCAAAGGTGTTCGGCAGCAAGCTGTCCAGCTAAACATTTTTACTGCAGTGCTCAGTGCACTGAAGGTAAGAGATGCATTCATAAAAAGAAAATAGATAGATAGATAGATAGACAGATAGATATATAGATGCTTAAAACCAAATTACATAGCCAAGTTTGGGTCACGCCTGAAACTTTGCTGTGGAATGACTTATCTGATAATTGTACCCAGTGTCCTTAGTCCATTGCTCTAAGACTCCTCCTATAATATGGAGAGACTTGTTTTTTGCAATGAAGTAAGATCTACTTAAAAATAAATTAATAAAAAGATGTGTTTAGTATTGTAAATGGAGCCAACACGTTAATTCCAGTAAATCTTACCTAATATGTATTGCCATCACTTTTGTACATCTTGCTTTTTTCCTATACGAAAGATGCACAAATTATTGTGAATGTGTATTTGATAATTAATGGTATTTCTTGGCAATTAGTGAACAAAAAAAAATTGAGAACAGTACATATTTCAATGGTTCATTTCCAATCATGAAAAACATTGTTGACAATGAAAACACTGAGTCATAGGGAATGCAGTGATGGGTCAATGACAGAGAATTTAAGAGTTGCTTCGGAGTTCTTTTTTTAAAATATACAGTATATTTCTGCCATGCAGCCTTTTGAAGTAGAATGCAGTGACCTGGAAGTGTTGTATATTTGCAAAATCAATAAATTGCCTTCACTAAAATAATGTGTGTGTCTCTCTTATTATATAGTGAAATGTGAGACCTACAAAATGATGGCAATGTAAATATGGTGGTAGCATTGTCAGCTCTATGTACCTTTTAATATAACAACAATCCTTTTTATTCCTGTTTGTCTTCAGGGCCTAGCAGAGAATAAGAGCAGCCTGGGCCCAGAGGAGGTTCGAAAGTCTGCCCTGGCGCTAGTTATGGGAGCTCTGGACAACCCTAATCCTATCCTGAGATGTGCTGCCGGGGAAGCTCTTGGCAGGATGGCTCAAGTGGTGGGAGAAGCCACTTTTATTGCTAGAATGGCTCAGTTCAGCTTTGATAAGTAAGTGCATAAATGATTAAGGATATGTTTATTTATTTCTCCAGATTAGACATATTCATCGTATTTATGGAAAGGCTGTCAGTTGAAATGTGCAAGCTCTCTTACTGAATAGAATTTTTATTTTTATTGAGAACCAGATCAATAATTTTGCCCATTTGAAGTGAACAGTTTTGACACCCGTTTCAATTGTTGCTGATATTGGTTGGCCTTTTTAGCAGGTTTTTCTCAACCAATAGTACTGAATTGGCATTTGGATTTGACTGCAACTGCAAACCTGCTATTGGGATTGGTTAAAGGGATGGTTGTGTCACGCTGGCAAAACACAGACACGTCTTGGTATAAGTTCTCATTTTTTGCTCTTTTCTCAGGCTTAAATCTGCTCGGGATGTTGTGTCCCGTACTGGGCACTCCCTTGCTCTAGGATGTCTTCATCGGTATGTCGGAGGAATAGGCTCAGGGCAGCATCTAAAGACCAGTGTCAGCATATTATTGGCTCTCGCTCAGGACGGAACCTCCCATGAAGTCCAGGTAAAGTTTGTTCAGGTTGTTGGACACCATGGTTTTGAGCCTACAAATAAAAGCTACTGCACTGAGGCACACCTTGAGTTGAATTAAACATTTTAAAAGTGAAATTACTTGTGGCAATGATAGACCTTTGACCTCCAGTCCAATAATATATTTTCTTGTTATGAGCCCTGTGCACTCAATCTACCTTATATGACAAGGCTTACAGTTGTATATAGTTGTACTAATTAACAGTTTGGAACCCTGTCATATTGTTAGTCACCATAGTTTATTCAGCAATGTTGTATTCTATAATTAGATTTTCTATAATTTATCTAGCTGTAAAGCCAGGAAGAAGTCTTCAATTATGTAGTGAATATAGTGGTCATTTTTGTATTTTTTGATTTTGATTTTGACAACATCATAATTTGTTGTGACAAGTTTCTGGGGTATAGCGACAATATGATTTTGCTTTAATATCTTAATATGTGATACTCAACTGTATTCCATGAGTCTCACAATAAAGTGCCATTACAGATGATCATCTGGCATTTATTCCTGGGGATGCTTTGTTTGTTAAAAAAAACACCCATTTCTAATTTATTTTTATTTTAATCTATTGAGGTCACTTGGTTCAGGTCACGTAGATATGTTTAAGCATTTACATGCTAGGCAGCAGTAGAGTTGTGATGGTACTTTGGTAACTTTGAGGCTACAGAGATTTGAGGCTGGAGTGTCTTTTTGTTATTTTTCAGACCTGGGCTCTTCACTCCCTTGCCCTGATCGTGGACTCCAGTGGCCCGATGTACCGGGGCTACGTGGAGCCCACGCTGTCCTTAGTGCTGACCCTCCTGTTGACAGTTCCTCCATCGCACACAGAAGTGCATCAGTGTCTCGGACGCTGCCTGGGAGCTTTGATCACAACCGTAGGACCTGAGCTCCAAGGTAATTAATTAACCTGGTGTTTTGATATACCTGTTGAAGGATATCTAAATTATTAACTATGTGTCTAGTTGATGGCACAGTGTAACCTAAGGAAAAAAAATGCATTAATATTATACAGAGCTTCTAAACTGAGATAATAATGATGACTTATGATTACAGGGAACAGTCTTTTATTTTTAGTTAAATACATTGTTTCAGAATGTTTTAGTTTATCATACACTCTAAACAAATGAAACCAAACAATGGTACAGAGTTTTGTATTCTCTCTAATGGTTTTTAAAAAGCATGGAAAGGTCTGCATAAATAAAATGGAGAGCAAATGGAAAGATAAGGCAACAGGGGAGTAAAGTTATGAAAGGCACAACCACTGGGTTTGTGCCAGGAAAAAAGGACCAAAAATATCTGCCTACTAATTAAAACAAACCTGCTTGTGTTTTTCTATGTGTGTTTTTTCCAAGTCGAAACTTGTAGAAGGGATGAGTAACATTTTATACATATGCCTTCGAACATATTGTAGCTGATTTGACAAGTGTGAAGCCAAATTAAGTGCAAAGGTTTGTAGTGCATATTTATGAAGATATAATATTTAACATTAATACCGCAATATTCTAGGCCACCCTGTTGGTGTACAAACATAGTGGTTAATATTAATTTCTTAATATACAGGACGATACCTCCATTATGTGATTAATATTTAAATATAAAACTAGGGTTTTAGTCCTAAACAAATTTTGTAGTTCTTCTAAAATTTATTATTACAATTCCATTATTCAATTTTTCAAATATATCGAAAGAACAAAATAGAAAAGAAATTTCGAGAGGTTAACCAGTCAATAAACAAACATTAAATGTTAATATATACAGTGGTTTGCAGAAATATTCACCCCCTACCAATAATGTCACATTTTGTTGAATTACAAATAGTTTATGCACAGTTTTTCGAACAAACTTTATTTATTCAAAGCGGTAGTGGTTAAACTGAACACTGTTATATGAGGAGGAGGTTAAATGTCAGCAAAACTTACAAAGAAAATGTACAGAATGAAATTTACTGGTTGCATAAGTATTCAGCCCCTTAAGTCAGTACTTGGTAGAAGAACCTTTTGCAGCAATTACTGCTATGAGCCTTTTTGGATAGGTCTCTACTAGCTTTGCACAGTAGGATCGTGAAATTTTTGCCCATTCTTCACGGGAAAATTGCTCCAGTTCTGATAAGTTTGTTGGGGATCGTCGATGGACTGCAATCTTCAAGTCTCGCCATAAATTTTCGATTGGATTCAAGTCAGGACTTTGACTGGGCCACTCAAGAACATTCATTCTCTTCTTGTTCAACCACTCCAGTGTGGCTTTGGCTTTGTGCTTCAGGTCATTGTCCTGCTGAAATGTGAAATGTGAGTTTCAGAGTCTTAGCTGACTCAAACAGGTTTTCCTCAAGGATTCGCCTGTACTTTGCACCATCCATTCTCCCCTCTTTCCTGACAAGCTTCCCAGTCCCTGCTGAAGAGAAGCATCCCCATAACATGATGCTGCCACCACCATGCTTGACAATTGGGATGGTGTTGACTGGGTGATGTGCAGTGTTGGGCTTGCGCCAGACGTAACGCTTGGAATTTAGGCCGAAAAGTTCAATTTTTGTCTCGTCTGACCACAAAACATTTTTCCACATGTCTGCAGTATCATCTACATGCTTTTTCGCAAACTCCATATGTGCTTTAAGATGAGGGTTTTTGAGTAATGGCTTCTTTCTTGCCATCCGTCCATACAGGCCAGCTTTGTGTAGGGACTGGCTTATTGTTGATGTGTGAACACTGTCTCTCATCTCAAACACAGAACTTTGCAGATCTCTCATGGTCATTGTTGGCTTCAGAGTGACATCCCGAACCAGTTTCCTGCTTGCCCGGCTGCTCAGTTTGGGAGGGTGACCTGATCTGGGTAGTGTTTGGGTGGTATGATGCATCTTCCACTTCTTAATGGTGGACTTCACTGTGCTGAGAGGGATAATCAGCGCCTTTGACATTTTCTTGTACCCTTCTCCTGCTCTGTGCCACTTTATCCCTGACTTGTTTAAAAGCTCCTTGGTCATCATGGTTGCTTTGTTGGATCACTATGTGAATTGCAGCTTGAAAGTCTTTATATACCTGAGGGATATTATCTACAAGTTAAACCACTTTGAGTACACACAGGCTGAAACCATTTCACTAATTTTGTGACCTTTCAAACAAATCATTTGCACCTGAGCTGATTTAGGGCTGTACTAGCAAAGGGGTTGAATACTTCTGCAACTGAGATTAATTTGTTTTTCCCTGTAAATCTAACTACTTTATATTTTATATGCATTTTTTAACTTTATCAATGTGGAGTAGTTTGTGTAGATTCTACATGTAAAGTATAATTTGAAAGCGTGGAGTACGCTCAGGTGCCAACAAAATGTTGATCTCATGGATCTCAAGTCAATCATAAATGCTTACTTTAGTACTCATAACCGGCAAAAAAGAAAGTCAACACATCAGAATTATTAAGTTTATTAAGGCTCACAAAAGTAAGAATATAGAAGTTAGAAATCATGGTACCAGAATTAGACACAAGAAGGAATAAAACATTGAAACAAATATTTCTGTAAGCAAGCAGGCTTCAGTATGGTTACGTGCAAGCAGGATCCGTGCACATTACGCACAGTCACTGTGTTAAACAGCGTCTGTTGTGTTGGAATGAAGACTGCATTTTAGTTTTTACAAGTTCTGTTCGGAAGCAGTTTCAATTGCATTTCGTTCTGCGTTTTAATTCAGAGTTAGTTCAAACTTGTAGATAAACTCAAATGTTTAAATGGTTCTGACGTTCATAGTTGTTGTTTTCAATGTACATAATATAATCTGTTCAGTTAAAGTCTTATCTTGCTTCAGTTGTTCATCAAAGTATAATTGTATTGTTAATCTTAGCAAAGTGATACGCTGTGTTAAACGCTTTTACTTCTGATTTGCATGTAGATATTTCCTATACAAACATAGTATTTTACTTGAATCTTAAAACGTAGTACTTTTTCTGGAGCAGTGATGTAGTCAAGACCAAAATTTTGAGACCGAGACCGGATATGTTGAGGTTGAGACCGAGACCGAGACTGGATATGTTGAGACCGAGACCGAGATTGGATATGTTGAGACCGAGACCGGATATGTTGAGACCGAGACCGAGACCGAGACCAGATATGTTGAGACCGAGACCGAGACTGGATATGTTGAGGTTGAGACCGAGACCGAGACTGGATATGTTGAGACCGAGACCGAGACCGAGATTGGATATGTTGAGACCGAGACTGAGACCAGATATGTTGAGGTTGAGACCGAGGCCGAGACCGGATATGTTGAGACCGAGACCGAGACCAAGATCTGATATGTTGCACTGCCCCCTGGGAACTCCCGTCCACAGTCTGCAGTGGAATAGCCTGGACCCGAACCTGCGCTCTCCAGGGCACATCCTGCACTCCACGCAGAGTGCCTTTTCCGGTCACAGCATATTGTTAATGTGTTTTTCCCCCATCCATTATAAATTATTTTCATTTTGGTAAATTAAGTGGTATTTATTCTGCCGTTCTTTGTTTTTTTAATCAATCAGTCCTTCTGCAATATCAGTCTGATATCTGCCTGTTTGATGGTAGGCAGTTTTCGATTTGAGGCTTTAGTGCCTAGATTTTCACTAATTTGCCAGGTGAATTCATTGACGTTTCTGATTCATTGACTTTCTGATGTGAATTAAGAAACTCTAAAAGTATGAATTATAACTTATATGATTTATTCTTTTTTTCATTCAACTTTGTTTTGTATTGATGTTGTATTGATTTCAGTGCAAACAAATAAATTGTATTCCAGAGATTCAGGGAACTCAGCAAAATCAAATTTACGTATTTTTCAAGAATGCAGTTTTACAAATGTATTTCTACAGTGCTTAAAAAACTTAACATGGTTTAAAGTAGTAAAGAGAAAGACTAGTTAAAAGCCAATAATTACTTACTTGTTTACCATGCTGATGTTATTTGTTCCTTATAAAACTCAATGCATAAGAGAAGAAAAAAAAACTTGGTCTGCGATGGCTGCAGTTGGATTTGTGTGGGGGCCTGTTTACGCTACAATCTGACTCGTTTTTATTGTGCACAGTTTCCTAGTAACTGTAATATTACTTGTGTAATAGAAAATAAAAAGGACTCATCAATATCTTTACATACAAGCTATACACATATACAATAATTGGCTTACCTTAAAAAGGGAGAAGATCCCCACTCTACTGACACCTTTGTGTGGCAATGCTTGCACTTTGCTTTCCATTTATATTTCTCAACAATTTCAAAATTGATGAAGGCAAATTGGACGATGACTGGCTGCTTGGATGCCACTTCAGTTCTGAAGTGTTCAAACATGTTGACACATTTACTAATAGTAATATTTAAGCTGTAAAAAACTTGAGGGGCGTGAATTTGTTGCAGAAACTGAACTAAAACTTTTCATAGTTGCTGCAATTTTTTATGTGCCTACAGTGACTTTCTATTATTTATTGGTAATTTCGTTGCAAAATATTACTGAAAAATAAATAACCAGAAAAGGTAACGTCACTCTCACATTCTCTTTTGCTAGTACGGGATTGGTATGCCTTCTAATCTCTCATCTCTCTAGCCAATCAGTGGTCATCTTTTCTCGTTATTATGGTTTTACCCATGGTAATTGTATGGTCTATATTGAGAGGACTTAAATGCTACTGGCGTGTATTTTACAAACCATATCTTTTGTCATAAACCGTTTTATGTCTATGAATGCATGTGAATTTTGAAAAAAAAAAAGATTGAGATCAAGACCAAGACCGGACATGTTGAGATCAAGACCAAGACCAGGTCTCGAGACTCCATCTCTGTTCTGGAGATGTGGTCGTTGTTGAAAAACAAAGTTGGAATGCAGTTGGGCTTCTCATAACAGGTAGAGTTGCAGGATGTAGTGGCGAGGAGTCGTCTTCAGGACGAAGATAGGTATGACACTTGAATGGGTCCCCATTAAAAGCGAAGGCTTTGTGGTTGCCTCATGGTGAGACGAGAGTACGGATCCAAGATAGAAAGAGAGCGAGTTAATGCTTGTTTTTCTTTAAATATAGCGCCCAAAGAGGAGTTTACTTTTGGTGATCCAGTCCCTTCCAGGTAAAACAGGAAGCTAATCCCTGACCAAAATCAGTCCTTTCATTGGTTTACAAAGTTTGCATGACGCGTCCTTTTACACAAGCAAGGTGTGTCATTAGCACAGGTAGCGACCCCTCCTTCACAGAGAGATGAGTAAAAACATTAACATTTATAGAACTTTTTGTTCTAACTTAGTTATATTGATCATAGAAGGATATGATTGTATGTTTCATTCTCCTTACTAAATTACCATTACAAGCATGTTAAACCCGTTCCAAAATAATTAAAGTAAACTAATTTTAGAACTATTTTCACTTTAAACTTCATTAACACAATAAACATTTCAATTTTATTGGGAAAACATAATTAAACAACTCTTAAACTTCCGTCCGCAAGATTATTAAAATTATTCTAAAACCAATTTATCACTTAAGTTTTATTTTATTTGTTATGTTTCAATCTCAGTAAATCTAAAACCTTGAGATTGTTAAACAAGTTCATATTATACCCTTGTAAAGGTTTATTTTTCAATTAACTTTTAGAATATGGAAATTCAATAATTTCTATTCACTTAAATGTTCCATGTTGCATGGTAACAATTCATTTCATGGGAGAAAGTCATGGCACCTCATCCACCAGGTGTCACACTTCTTAACCATTTATAGGAAGAAAATGGTATATTGGTTTTTAGGACAGACATTCTTAATAGATAATAATCAGCTTTGTTTGTTTAGACTGTAAAGATCAGCACAGCAGGTAATCTCAACTATTCTCCAATTTAAATCTTTATGACCCTCTGTTACTAATATCTAGTCCTTTGAAGTAGATCTGGAGAGGGTTATGGGGGGATGAAGGGGGGAGAAACTTAATTAACTCAAGTTTCAGTTTAAGATTTGAAATGTCATTTTATAAAGTACATTCAGTTACACCTACATATTTCTCCCACAGGTTTAAGTAATGAACAGCATAAACAATAACTTTAAATTCGGTAGGAGAGGTTTGTATCTAAACTTCCAGATTGTACATCCTGCACTATAATTGAGTATCAAAAATACCTATTCAACTCACCTTTTAGGGAATCATGTTTTGTCTTTATAGATTTCTTTTTTTTTTTTAATTTAAACACCCCAGAAGGTGATTTGACCCATTCTTTATGGCATTAGCCAAAAGTACTTTTCTGAAGTTGCACTGTGTTGAGGCATCCTGATAACTGCTCAAATAAAAAAAAACGGCACTTACGGGAATCACAGGGGACTCTGCCCCTTAATTGCAGCAAAAATATTATCAGCTTCAGGGGTAGGTGAACACAAAATAAGTAGTGATCTCCAGTGTTCTTTTGTCTCTGGTTATTTTTATATTAAAACCTAGGATCATATATCTAATTCCCGCTCCATGTACCTGACACAGTCATTGAAAGAACTTATTTTTATTTTCAGGAAATAGTGCCACAATCTCTACCATCCGCTCCTCCTGCCTGGTAGGCTGTGCAATCATGCAGGACCATTCAGATTCCCTTGTTCAGGCTGCTGCCATCTCCTGCCTGCAGCAGCTTCACATGTTTGCCCCACGCCATGTTAACTTGTCCAGCCTGGTCCCTTGCCTCTGTGTAAGTGTGATGCTTTTAATAGAGTTATCACATGTGCCTGTTGTGTTATAGTCTTTCTATAAAATTATCTCCCTTCATATTATGGTTTTTTGCATGCAAAAAGGTTTGGTATTAAAATGTACTATTTCTAATGAAAGATGGAGAAAGAGTTTATGGAGAAAATCATATATTCAAAATATATAAATCTGTTCTGTGTACTGTTTCATATCCTGTATTTATGTAGGGATCAATATTTCATTACCATGGACTGAATTTTAGATATGTCTTGATATATTCTATGGATTGAGATGGAAAGATGCATAGTAATCAATCTGGTCCAGTGATTTACAGTATAACCTGTTTGTGGAGTGGGGATCAATATTTAATCTGGAATGACTTGATTATGTAATAAGTCATCAGAGGCTTGAAATGGATGACCCATTTAGAAAACTTAGAGTAAGTAGCAGGGTTCGGAAAAATATAGGGTTATACATCCCCACATGTTGCTACAACAATTTAACTAAAGTATATGTTGTTTTTCTTTTCGTTGTTTAACATCCTGAAGTTTTTACACTTACAAATGTGGATCTGCTTAGTAGTCTCACTTTGACAGGAATTGATTTATTTATGTATTAATATTGTATGAATCTGAAGATGATCCAGTATGAAATAAGCTAGCTTACTTTAAGAAAGAGACGTATTGCAGGGCCGTAGCCAGTCATGAAAAAGCACAAAGCACTTGCCCATGCACCCCCACACATACTAAAGTTTTTATAACGGAAGAAAAAAGATATGAGGACATTATTATATGTTATTTATTTAAATACAAAAGTTTAGTTTACAGGTTAATTTCTGAATAAGATACCATTATAAAATGGAGTACATGTGGTTCTAAATTGTTTAGGACCTGTGTGGTTTTTTGTACAGTCCAAATAAGTAGCTTTTTCTTTGCAACATTAAAATTCAATATAAAAGAAAATAAGAAATGTAGCAATGTCAGAATATTTGTTGAAGACACTACACTTAGTTTTAATTCCGAATCTATTAAACTTGAATTGTAACAGTGATGTCATTATCCAAATACAGAGAAGACAAGAGTGCTTGCATACATAGTTTTGTCTGATATGAATTATAAAATCACATTCAGCAGTAAAATTAAATTAAGCGGGTTGACAAGACGTAGAGAGTTTAGCTGCGTGAGTTGTCCGCACATCATAACCAGTGTGTAGTTCAGAGGGTTGCAGCTCAAGCTTTTCGGCTGACCAGTCGATTTAGATGGGCTGTTTGGCTGTTCTGACTTATACTCATGAATATGCATTTTACTTCTATAAATGTGATTGGCTCCTTGCAAACCACAACCCAATTAACTCGACACAACCCTCAACTCAACTACCAGTGTCAATCATGAACTGTCTGAAATAAACCTTGAAGTATCCCACTTACTTCAAATGCAAAGTCAAATGCTTCTAAAGACAACAGAACGGATATTTAGGGTTTCTGGTTTTCAGATTTTATTTCTGAGTGCTACGCCTGCCTTTTAATGTTGTAATCAGTGTCATTTCTCAGTTTCTTAAGTTAATCATAGAAAAATGATAATGACAAAATAAGCTCAACTATTTTTCTACCTATGCATTCCTAAACCCACAGTGATGATCGCTTTACCCTCGCTACTTCGAAGTTGTAGCTACAACACTGTTTCATAAAACAAAGACTTCACCCTTGCTAATAAAATGAATAATGATTGTGATGATTTATTCTGAGTTTGCATTATAAGAGCACTACTTTAATGTAGAGCAATTCATTTTATTCCGCTGCCTTCATTCTGCATGCTATTCGCTGGAGTAGAAAGAAATCTAATCGGCTTGTTTCACTTTTTAATAAAAAATAGTTGGCATAAAACATATTTAAAGGCAGGTACATTCGTCAGAAAAAAAAAACTATATATATATATATATATATATATATATATATATATATATATATATATATATATATATATATATATATATATATATATATATATTAAATACCTATATTAAATTGAAATAGATGGTAGTCTCCTAAACACACAAATCACTCGACATTTAAGCAAATAGACAGTAAAGATTTTGAAGAGCACAGAGGCTATAGATATCGGTGGGACTTTGGAATTAATGCATACACACAACAAAGGATGAAGTGCATTTTATTTTGCGGCAAAGCAATGTGTAAGAGAGCCTAAATAAATAATTATTACTATGATTTTAACCGAGGCCCATGCCTCAGGTGCCTCATACCCAGCTATGGACTTGTACTGTATTGTATTTCAATTATAAATCTTACGTAAAACCTATATTAAAAAATAAATAAAAGAAAACTGTGTACAATTCTACCCATTGACCATGTTTATTTAGTTTTTATCCCTTGTAAAAACGAGACTAGTTGGAATTCTTCTGCAGGGTAGCCCCAATTATGTCAAACTATTTGAAAGAAAAAAAAAAAAAATGTTAATGCAGTAGCCTAATAAATACATTACCGACCTATGTGTTTTTAAATAAAATGATCAAACCATCCTATTTATTTATTTATTTATTTATTTATTTATTTACTTACTTACTTACTTACTTACTTACTTACTTACTTACTTACATTTCAAAAGTACAAAAACTGATCTTCTTCAGATTGACTTTGGGTATAGTGCATTTTCTGCATCCTGATGGGGTCATATTTCGGCTCGGGGTCCATAGATAGATAGATAGATAGGTAGACAGATACATTTAAAAAACACCAAGTTTCATTGGAGCATGTCTCTTCAGAATACTGGTAGGAAACAAATATATGCCTGCCGGCAGTGATCAGAAAGAGGACACACCTGAGCATTGAGCAGACATCTTGAAAAGACGTTTGAAAGAGAGTTTAAATGTGTAAGTGTAAAAACTTGTCAGGATGTTAACATCGAAAAGAAAAATGACAGTTACATTATTTAAAGTTGTAGCAACACGTGGGGACGTATAACACTATTTTTCAGAACCCCACTATTTACTCTTTAAAGGAAACATTGTGGGGGGGCTCCCGAGTGGTGCAACCAGTAAAAGCACTTGCGTAGAGTGCCGGATGCGCCCTATAGTCTGTACGTCGTCAGTTCGAGTCCAGGCTATTCCTTTGCTGACCAAGGATGGGAACTCCCAAGGGGAGGCGCACAATTGGCCAAGCGCCGCCCAGGGGGAGGGAGGGTTAAGTCAGCCAGGGTGTCCTCTGCTCACTGTGCACCAGCGACCCCTGTGGTCTGGCTGGGCACCTGCAGGCTTACCTGTAAGCTGCCCAGAGCTGCATTGTCCCCTGACGCTGTAGCTCTGGGTGGCTGCATGGTGAGTCTGCGGTGTGTAAAAAAAGTGTGCGGCTAATGGCACATGCTTTGGAGGACAGCGTGTGTTCGTTTTCGCCCTTCACGAGTCGCGCGGGGGTAGAGGTGAGGTGAGGTGAGGTGAGGTGAGGTGAGGTGAGGTGAGGTGAGGTGAGGTGAGGTGAGGTGAGGTGAGGTGAGGTGAGGTGAGGTGAGGTGAGGTGAGGTGAGGTAATTGGACGCT